>NW_006921702.1:308020-325347 GCF_000298275.1 Orycteropus afer afer | reverse complement strand
AACCTTCCTTCTGAGGAGTGGCTTGTGGGTTTGAACCGCCAGCCTTCTGGTTAGCAGGCAAGTGTCTTAGCCACTATGCTACCAGAGCTCCCGTGTGCAATATTAGTTATATATAATTTCCACATTCTGTGGGATCACCTTCTTTGAAATGGGTAAAAATATGGATCTCTTCCAGTCAGTTGGCCAGGTAGCTGTCTTCCAAATGTCTTGACATAACCAAGTGAGTGCCTCCAGTGAGGCTTTTATTTGTTGAAACATTTCAATGGGTATTCTGTCAATTCCTGAAGCCTTGTTCTTAGCCAATTCCTTCAGTGCAGCTTTGACTTCTTCTTTCAATACCATTGGTTCTTGATCATATATCACCTCCTGAAATGGATGAACATTGACCAGTCCTTTTTGGTACAGTGACTCTCTGTATTCTGTCTATCTTCTTTGATGCTTTCTGCATCATTCAATATTTTGCCCAAAGAAATTTTAATATTGCACCTCGAGGCTTAAATTTATTCCTCAGCTCTTTCGGCTTGAGAAATGCTAAGTAAAGTGTTCTTTACTTTTGGTTTTCTAACTCTGTGTCTTTGCACATTTCATTATAGTAATTGCTTTGTCTGCTCAAGCTGCTATTTAAAATCTTCTGCTCAGCTCTTTTATCTTGTCATTTCTTCCAATTGCTTTAACTACTCTTTGTTCAAGGGCAAGTTTCAGAGTCTCTTCTGACATCTATTTTGGTCTTTTCTTCTTTTCTCATCTCTTTAATGACCTCTTTCTTTCTTCATGGATGTTGTTCTTAATGTCATCTCACAATTTTTCTGGTTTTCTGTCATTGGTGTTCAGTGCATCAAGTCTACTCTTCAGGTGGTCTCTGATTTCAGGAGGGATATCTTCAAGATCATATTTTGGCTCTTGTGGACTTGTTTTAATTGACTTCAACTTCAGGTTGAACTTGCATATGAGCAGTTGATGGTCCTTTCCACAATTAGCTCCAGGCCTGGTTTTGGTGGAAGATATTGAACTTTTCTGTCACCTCTTGCCACAAATGTAGTTAATTTGATTCCTGTGTACTCCATCTGGCAAAGTCCATGGGTATAGCCCATGGACTTCGTACATTCCATTTTCCTATTATTAATGGATGTTTGCAGCTGTTTCTCCTCTATTTGAGTTGTGCCACGTCAGCAAATGGAGGTCTCAAAATCTTTATTTAATCCATATCAGTAAGGTTGGTCCTACTCTGATGATGCAGCTCTTTCCTAGTCATATTTTAAAAGTCTTCTGACCTAAGGGGCTTGTCACATTGCACTGTATCGGATAATGTTTCTGGGCTATTCACAGAGTTGTGCGGTAATGTATCGGACAGTGTTTCTCTGCTATTCATAAGGTTTTCCCTGGCCAATTCTTTGAGAAGTGGATGGCCTCTTCCTTCTTTCTAGTCTGTCTCAGTCTGAAAGCTGCATTGAAACCTGTGCACCATGTGCAACCCGTCTGGCACTTGAAACACCGGTGGCACAGCCTCAAGCCTCACAACAATATGCAAGCCACAATAGTATGACAAACTGACAGATAAGTTTGTCTAGCTTAGCTGTTCAAAACCTCTCTGCCCTCCTTATCTGTTTACCTGGCACTGCTCTGCTCTGTCGTTGCCTCTGGCTTCTCTTTCCCTTGCTTTCCTGGCTGGTGGGGGTAGGGCCTCAGTCCCTCCCCTCCCTTAGCTGGATACCTAGTTGAAGCTCTGCTCTGTTGTCCTCTCTGGCTTCTCTTTTCCCAGCTTTCCTGGATTGTGAGGTTGAAGCCTGGGTCCCTCCCTCCTCTTACTTGGATGCTTCACTCTTGCTCTTCTCTGTCCTCGCCTTTGGCTTCTCCCCACCCCCCACCTCCCACACCCCACTTTCCTGGCTGGTGTGGGTGGAACCTGAGTCTCTCCCTCCCCTCACCTATATGCCTGGCTGCTTCTCTGCTCTGTTGTTGCCTCTGGCTGTCTAAGCCAAGAAAATTTAAATATAGCTACATGGAAGACTGTGTGGAAGATATTCATATACATGGACATTCTAAAAATTGGCCATCTCTCAGAATGCAGAAATTATCAAGCAATATCATTAATACCACATGGAAGCAAAATTTTGCTAAAGATAACTTAAAAATGGCTGCACACATACATTGACAAGGACATGTCAGAATTTCAAGGCAGACACAGAAGAGAATGGGGAACAAATGTTATCGTTGCTGATGCCCGATGGGTCTTAGTCAAAAACAAGTACTACTAGTAAAATTGTTATTATGTTTTAGCAAGAATGTAATGGCATTTTACTGTGTGGATCATAACAAATTATGGATAACATTGTGAACAGTGGGAATTCTAGAAAACTAAATTGCACTTTTGCAGAATCTGTATACAGTTGTACGAAAAGAATAAGGTGATAAGGTGGGGCTTAAAATTGGAAAAGGTGTGTGACAGGGGTATAATTTTTTCACCTTACTTGTTCAATCTGTATGCTGAACAGATAATCTGAGAAGCTGGACTTTATGAAGAAAATAGAATTAGGATTGAAGTAATATTCATTCACAACCTATTATATATATATATATATATATAAAACACAAACTTTCTTGCCCAAAATTAAGAGCATGGAAAGCACTTACTGATGAAAATCAAAGGCTGTAGCCTTCAATATGGTTTATACCTTAATGTAAAGAAAAAATAAATCCTCAGCATGGACAGCATCATGATAAATGGAGAAAATATTAAGATTGCCAATTATTGCATTTTATTTGGATCCACAATGAAAATCCATGACAGCATTTGTGAAGAAATCAAACTATGTATTGTATGGGGCAAATTTTCTGCAAAAGACTGTTTAAAATTTTAAAAAGCAAGGATAATAGTTTGAGGAATAAAGTGCACCTGACCTAAGCCATTGTATTTCAAAATGACTATTATGCATGTGAAAGCTGGATAATGAAACACTTAGAGCTAAGTAATAATAATAATAATAATAAAAACTTATAGTAAGAAAGAAATTGGCAAAAGACTTGAAAAGATAACTTACAGAAAAGTAAATAATAATACCTAGTATAATTTTTTTTAACCATGCAATAACCAAAGACATCAAATTGAAAAGCAGTAAAAACCATGTTAAAAAACATTTCATATTATAAAATAAAGGAGCTTTTGTGGTGTAGTGCCTAATGCATTTGGCTGCTAGCCAGAAGGCTGGTGGTTCAAACCCATCAACCACTCCTCAGAAGGAAGATTGAGCAATCTACTTCTGTAGTGATACCGCCTCAGAAACCCAAGGTGGGGTTTTTATGAAGTGGATCCAATTCAACAGCAATGAGTTTATTTTCTTTTTTTAAATAAATTATTAGAAAAAATAAAGCAATACTAGAAAAAAAAGAAAAGCAGATGAGCAGATATTCATAAAATATATTTAAAAAAATAGCTGATAGCAGATTAAAATCTCTCTTACTAACAAAAAAGTAGAGCTCTGTACTTCCCTTTACCACCAGATTTTTCCCTTCTGGAATTATTAATAGATAGCAAACTCATCTGTCAGTTTGATATACAGTGGTGGCTTGTGTGTTGCTGTGAGGCTGTGGCTATGTCACCAATATTTCAAGTACCAGAAGGGTCACCCATGGTGGACAGGTTTCCATGGAGCTTCCAGACTAAGACAGACTTGGAAGAAGGAAGGGGCCATCCACTGCTCAAAGAATTGGCCAGTGAAAACTTTATGAATAGGAGTGAAACACTGTCTGATATATTACTGGAAAACTTTATGAATGGCTTTGAAACATACATCAACATAATGTCAGAAGATGAGCTCCTCAGGTCTGAAGGCATTCAAACTACAACTGGGGAAATCCTGACTCCTCAGAAGAGAGTCAATCTTAAAGATGTGTATGGAGTAGTTTTGGGGACCTGAATTTACTAATATGGCACAACTCAAAGTGAGAAGAAATAGCTGCAAATATACATTAATAATTGGAACATGGACATATGACATATGAATCTAGGAAAATTGGATGTTGTGAAAAATGAAATAGAATGCATAAAGATTGATATCCTAGGCATTAGTGAGCTAAAATGGACTGGTTTTGGCCATTTTTAATCAGACAACCATATAGTCTACTATGCCAAGAATTACAAATTGAAGAGGAATGGAGTGGCATTCCTTGTCACAAAGAATGTTTCAAGATCTATCCTGAAATACAATGCTGTCAGTGATAGAATAATATGCATACACCTACAAGGAAGACCAGTTACCACTACTGTTATTCAAATTTATGCACCAACCACCAAATACAAAGATGAGGAATTTGAAGATTTTCTAACGTATGCAGTCTGAAATTGACCAAACATACAATCAAGATGTCTTGATTATTACTGGAGATTGGAATGCAAAAATTTGAAACAAAGAAGAATCACTGATAGTTGGAAAATATGTTCTTGGTGACAGAAATGAGGCTGGAGATTGCAAAATAGAATCTTGCAAGACCAACAACTTACTGCATATACATTTTTTCAACAACACAAACAGCAGTTTTATATATGCGGACTTTGCCAGATGGAGTACACAGGAATCTGATTGATTATATCTGTGGAAAGAAGTGATAGAAAAACTCTGTATCTTCAAGCCAAATCAAGGCCAGGAGCGAAGGGTGGAAGAAATTATCAACTGCTTACATGCAAGTTCAAGTTGAAGCAGAAGACAATTAAAACAAGTGCATGAGAGCCAAAATATGTCCTTGATTCTATCCCACCTGAGCTTAGAGACTATCTAAAGAGTAGATTTGATGCATTGGACACCAGTGACCAAAAACCAGAGGATTTGAGGGATGACATCAAGAACATTGTTCTGGTTACCTAGTGCCACTCTGACAAGAGTATACCACCAAAGAGATGGCTTGAACAAACAGGAGTTAATTCTCTTACAGTTTGGAGTCTAGAAGTCCAAGTTCAAAGTGCCAGGCTCTATGGGCAATGTGAAAGTCCCTCAACCTTGGGCTTCAGCTCTGCCTCTTGCTCCTGGCCCACTGAAGCTAGAGGAGTTTCTTCACTCAGGCAGGCACTGGCTGCTGAGGCTAATAAGCCCAAGGTCTACAGACAAAATGGCACAATCCTGATGTTAACAAACCACAAGGAAGGCCATTGATTCAAGTCCATTGAAAGTCCCAAGGTCAGCAGAGCATGGAAGGCTGCTGAATAATGACAAGGCTACATGCATAGTTCAAGCATGTCATAAGCTAGAGACTGTTCCCCAAGGCTTCTCCTTATATACAGGAAGCAGACCACATCACTAAGGCAGCTGCTCAGCTGCTCACAGTAGATTCCACCATGGAGTTGATTACCAGTCTCATCATGGGGAATATTACACCCAGGTGCTCAGCCACTCAACCAGGCCCAGCCAAGTTGACACACAAACTGAATTACCACAAACATCATCCATGAAGAAAGTAAAAGTTCATTAAAAAGACAAGAAAGGAAGAAAAGACCAAAATGGATGTCAGAAGAGAGTCTGAAACTTACCCTTGAGCAGAGGATAGCTAAAACAAATGGATAAAATGACAAGATAAAAGAGCTGAACAGAAGATTTCAAAGAGCAGCTCAAGCAGACAAAGCCAATTATTATAATGAAATGTACAAAGACCTGGAGTTAGAAAACAAAAAGGGAAGAAAACACTTGGCATTTCTCAAGCTGAAAGAACTGAAGAAAAATTCAAGCCTTGAGTTGCAAAGATTCTATGGGCAAAATATTGAATGATACAGGAAACATCAAAAGAAGATGAATCCATCAGTGTACAAAAAAAAGTAGGTCTATGTTAAGGAGCTCTGGTAGCATAGTGGCTAAGGCACTTGACTGCTAACCAGAAGGCTGGAGGTTCAAACCCACCAGCCACTCCTCAGAAGGAAGGCTGGGCAATCCTACTTCCATAGTGATACTGCCTCAGAAACCCAAGGAGGGTTCGCTATGAGTCGGGGCCGACTCAACGGCACATAACAACATAACAACAACAACAATTTTCATCCATTTCAGGAAGTGACATATGATCAAGAACCAATGGTATTGAAGGAAGAAGTTGAAGCTGCACTGAAGGAAGTAGCAAAAAACAAGGATTCAGAAATTGATAGAATACCTATTGAGATATTTCAACAGATGTACTACTGGAAGCACTCACTTGGCTATGTCAAGAAATTTGGAAGACAGCTACCTGGGCTGGAAGAGATCTGTATCACCAAAGAAAGAAGATCTCACAGAATGTGGAAATTATCACACAATAACATTAATATCATGTAAAATCTTGTAACATTAATATCAGGTAAAATCTTGCTGAAGATCACTCAAAAATGGTTGTAGCAATATATTGACAGAAAACTTCCAGAAATGCCAGCTATATTCAGAAAATGTGGAACAAGAAATATCATTGCTTATGTCAGATGGATATTGGCTGAAAGCAAAGAATACCAGAAAGATGTTTACGTGTGTTTTATTGACTATGGAAAAATATTCCACTGTGTGGATCATAACAAATTATGGATAACATTGAGAAGAATGAGGATTCCAGAACATGTAACTGTATTCATGAAGAAACTATACATAGACCAGGAGGCTGTCATTTGAACAAAACAAGGAGATATTGCATGATTTGAAATCAGGAAGGGAGCGCATCACAGTTGTAACTTTTCACTATACTTATTCAATCTGTATGTTGAATAAATAATCTGAGAAACTGGACTATATGAAGAAAACTGTGGTATCAGGATTGGAAGAAGACTCATTAACAACCTGCGATACACAAAAGACACAACTTTGCTTGTTGAAAGTGAGGATGACTTGAAGCATGTTCTGGTGAACATTAAAGACTACAGTCTGCAGTGTGGATTACTTTTCAACACAAGGAAAACAAAAATGCTCACAACTTGACCAATAAACAACATCATAATAAATGGAGAAAAGATTAAAGTTGTCAAAGATTTCATTAGTTTGTTCCACAATCAACACTAATGGAAGCAGCAGTCAAGACATCAAACAACATGTTGCACTGGGTAAATTTGCCGCAAAAGACCTTTTTCAATTGCTGAAGAGCAAAGATTTCTCTTTGCCGACTAAGGTAAACCTAACCCAAGGCATATATTTCATTCACCTCATATGCATGTGATAGCTGGACAATGAATAAGTAAGATCAAAGAAAAGTTGATGCTTTTGTCTTGTGGTGTTGGCAAAGAGTACTGAAAGTACCTTGGACTACCAGAAGAATTAAGAAATATGCCCTGGATGAAGTGAATCCAGAATGCTCCTTGGAAATGAGAGCTCCTTGGAAATGAGAATGGCCAGACTTTGCCTTACCTACTCTGGTCATAGGAGCTCTGGTAACAGTGCGTAAGGCACTTGACTGATAACCAGAAGGCTGGTGGTTCAAACCCACCAGCCACTCCTCAGAAGGAAGGTTGGGCAATCTACTTCCATAGTGATACTGCCTCAGAAACCCAAGGAGGGTTTGCTTTGAGTCAAGTCTGACTCGACGGCACATAACAACAACAGCAACACTCTGGTCATGTTTTCAGAAGGGACCATTCCTTGGAGAAGAATATCATGCTTTTTAAAAGGAGGGTCAACAAAAAATGGAAAGGCCCTCAATGAGATGATCAACACAGTGGCTGCAACAATGGCCTCAGGTGTAGCAAGGACTGAGGCTGGCACAGGACTGGGCAGTTTCATTCTGTTGTACATAGGGTTGCTATGTGCTGGAGCCTACCAGACAGAACCTAACAACAACAACAGCAAACCATTTTCCCTGATTTATTTTCCCACTGAGCAGTTTCATATATTTATCACTCTTTGGGGGAAGGTTTGAATCCTACTCTCAATGATCCTTGTTGGGAGAAATACTTGAAGAAAAGTAGTGAAGTCAACTTCCCATTTGGTACAATTTTGATTTTTTTTTGCTGTAGTTTGGGTGAAAATTTACAGAGTAAATTAGTTTCCATTCAGTAATTTATACCCAATTAATGTTTGATAACATTAGTTGCAATTCAGTTGATGTAACAATACTGTCCTTTCTTCCTCCCCAGATTCCCAATTTTCATCCATCCTTCTTTCCTGCCTTCTTTGCTTTGTTAAAGGAGCTCTAGTAGCACAGTGCCTAAGGCATCTGACTGCTAACTACAAGGTTAGTGGTTCAAACCCACCAGCCACTCCACAGAAGCAAAACTGGGCAATCTCCTTTCATAAAGATTTACCTTCTCAGAAGCCCAATGGAGGTCACTCTGAGTTGAAATCGACTCAATGGCAGTGGGTTTGGTTTTTTGGGTTTGCTTTGTGATTGGACGAAGGTTGCTCTTTTTGTCTCCTGTGGTTGATTACTCTGAGAAGTACTTTCTTCACTAATGTTATTGTTCACTTTATAGTCCTGTCTATCTAGGACATTTTATGATCCTTATCAGAGCAGTCAGTCATGGTATCTGAGCACCATCTTGTTCTCCAGGTCATGGTGTTGTGGAGGTTATGATGCGTGTAGTCCTTTAGTCTTTTGGGTTAATTGTTTCCTTGAATCTTTGATTTTCTTCACACTTCTTACCTCCAACTGGGGTGAAATCACTAGTTGCACTACAGATAGTCACTTACTAGCTTTTAAGACCCAGTTGTGATTCATCAGAGTAGGGTATAGAACACTGTCTTTGTGAACTATGTTATGCCAAATGACTTAGCTCTCCCTTAAGACTGTGGCTTTAAGCCCTCAAGTCTAATGACTCTTTCCCACAAGATGTTGGCTATGGATAAGAAATTTTCATAATATTATACCCTGTTTTCTCTACTATACAGGAATATATTTACAGCATATACAAATACATATGTAGAGATATCCTCTGCCAAACCTATATGTGGTTGGGTATAGTTCCATTCATTATTCCTACCCCTTCAGCTTTTATGTCTGCCTATGCTTCCACTCAAGGAGGGGTCGCTATGAGTCGGGGCCGACTCGACGGCACATAACAACAACAACAACAACAACATGCTTCCACTCATAGATTATTGTCTGTGTTGACTGATATTGCATGATTGTGCATGTAATAGAATTTACCATTGTAGTCTGTAACACTTGTGCACCTCTCAGAGTCCCCCTTTGCCTTAGTGCTATCATGCTGATTACCCTATCATTGTATAAGGCCTTTCACTATACCAAAATTAATATGTGTCTATTATCTAGATAGTGATACCCCCTTCCCTGATAACCAGCAAAATATGTTGCATTCTGTATGGAACCTTTCCTCAACTTTTAATACTAGTGATCTTACACAATTTGTCCTTTGGTGATTGACTAATTTCATTCAGCATAATATCCTCCAGATTTATAAATGTTATGAAGTGTTTAGTGAATTCTTCTTTATTCTTTAACTTTGCATAGAATTACATTGTGTGCATGTACCATAGTTTGGTTATTCATTCATCCATTGATGGGCACTTAATGTGTTTCCATCTCATTGCTATTGTGAATAATGGTGCAACGGACACTCATGTGCATATATCTATTTATGTCCTGGCTCTTATTTCTCCAGGATATATACCTATTAGTGAAGTCACTGGATCAAGTGGTTTTTCTATTCCTAAATTTTTAAGGGTGTGCTACACTGCTTTTTATAGTGGTTGTACCATTTTATAGTCTCACCTGCAATTTCTCAGATTTCCAATCTCTCCACATCCTCACCACTATTTTTGTTTTCTGATTTACTGAACTTTGCTGTTATCACTGTGGTGAGATGATACATCATTGATGTTTTGGTTTGCATCTCTCCAAAGACAAATGATCATGAGTTTTTCTCCATGTGTTTGTTGGCCGCCTGAATTTTTTATTTTGTGAAGTGTCTGTTCATGTCTTCTGCCCATTATTTAATTGGATTGTTTGCCTTTTTGTTGCTGAGGTGTTGAAATTTTCTATAAAGTTTAGTGATTAGTATCTTGTCATATATGTTATTGATAAATACATTTTTCCAATCTGTAGGTTCTGTTCTTAGTCTTTTGGAGAAGTCCTTTGATGTACATAAGTATTTAGTTTTTAGGAGATACTAGTTTTCTAGTTTATCTTATGATTTTTGTGCATTTTTAGGTATGTTTGATAATATATTTATGCCATAAATTAGGGACCCTAAGTTTGCTCCTCTTTTTTTTTCTTTGATAATCTGTATAGTTTTAGCTTTTACATTTATGTCTTTGATTGGTCTTGAGTTAGTTTTTGTATATGGTATGATGTATGGATTCTATATCATTTTTCCACAAGTGAATATTCAATTTTGTCAGCACTATTTTTTGAAAGAGGCCATTTCTTCCTCAATTAATGGATTTCAGTCCTCGATCAAATATGAGTTGTTTATAGGTGGATGGATTTACTTCTGCGTTCTCAATTCTATTACATTAATCTATATGTATGTTATTGTACCAATACCAGATTGTTTTGACCACCATGGATGTATATTTGATTTTGAGACCTCTTACTTTTTTCTTCTTCTTCAGTTGTGCTTTCCTTATTTGTACTCTTTCATTTTCATATAAAGTTGTTGAGTATTTTTTCCATCTCTTTAAAGAATGATGATAAAATCTGTATCAGGATAGCATTTATATATCAGATAATATTTATAGATCACTAGGTTGCTATCAGTTGGATATGACTTGATAGCAGTGAGTTGTTTGTTTTTTTTTTTTTTTTTGGTTTTAAGGGTATTATTGACATTTTCACAGAGTTAAATCTTCCTATCCATTAGTATGGTATGCTCTTCCATTTATGTAGGTGCTCTTTATTTTATGGAGCTGTGTTTGGTATTCATTTGCATAAGTCTTTTGTATCTCTGGTTAACTTTATTCTTAAGGATTTTTTGTTTTTGGTAGCTGTTTTGGCTTTCTAGTACTGGTATAACAGAAATATCACAAATGGATAACTTTAATAAACAGGAGTTAATTCTCTTACATTTTAGGAGGATAGAAGTCTGAATTCAAAGTGCCAGCTCTAGGGACTAGGTGAAGGCCCCTTGACCTTGGACTTCAGATATGTCTCTTGTTCCTGGCCCACTGAAGTTGGAGTTATATCTTAACTCAAGCAGTTGCTAGCTGCTGAGGCTGACAAACCCAAGGTCAACAAGTAAAATGGCATAGTCCCAAAATTATCAAGCAACAGAGTAGGCTATTTGCTCTAGTCCAGAAACAGTCTCAAGATTGGCAGACAACATTACAACTCACTGATATGAAGACTCAGCCAAACAAAGGGTCCAAGTATGCCAAAAAGTTTAGTGACCTTTCTCAAACTTCTTATATATTGGAAGCAGACCACACTTGTAAGACAGATACTCACCTTCTCACAGCATACTCCACCATAGAGTTGATTATCAGTCTCTCATCGTGGGGAATAACTACATCCAGCTGCCCAGTCATGCAAAACCAGGACCAGCAAAGTTGACACGTAACCTTAACTATCACAGTAGCTATTGTAAATGATATTGTTTCTTTATTTCCTTTTCGGAGTTCTCTTTGTTGGTGTAGAGGAGTGCAACTGATTTTTCTATTTTGTTCTTGTACTTTGCCACTTTTCATAATCTTTCTATTAGTTCCAGTAGGTTTTTATAACAGTTTTACTGAAATACACTTCACATACTATAAAATTTATCCTTTTAAAATGTATTATTTTATGTTTTTTATTATGCCACTGAAAGTGCTCACTTTTCTATGTCAAGAAATTTGGAACATATCTACCTGGTCAACTGACTGGAAGAAATATGAATTTGTGCCCATTTCAAAGAAAGATGATTCAACAGAATGTGGAAATTATCAAACAATATCATTGGTGGAGTAATACCTAAGTCATTTGACTGTTAACCAGTAGGTTGACTGTTCAAATCCACCAGCCAGCCACTCTGTAGAAGGAAGAGTGGGCAATCTACTTTCGTAAAGATTTACTGCTTTGGAAATCTAAAGGGGGTTGCTATGAGTCAGAATCAACACTGTGGCAGGGAGTTTATCACATGCTAGTAAAATTTTGCAGAATATAATTCAGAAAGGGTTGTATCAGTATATAGTCAGGGAACAGCAGGAATTTAAGCTGGATTCAGAAGAGGAAATGGAACCAGGGATGCCATTGCTGATGTTAGAGGAACATAAACAGAAAGGCTCCAAGGGAAAAGAGACATGAGGCAAGGTCTAGGAGAGTTTCTGGTATGGGGCCTCCATTGTCCCCTGGGACGTGCCACCCTCTCCATTAAATGGATGTTCTCACCAATCCAAAAGACCCCAAAGAGAGAGTGCCAAGATCTAGGGTCCTCTAGGAATTTGGACTTCAGTTAATATGCACAAATGGGGGCAGAATGCATAATTATTACCTAACCAATAAATGAATATGCATGATTGCATCATGTCCTCACTCCATTCCTAAAGTTAGTTTTCCTGGTGTGTGGGCTGTAGGCACTCTATTTCAGAAAAATAAAGAGAACCTCAATCATTCATGTGATTTTAAAAAATCAGAAAAAAATTTAGTTCTTTATCCCAAAACAGTACATTACTTTAATGATTGTTGTTGTTGTTAGTTGTCCTCCAATAGGCTCTGACTCACGATAGCTGCATATACATACCTTAGCCCAGTCTATTCCCATCTGCATTATCAACTTTATATTCCATTGTTTTGTTGTGCCCCTGTATATTTTGAGTGCCTTTAAACCTGGAGGACTCATCTTCTCATGATACATCAGAACTATTCCCACAGGGTTTTTACTGGCCAATTTTGAAATAAACCTGTCCCTGCATTATCCACAGTTTCTCTCTTCACAGTTTCAGTTAACCACAGTCAACCATGATCCAAAATGTCAAATAAGTTGAGTGATGAAATATTATGTCATCCCTCTCTGTCCAACCTGGGATGTGAATCATTCCTTTGTCTACTATATGTACCTATAAATTATATGTCCTTTGTCCACTATATGCACTGTATAAGCTACTCACTTATTAACTACTGTTAATCTCCTCCAAGCCAAAGCCACTGCTATCTTGTCATTCCAACCTGTAGTGGCCCTATAGCACAGAATAGAACTTCCCCATAAAGTTTCCAAGGCTGTAAAGGTTTACAGAAGCAAACTGCTTCATCACGCACCTGCTGAGTTGCTGGTAGGTTTGTACTGCTGACTTTTTGGTTTGTATCCCAGTGCTTTAACTACTGTGCCACCAGAGCTCCTTTGTTAATTTCTTACCATACTTAATTTATAAGTTAAACATTATCTTAAATATGTTTATATAAGACAAAATATAGTACACATAGTACTCAGTACTAACCATGGTTTCAGGCAACCAATGGCTGTCTTGGAACTTACTCTATTGGATAAGAAGAGACTACTTACTGTATAGTGTCAGTTCTTTTTTCCTAGTATGTCTAGAAGCTCCAATGAAACCTGTGTACCATGGGTAACCCTATTAGTTTTTTAAATGACGTGGCATAGGTTCCAGCATCATAGCAACACACAAGTCACCATAGTACGACAAACTGACAAGTGTTGGTGACATATGGAAGGGACACCCAATATATTAATTCCCTTGGAAGGAAGACTGGGCAATCTACTTCCATAGTGATACTGCCTTGGAAACCCAAGGAGTGGTCTCTATGTGTAGGAATTGACTCAATGGCTGTGAGTTTTTGTTTTCTTTTATGCTGATAAATCCCCAAATCTCTTTTTCAAAGGTGTATTTTATTGAAATATAATTTCTGTACAATGAAATACACAAAAATAAAGTGACATGGAACAATGCATTTTTTTTTTTTTTTTGCAGTGTTCCATCCCCTCCCCTCCTACTCCTGGTAACTAACACAGAAAGTTTCCTTTTGTATATAAACCTTTCCTTGACTTTTTACGATAATGAACTTATACCATATTTTTCCATCTGTGATTGACTTATTTCACTAAGCATAATTTTCTTCAAGTTCACTCATGTTATACTGTGTTTTGCAGATTCTACATTATTCTTTAGTGTTGCATAGTATTCCATTGTGTGTATGTACCATAGTTTGGTTATCCTCTCTTCTGTTCATGTGAACGTAGGTTGTTTCCATCTTTTTGATATTATAAATATCATGCAATGAACATGGATGTGCATATATCTGTTCTTGTCCTGGCTCTCCCTTCTTTAGGATATATACCTAGTAATAGGGTTGCTGGGTCAAATGGTACTTCTAATTTCAGTTTTTTAAGGAATCACCATACTGTTTTCCACAGTGGTTCTATCACTTGCCAGTCCCACGGGAAGCCTATGAGAGTTCCAAACTCTCTACATCCTCATCAGCATTTGTTATTTTCTGTTTTGTTGAGCTTTGCCATTAGTGCTGGGGTGAGATGGTTTCTCACTGTTGTTTAAATTTGCATCTCTCTGATGGCTAATGACTGTGAGCATTTCTTCATGTATTTGCTGGCCACTTGAATATACTCTTTGGTGAATTGTCTACTCATGACTTTTGCCTATTTCTTAACTGGATTGTTAACCTTTTTGTTGTTGAAGTGTTGGAGTTCTCTATAAAGTTTAGAGATAAGCCACTTGTCAGATATGTAATCATTAACAATTATGGATTTGTTTCTGTCATTTTGTTATGTGTTTTTTCATGGTGTCCCTGGTTTCTTTGTTCCATATTATTTTCTGTGCTGAGCTCATTTTGTTTATGAATCGTGTAATCATTCCTTAATATGTTATTGTTTTAGTATTTGCTAAATATTTGTGTTTGTCCTCTTTTTAAATTTTGATGTGAATGTTTATCATTTTTCTTTGAAGTTACCTGTGATTTATAATTTTCTTTCCAAGTTTAGAACAGTCTATCCTATCTTGTTATTGTCTCGACTTCCCTATCATTTAAAAGTTCTGTAGCTACATAATTTTCTTCCTCTTATTGGTTTGTAGTTGTCCTCATTTTTCAATTGATGCCTCTGATTCCCTGTTTTAAATCTTGTAGGCTTATTTATTTTGGATACTTTGATAGCTAGGTTGGTTTCTGGGTTATGTCACCATGTGTGTTAATGCTCAGTTATTGTTTGCTGTTGTTGGTTCTCTGTCCAAAGGACTCTCTTTAGCAGCTATTGTAAGGTTGGTTTGGTATGAACAAATTCTCTTAATTTCTGCTTATCTGGAAATGTCCTAATTTCACGATCATATTTGAGGCACAATTTTGTTGGGTATATAATTATTGGTTGGAAATTTTTCTCTTTCTGGATTTTATATATGACATCCCATTGTCTTCTTGCCTGTATGATTTCTGCTGAGAAATCCAACCTGAGTCTTATTGGTTGCCCCTTGTAGGTAACTTTTTATTTTTTCATTTCCTGCTTTCAGGATTCTTTCTTTGTCTTTGGTTTTGGTGAGTTTGATTACGATATGTCTTGGTGATTTTCTTTTGGGGTCTATCCTGTTTGCAGTTTGTTGGACTTCTGAATGCATATATTCTCATCTTTCATCATGCCAGGAAAGTTTATTCCAACAAATCTTGGACAATTTTTTTCTGTGGTTTTATTTGTCTCTTCCTGTTTTGGAATTCCAATTATATGTAGGTTATTCCATTTGATGGCATCCCACATGAACCTCAGGTTTTCTTCATTTTGTTTTGATCTTTTTCTTTTCTGATTAATCCATTTCCAAAGAAATATTGAGGTATTTGCCTTCCATCTCACTAATTTTTTCTTCCATTGATTCAATTCCACTCCTTTGCCCATTCAATGTGTTGTCTATTTCTGGAAATTTGGTATTAATCTCCGGGATTTCTATCTGTAGATTTTGTATCATTTCTAATTTTTCATTTATTTTGTCATTTTGTTCTTGTATTGTCTTTTGAAATTATTCTAGGGTTTTGTCTCTGTTTTCCTTAATCTCATCAGTGTTTTCCTTGATCTGTCTCTCAATTTGTTGAAGATAACTAAATATAATTCTTTTGAATTCCTTATCAGTGAGTTCCAATGCTGAGTCTTCCCCAGGGATATGTTTTGTGTCTGTATCATTGTCCCTTTTTTTTTTCCTGCTTTATCTTGTTTCTTTGTGTGGACTGTTATGCTCCATGGTCTCTGAGACATTGTGATGTTTTTGTGTTTATATTTAATTGGTGAGTATGTTGGAATGACTTGCCCCTGATTTTCATTTTCTTTGTTATGTTTGTATGTTTTCTATGTGAGCAGAATACTATGCTGTGCTCCTCTATTCACTAGTTCGCAGCACTGATGCACTTGCCACCTGTCTCCTTTCCCTTTGTCTGCCACCAGTATGTCCCTGATATCCTTGGAAAATGGAGCTTATTCTTAGGTTCTTTTTTCATTCAAGTTTTTCCACTAGTTGGAGCCTAGTCTACTTCAGTAAACTTCCTATCAAAGATCAGAGCTCCAGGATTATCTACTCTATCTCTGTCAATCTGTTTATCTTTTCTTTGTTGAAGATGGTCTGTGTAGCTTTTTTGCCTATTCTGCCATCTTACCTGAAGTCCCAAATTTCTTTTGTAGCTATTATCTCACTTCTGACTTTTAAAAAGTATTTGAATACTGGAGACCTCCTCTTAGTTATCTTCTTCATTTTCATAATCTTGCTTATTGTGGTCCTCTTAGCCTACCTCTTTAATCTATAAAAGTTGGTCTCATCTAAGTTGGTCTCATCTATTTCTCAGAGCATACACAATTGCTTGCAAAGTTTTGCAAATTTCTTTTCTGATATGTCCCTCAAATTTGTCTAGATGCAATGAAAGATTCCTTGAATCAACTCTTATCTGGATGCAAGAAGCCCTCAGTATTTTACCAACCACAGGCAGTCCTATACCAGAAGCAATGAGTCCTTTACCCCACACTGGCATTGGATACTTCTTATTTGTCAGTTCACATTCCTATTGTAAGGATGTGAAGAATGCTTTAGAACATTACTCAGAAGTGAATGAATTAATAGGTACATTATAGTATACTTTATTAATGATATTTTAGGCTGTTTCCAGTTTTGCATTATTAAGAGCACAGTCACAGCAAGAATATTATCAATATTTAATGGCAATTCACAACTTTCTAAATAGAGTCTTAATATTAGAAATATTGAATCAAAGATAAAAATTTTTGAGATTCTTGATAAGAAATTTCTTCTATAATGGCTATACCAATTTATACACACTGTGTAGTATTTGAGTGTGCTGATTTTCCACACCTTTCTTAGTACAGACAAAGAACATTTTAAAACTTTCTTAATTTGATTGTTTTCGTTTGCTGCCTTTAACTTCTAAAGCAAAAACAACAACAATAAAACTTGTATATATTTATAAGCTATTTTATTTTACTAATTTATTATCTTTTGTAAATCATCTCTAGG
>NW_006921702.1:306791-307880 GCF_000298275.1 Orycteropus afer afer | reverse complement strand
TTTATATAGTTTTTTAAAATAATATTTTGTCTCATCTGAAATCAAATAAATGTTAGTTTCAGTTTTTTCTTAATTCTTTTGTGATTTCCTTTTTAATTTGTTTTGAATTTATTTCAGTAAGTATTTATTTTTGTAGAAAAATAGTAAAATTTTCCTGATAGAAAATTTCTTCAATACCATTTATTAAATATTTCACATTTTCATCATTGGGTTTAAACACTCATTTGTCAGTTATTAACTTGTAGGCACACTAGGTATATTATCTGTGGTTTATATTTGAAACTATTGATCTTGCAGGATGATCTAATGACCTCACTGTTTAAAGTACTGATATGATTTAAATACATTTTATTACACTAATACCTGAGAAAGATGGAAACTGGGTAAGGTGGAAACCTGTTGGAGAAGGAAAACTAAATATTTTCCACAACAGGGAATGATAGAAAAGTGGTAAGACTTTACCCTGTAAGAATCAGAAAATGTATCTTGTAAGTCAAGATCCCTCATTATTCTCCTATATCAAATTTTTCTTAGCATTGCTTGTTTCTTTTCTTTCTTTCTTTCTTTTTGGTAAAGATTAAAAGTAAGCAAAGAACAAAGTAGCAGATATTTGGTGTGGTGTAGTAAATTACTTAGTACGGCTTTTCTACCCATAAGTTATTGTAAACTCAGTGGTGGAATGAGCAACTGAGGAGCTCCTGATTGTAAATGTTATCCACCTGGGTTATTTCTGTTGGGCATGTTATGGGAGGTTTACTCTCAAGTGCTTAGAGTTTTGATGCTATGATTGGCTAGTTTGACCACTCTGCCAGGCTTAAAAGGAGGCCTCCTAGAGGCAGAACTCTCTCTCTCTCTGACTGCTGGTTGAGGAAGATGTGCTGCTAAAAGAGATACATGCTGCTGGGAGAGAGACAAAAGAGACATGCATTGATGAGTGAGACACTGAGGGACATGCACTGCTGGGGGAGAGACTGTGAGAGACTTGGCTGAGAGATGGCAGGCTGGGGAGAGAGACTGAGCATTTTTCCTGAACTCAAATTGTAGCCTGGTGCTTCCCTAATAAACCTCATAATCTGTGAGTTCTGTGTG
>NW_006921702.1:292877-298996 GCF_000298275.1 Orycteropus afer afer | reverse complement strand
AGCTGTGGGGGGGAAGTGGGAGGGGAGCTGCTGCATTGTAAATTTTGGTCAATGACATGAGACAAAGTATATGTGAACTGCTGTATGAAAAGTGAATTTAGTCTGTAAATCTTCACCCAAATCCTAATTAAAAAATAAATAAAATCTATCCAATGCTATGCAAATTGCTTAAGAAGAAAAACAACTTGAAAACCAGTGCGTGGGGAAGGAGTTAGCCTTAGATATAGTAAGCATTAGAGAGAGTTATTGATTGTTGCCAAGTCCTCTGAAGTGTTCTAAGGAAGCCAAAATCATTTTCTTATATTTCAACACTTTTAACTATCCTATTACTAGATGTCAACTCTTTAGATATTTTCAAATATTTATCATAGAAGTTTATGTTCTGTTCAAAAGGGCACCAAGAAAAAAAATCCATTTATTCATACAGCAAATATTTATAATGTCTCCAAACAAAAATGATAATAAATTATAAAAATCATAATATATGTGAATAATAAGTTTTGTCAGTACATAGAGTAAATAGTATGAAAAATTTGCTGATGTCCGTCAGGCAGGAGTACTGGAATATAAGTGAGAACCAACAGGAATGACTGAATGCTTGAAAGCATGGCAGGTGGAAATGCATGTTGTGTTCCACATTTCTCTAGATCAGAGGAAACACTGAGTGATTATGGGGAGAGAAGTAGCAGAATCAGGAGATTCAGTTAGAAATTACTCTGGCAGCTTTGCATCAGATGGATTGAAGCAGAGGAGACTACAGGCTTCTCAGTTAAAAGGGTGTGGGAATCCACAGTGGTAGTCATAGACATACTTTGGAGTCTGAGCTTATCACACCTTATTAGGACATTGATTACTCAGTTAGGCTAAGTGTCAATATCTCTTCACAATGTTTGTGTAAATACCAATTGTTAAATTTTTTGCTCAGTCTAATTCAGAAAGTCTAGCATATAGCCCTCAGTGGTACAAATGGTTAAGGGTTCAACGACAATCTGAAAGGTTGGTGGTTTGAACCCACCCAGATGACATTTGGAAAACAGCCTGGCCATCTGTTTATGAAAGGTCATAGCCTTGGAAACCCTATGGAACCGCTCTACTCTGCACTCAAGAAGTCACCATGAGTCGAAATTGACTCAGTGGTAACAAACAATAAGAACAGGACATGGCCCATGAATAGACACTTTAAAGATAAGCCCCTCCATATAATTCTGAAGTTCAGCCATGTTGAGATGTACTGGTCTGAAATAATGTGTTAGCTGTATGCACTGCTCTTTGAACAAACAAGCCACTTTGTGCTGTTGGATTAGTGTCTTTTGATTTGTCATAAATTGGAAGATGGATTTAAAGAACTCAGTTGTTTATACTTCTTTAGAATCTGGAAAAAAATAGTCCTTAAATCATATTTTATTAGAATATAAAGGCTTTCTTCTTTGAATATTATGGATATTGTGTGGAATATATTATGTAGGATGTAAGATACATTATTTGAATCTTCACTATTTCTATCAGCCAAGTTAGGGATTATTGCATTAGATGCATAAGATTAATCAAACCTAAATAACCAAAAGAGCAAGACTGCATGGAGATTGAAGAATGTGAAACCTGGAGACTATTTCTACTATTCATCCTAGATACAAAGCTAGTTCTTCTTTCCTTTGTGCTTCCAAACACTCTTATACATAATGTATCCTTTACAGCACACTCAAAACCACCCAGTTGCTGTCAAATCTATTCTGATTCATGGCAACACAATGTGTATCAGAGTTGAACAGTGTTCCATAAGCATTTCAATGGATGATTTTTCAGAAGTAGATAAACAGGCTTTTTTTTTTTTTTTTTCCTGAAGCACATCTGAGTTGATTTAATCCATACACTTTCCAGTTAGCATGCAAGCTCCATAACCATTAGCAACACGCAGGGACGTCTTATAGCACACACCTACTGCTTTTATGAACATCTTTAAGCATCTCCTTCTTGACCCAACACATAAACACACATCAGATTGTAGCCAGTAATGGTGACACATTTTTCTATGTTTTTTTCTAGAACTGTCCACCCTTCTTGATATATTGGAACATTTGAGACAATCAAAAGAATATTACTTGATTAATGAAATGTAGTACAGTCTCATGGTGATAGAATTTAGTGACAAATTTTACTTCATTCACCATAGTTTTTGGAAATTTAGAGGTCATGATTGCATGGTAAAGCTGTTTTATCTTCCTTTTTTTCTCTCTCAAAAGAATATCACTGCATTTTGGATTAAAACCACATTTACCACCTTAACTATAATCTGTAGCTTTTAGGGTTACCCCTAGATATCCATGGAAATATATGTGGCATTGATTACATTCTTTCATATGACTTGACCTCCTGCATCCATATCACCTAATACTTGTCCTTAAAATCCTTTATCTTTCTCTACTCTCACAGTCTCAGATTTTCACTTTAATAATCCATTCAGAAGGTGAATCTTTGGTACAGTGCCCATGAAAATGCTTGACTGCCAAAGTCATAAACTTATTCTAGGATCTGATTCTTTTTCTTACATAATTTAAACTTCTTCTCTTATGTCCTTATTTCATTTATTCATGCTCTCTCTTAACCATTCTCGTTATCTACAGTTTCAGCCTTCCACGTTGTGTTGGTACACAAGAAGAGTCCTTCTGATTTCATAGTCTTGCCCATCCAATCCAGATAAACACTCCCCAAAATCACTTGTAACTTCAATTCCCTTTTCTCTTACCCTTTGCCAAAGGTACTCTATAGATTCCCACCCTTGGTTCAGTCTCTTTTTCATATCCCTGTTTCCTCACAAGGAGACTGGTCTTGCCTTGTGAAGCATCATTTTTCATGTTCCAAATGCATTGTTAATTTTGCATATCGAATAATTAGTTGATGAAATACACTATGATATTATTACTGGTATAGCTTCTGATTATGTTCTGTCCACGCATCATTAGTTCTGATACTAGAACAACTAGGATAATTTTTTTTTTTCCAAGTGAATGGATGTCCCTACCTAGCATATTGAAAGATAAAGCATGCATATGCATAAGGAAAACTGACTACTTTAAAACATTGAACTGAATTTCTATATGTTTCTACAATAAAAATAACCAAAAGTTGAGAGAATAAGGTCAAGCTCAAGTTCATTACCATTATTGAGTGTAAACACTAATTTTTGCTATCTGTATGATATGAAAATATGGCTTAGCTTCATCTGAAATTGGGTATATAAATTTTTATATAATTGTTCCATTGGGAAGACAAGATAATATCACATGCATATAATTGTACATTGTGATGTTCAGCATGTGTTATGTACTTTATATAAAATTACCCTCTCTTCCCATAAGTGGGAGCTCTGGTAGCATAATGAATAAGGCATTTGACTGCTAACTAGAAGGCTGGTGTTTCAAACCTACCAGCCACTCCTCGGAAGGAAGACTGGGCAATCTACTTTCATAGAGATACTGACTCAGAAACCCAAGGAGGGGTCAATATGAGCTGGATCCAACTCAACAGCAGTGAGATTTTTGGGTTTTCTTCCCATAAGATAACCAGTTGCCATTGAGTGGATTCCAACCCATGGTGACCCATGTGTGTAAAAGTCGAATTATGCTACATAAAGTTTTCAGTGGCTGATTTTTTTTTTTTTTTTTTAATTAAATCACCAAGCCTTTCTTCTGAGTTATGTCTGGGTAGACTTGAACCTACAATGTTTATTAACCAAGTGTATCACTTATTTCCACTACTGGGGGCCTCCTTTCCTAAAGCAGTTCTTTCCAAATGGTACTTCTTGCATAAAGTAGGAGAAATAAATATATTCTGAGACATTTCATTTTTTTCATAGATAAAGGATTTGAGGGCTATGTTTCAAATTTGTCACTGGCAAGAATCATCTTTTGTACAAGAAGCCTTGATAGCCCACTTGAGAGGGCCTCTTGCTGGCATTAAACAAAACAGACAAAGGTAATTCTGTCTAAATGGTTATCAGATGCTACTGAGATACATTTAAGATAATTAACTACAGAGGATCTCATTCATTTTATGATTGTTTTACTTTCTGTCTTCTAATATTATATTACCATCCAAATGAAACAGAATTTTTGTTGTTGTTGTTGTATTCTGTTAAGTTGGCTCTGACTCATGGTGACCATATATACAACAGAACCGTACATCGCCCAGTCATGTGCTATTTTCACAATCCTTGGTTTGCTTGAGCACTTCATTGCAATCACTGTGTCAACCCAATTTATTGAGGGTCTTCCTCTTGTACTCTGACCCTCTACTTTAGCAAGCATAATATCCCTTATCAAGGAGTGGTCCCTTCTCACAACATGGCCAAAGTAGGTTCAAGGAAGGCTAGCCATTCTCACTTCCAAGGAGCATTCTCGCTGCACTTCATCCAGTACAGATTTGTTCACTCTTCTGGCAGTCCATAGTATTCTCAATATTCTCCACCAATAGCATAATTCAAAGGCATCAACTCTTTTTCCTTGGTCCTTATTCATTGTACTGCTTTCACATGAGTATGAAGCAATTGAACATAAAATGGCTTGGGTTAGGTGCACCTTAGCCTTCAAGGTGATATCTCTGCTTCTTAACACTTTAAAGAGGTCTTTTGCAGCAGATTTGACCAGTGCAATATGATGCCTGATTTCTCTTCTGCTGCTTCCATGGATGTTGATTGTGGATCAAAGTAAAATGATATCCCTGAGAACGTCAATCTTGTCTCCATTTATTGTGATGTTGCTCATTGGTCTGTAGTGAAGACTTTCATCTTCTTTATGTTAAGTTATAATCCATACTGAAGGCTGCAGTCTTTGATTTTCATCAGTAAATGCTTCAAGTCATCTTAACTTCCAGAAAGGAAGGTTGTGTTGTCTGCATATTGCAAATTGTTAATGATTCTTCTTTCAATCCTAATGCTGCATTTTTCTTCATATAGTCTAGCTTCTCAGATTATTTGTTCAGCATACAGATTGAACAATTATGGTGAAAGGATACAACCATGATGCACACCTTTCCTGATTTTAAACCATGCATTACCCCCTTATCTTGTTTGAACAACAGCCTCTTTGTCAGTTATATATTCCGCATGAGCATAATTAAGTATCCTGGAATTCCCATTGTTTGCAATGTTATCCATAATTTGTTATGATCCATACAGTCAAATACATTTTCATAGTCAATAAAACAATCTTTCTAGCTTTCTTTGCTTTCAGCCAACAATAGCTCTTCAGCCATGATATCTCTTGTTCCACATCTCTTCTGAATCTGGCTTGAAATTATACTGCTGCAACTGTTTTGAATTTTCTTAAGCAAAAATTTACTTAAATGTGATATTAATGATACTGTTTAATAATTTCTGCTTCTGTTGGATCTTTGGTATGAGTGCAAATATGGATCTCTTCCGATTAGTTGGCCAGGTAGCTGTCTTTCAATTTTTTTGCCATAAATGAGTAAGCACCTTCAGGTCTGGATCCTTTTGTTGAAACATCTCAATGGGTATTCCATCTACCCCTGAAGTATTGTTTTGTACCAATTCCTTCACTGCAGCTTGGACTTTCTCAATACCATTGGTTCTTGATCATACACTACCTCCTTAAATAGTCAAACATCAAATAATTCCTTTTGATTAAGTGACTGTGTGTATTCCTTCCATCCCTTTTGGTGCTTCCTATGTCATTCAATATTTTGCCCAGAGAATCTGTCAATATTTCAACATGAGGCTTGAATTGTTTCTTCAATTCTTTCAGCTTGAGAAATGCCAGACATGTTCTTCTCTTTTGGTTTTATAACTCCAGGGTTTTGCACATTTCTTTCCCATACTTTATTTTGTCTTCTTTAGTCACCCTTTAAAATCTTCTGTTTAGCTAGTTTTACTTCATCATTTCTTCCATTTGTTTTAGCTACTCTACATTCATGAGCAAGTTTCAGAGTCTCTTCTGACATTCATTGTGATATTTTCTTCCTTTCTTTTCTTTTTAATGATCATTTGCTTTCTTCTTGTATGATGTTCTTGATGTGATATCACAAGTTGTCTGATCATCTGTCATTGTTATTCAATGTGTCAAATCTGTCCTCTCTCTCTCTCTCTCTCTCTCTCTCTCTCT
>NW_006921702.1:292093-292777 GCF_000298275.1 Orycteropus afer afer | reverse complement strand
GTGAATTATCGAACCCAGGAGAGAGGTGGTGGGTGCTTTGGGAGGAAAGGTTGGAGAAAGGGCTGGAGGGAGGCAGCATGTCTGGCCTTGTAGGACTAGGCCTTGGACTATTGATGGTGATTCTGCCTTCCTCTTGTGGGATTAGAGGAGGTCAGATCATGTGGCCTCCTTGCAGTTTTTGCATTTGGAAAACAGGACAATAAATGTTAGAATATTAAAGAAAACAATATAACTTCCTCACTGCCATTTACTGACCTACTTCCAATCACTGCTTAGGCAAGCAAGATCTGTTATAATTCCAAGGCTGTCAAGAAGCACCTTCTGTTCTGATTTGTAGCTAAAGCTCAAAGCTGCCTTTCATTTCTGCCACCTAACTCTGTGCATGCAAAAGAGAAAGATTTCTCCAGAGAATAAGGAATTCACCCAAGAGTGACAAAATTTGTTGTGGAAATCTCCAGGCCCCATGCAAATCTTGCAATTAAAACTGAACTTAAGATATCAGACAGAAGTTTTTCCTCCAAATCTTACTTAAAAATCTATCCAGGTGGCGGGGCAAGATGGCGGACTAGGCAGAAGGATTGCACGGACGCTCTTCAACAAAGAAAAGGGAAACCAATTAACACAGACAAAGAAGATAATCTTGGACCCCTGAGCCTTGAAGGAAAGGATGCAGATTTGGACTAA
>NW_006921702.1:287516-289406 GCF_000298275.1 Orycteropus afer afer | reverse complement strand
TATGTGTGTGTGTGTGTGTGTGTATTTAAAATATAGGTGGGATATAATCGAGGTCATATATTCTCTCTTTTGGAATGTTTTAATTGTCTTCAGCTTCAACTTGAACTTGCATATGAGCAAGTGATGTTTTGCCCCACAGTCTGCTCCTGGCCTTGTTTTGACTAATGATATTGAGCTTCTCCATCATTTCTTTCCATAGAAGTAGTCTATTTGATTTCTCTTTATTCCTTCTTGTGAGGTCCACATGTATGGCTTCTGTTTATGTTGTTGAAAAAAGATATTTGCAATGAATAAGTCATTGGTCTTGAAAAATTCTATCAAGAAATCTCTGGAGTCATTTGTATCAATCACCAAAGCCATATTTTCCAACTACTAATGAATCGTCTTTGTTTCCAACTTTCACATTACAATCATCAGTAACCATCAATATATCTTGATTACATGTTTGGTCAATATCAGACTGCAGAAGATGGTAATAATCTTCCATTTCTTTATATTTGGCTTTAGTGTTTGGAGTATAAATTTTAATAATAGTATAATCAACCAGTTTTCCTTGTATGAATATTATCCTATCACTGACAGTATTGTACTTCACAACTCATCTTGAAATGTTCTTTTTGTCAAAGAATGCCACACTATTCCTCTTCAAGTTGTAATTCCCAACATAGTAGACCATATGATTGTCTGATTCAGAATGGCCAATATCAGGCTGCCTCAGTCCAGTAAGCCTAGGATATAGATACTTACACATTCTATTATTCACAACTTCCAATTTTCATAGATTTATACTTCATATTACCACTTGTCTGTAGGTTTTCTGTGCTGTGGTGGCTTACATGTTGCTGTGAGGCTGGAGGCTATACCACTAGAAATTCAAATAAGAATAAGATCACCCGCGGTGGACAGGCTTCAGCAGAGCTGCCCGACTAAGACAGATTGGGAAGGAAAGGGCCACCCATTTCTGAATAACTGAGCCAGTCAAAACTGTATACATAGCAGTAAAACACTGTCTGATTTATTACTGGAAAACTTCAAGAATAGCTGTAAAACTTTATCAGATACAGTGTCAGAAGAAGGGCCCCTCAGATTGGAAGGCAGTCAAAATATGACTGGGGAAATGCTGTCTCTTCAAAGTAGAGTTGACCTTAGTGATGTGAATGTATT
This sequence comes from Orycteropus afer afer, assembly GCF_000298275.1. NCBI lineage: Eukaryota > Metazoa > Chordata > Mammalia > Tubulidentata > Orycteropodidae > Orycteropus > Orycteropus afer. Next base: position 288,242 of record NW_006921702.1, on the reverse strand, counting down.
AACACTTTTGGGGTCTTCATTTGCTTATGGGGCACAGTACAAAATGAGAAAAAACCAAGGTAAACATTCAATAATAATTAGAAGGAGAATAAAAACAAAAATACAAATTCACTGCCTTTGAGTCCATTCCAACTCATAGCAAACCCCCTTGGGTTTCTAAGCCTGTAAATCTTTATGGAAGTACACTGCTTCATCTTCCTTCCATGGAGTGACTGGGGGGTTTGAACCACTGCCATTCTGGCAGAAACCAAGTGCCTTATCCACTGTGCCACCAGAGCTCGTTTAATATGCTTAATGTCTTAATTTGCTAATATTTTGAGATTATATGCAACATTTATTTTTATATTGTATTTGTTAACTTTTTTCTTTATGTTTTGTTCTATTATACACATATACATTATATTTGTTCTATTTTACATATGTTCTATGTATACACATATACATACACATACATACATATGCATACACATACACACACACACATATATATATGTATACAGACATATACACCAAAAAAAAAACAAAATCACTATCATCGAGTTGATTCTTATGCCTAAGGACCACCATTGGGTTTCCAAGGCTATAAATCTTTACAAAAGTAGATTACTCTATTTTTCTTCTATAAAGTGGCTGATGGATTTGAATCACAAGCCTTCTGGTTAACAGTCAAATGCTTTAGACACTCCATCACCAGAGTTCCTTACATATATGTGTGTGTGTGTGTGT
>NW_006921702.1:278786-287306 GCF_000298275.1 Orycteropus afer afer | reverse complement strand
GAAATAGAACATCATATTTTAGTACTGAATGAATGCTATTTATTATGTACAATTTAGTTTATTCACTTTATTTACAGAGACATCATTTTTAAATATATACCAGCCAGCCTTTCCTGAGAGCCTTTCAGAGTTACCTGCCTTGTGCTGTCTGTGCCCTCCATCTGCACCCTCCCCATGTGCAGCCTTCAGTCAGCTGTCCTTTACAGATAACCCCTCCATAATGATGAGGCAGGGCTTTGGACATAAAAGAGGGTTTAAAGGTTGAAACAGAATACATAGTGCCCTAAAGCAAAATTTCATAAATGTATTACAATTAGATTCAAGAGTACTTGGCCAACAATACCCAATTTAAAATGTTACCATTAGAATATATTACCTCCATTTAAATGTATGAATTTTCCTAGGATGTGCTTTCTGTGATCTAATTTTTCAATTACAACAAACAGAAAAATAACCAAAAACTCAACAAGTTATTTTTATGACTCCTCAATACAAGAAGTTGATAGGAAGCAGGAGTTATTGGTATTTAACCTCCATAGAGAGAAAAATAATGCAGCCACCACCATTGTCATTCTTACTTTCACCCTACACCCAGCTCACTTTTCCTTTAATTCTTCTTTACTGTACACCAAAGTTAGGTGAATTGTTAAATCTTTGTGATTTGGAGCCAAGAGTTTTCCAATAACTGGGACAATTCAGCAGGAACATAATTCAAGCACATTAGTGGACTTACAATGCACTCTGCAATTGTCCTTGAGGAGATTAGCTTCTTGGTTTCCTCTAAAAGTGGGTGAAGAGTGATAAATAAGGTTTATTTTATTAATAACATGGGATATTACATAGTAACAAAAAGAGTGAGCAAAAAATACAAGTGAAAACCTTTACACATCTCATAAATTTTTTGATGAATAAAACACCAAAAAAATAAAATAAAATTCCCTGCCATTGAATCAATTCTGACTCATTGTGAGCCCCTTTGGGTTTCTGAAGTGGTAAATCTTTACAGAAGTAGATTGCCCAGTCTTCATTCCACTGAGTGGCTGGTGTGTTTGAACTCCCAACCTTCTGCTTCTCAGTCTTAGCATTAGGCACTACACCATCAGATCTCCTTAAAAGAATTCAGCCATGAAAAGGCACATGGTATTATGAGGTGCCATTGAATTTGCTCTGACTCATGGTGACCCTGTGTACAACAGAACAAAACATCGCCCAGTCCTGTGCCATCTTCACAATTCTTTCTACACTTGAGCACATTGTTGCAACCACTGTATCAACCCATCTTATTGAGGGTCTTGCCCCTTTTCACTGACCCTCTACTTTGCCAAGCATGACATCCTTTTCCAGGGAATGGTCCCTTCTGATAACATGACCAAAGTAGTTGAGATAAAGTCTGTCCATTCTCACTTCCAACGAGCATCCCAGCTACATTTCTTCCAGGACAAATTTGTTCATACTCTGGCAATCCATGATATTTTCAGTGTTCTTCACCAACATCACAATTCAAAAATATCAACTCTTCTTTGGTCTTCCTTATTCATTGCCCAGCTTTCATATGCCCATGAAGTGTTGGAAATACCATGCTTTGGTTAAGCACACCTTAGCCTTCAAAGTGATATCTTTACTTCTTAACACTTTAAAGAGGTCTCTTGTAGTAGATTTTCCAGTCCAATATGACTTGTGATTTATTGAGTGATGCTTCATGGATGCTGATTGTGGATCCAAGTAAAATGAAATCCCTGACAACTTCAATTGCTTCTCTGTTTATTGTGATGCTGCTTATTGGCCCAGTTGTGAGGGCTTTTGTTTTCTTAATGTTGAGGTGTAATTCAGACTTAAGACTACAATCTTTGATCTCTATCAGTAAATGCTTCAAATCATCTTTCCTTCCAGCAAGGTTGTGTCATCTGCATATCTCAGGTTATTAATGAGCTTCCACCAATCCTGATGCCACATTCTTCATATAGGCCAGCTCCTCAGATGATTTGTTTGTTGTTGTTGTTGTTAGGTGCCAGCAAGTCATCTACAACTCATAGCAACCTTATGTACAGCAGAACAAAATACTACCTGGTCCTGCAACAGCTCCATGATCCCTGCTATACTTGAGCTCATTGCCACAGCCACTGTGTCAATCCATCTAATTGAGGGCCTTCTCCTCTTTTTTTAACCCTCCACCTTACCAAGCATGGCATCCTTCTCCAGGGAATGGTCCCTTCTGACAACATGATCAAAGTGGTGAGACAAAGTCTGGCCATTCTTGCTTCCAAGGAGCATTCCTGCTGTACTCCCTCCAGGACAGATTTGCTAGATCTTCTAGAAGTCCATGGTACTTTCAGCATTCTTAGCCAGCACCACAACTCAAAAGCATCACCTTTTTGTTCATCTTCCTTATCCATTGTCTAGCTATCACACACATATGAGGCAATTGAAAATACCATGGCTTGTGTCAAGTTCACCTTAGTCCTTAAGGAGACATCTTTGCCCTTCAGCACTTTAGACAGATCCTTTGCAGCTAATATGCCTAATGCTGTATGTCATCTGATCTCCTGGCTGTTCCTTCCATTGGTGTTGATTGTAGAACGAAGCAATGTGAAGTCTTTTACAAGTTCAATCTTTTCTCTATTTATTGTCATGCTGCTTATAGGTCCAGTTGTGAGAATTTTTGTTTTCTTTACATTGAGATGTAATCCGTATTGTAGACTGTATTCTTCAATCTTCATCAATAAGTGCTTCAAGTCATCCTGGCTTTCAGCAAGCAAAGTTGTGTCATCAGCGTATTGCAGGTTCTTAATGATTCTTCCTCTGATCATGATGCCATATTCTTCTTCATATAGTACAGGTTCTCAGATTATTTGCTCAGCATATAGATTGAATAAGTATGGTGAAAGGATACAACCCTGACACACTCTCTTCTTGATTTTAAACCATGCAGTGTCCCCTTGTTCTGTTCAAACAATAGCCTCTTGGTCTATGTACAGGTTCCTCATGAGTATAATTAAGTGTTCTGGAATTCCCATTCTTCTCAATGTTATCCATAATTTGTTATGATCCACACAATCAAATGCCTTTGCATAGTCAATAAAACACAAGTAAACATCTTTCTGGTATTCTTTGCTTTGAGCCAAGATCCATCTGATGTCAACAATGACATTCCTTGTTTCACATCCTCTTCTGCATCCAGATTGCATTTCTAGAAGTACTCTGCCAATATACTGCTGAAGCCATTTTTGAATTATCTTCAGTAAAATTTTACTTGCATGCAATGTTAATGATATTGTTTGATAATTTCCACATTCTGTGGGATCATCTTTCTTTAGAATGGGTACAAATATGGATCTCTTCTAGTCTCACCTCCTTTGGTCATGTTGTCAGAGGGACCATTCTCTGGAGAAGGATGTCATGGTTGGTAAGGTGGAGGGTCAGTGAAAGAGAGGAAGGCCCTCAACTAGGAGGATTGACACGGTGACTGTGGCGATTAGCTCAAGTATAACAGGGATCATGGAGCTGTCACGGGACCCGGCAGTGTTTCCTTCTGTTGTGCATAGCATTGCTATTAGTCAGAGACGACTTGATAGCACCGAAAAACAACAACAAGCAAATAATCTGAGAAGCTGGCCTATATGAAGAATGTGGCATCAGGGTTGGTAGAAGATTTGTTAACAACCTGTGATATGCAGATGACACAATCTTGTTTGCTGGAAGTGAAGATGACTTGAAGCATTTACTGACAGAGATCAAAGATTATAGTCTTAAGTCTGAATTACACCTCAAGTGATCATGATAATATTTTATGCATAGAATCCTTCAGTATTGCAACTCAGCGCTTAAATCTTTTCCTCAGTTCTTATAGTCTGAAAAATACCAAGTGTCTTCTTCCTTTTTGATTTTCTATCTTCAAGTCTTTGCATATTTCATCTCAATTCTTTACTTTGTCTTCTTGAGCTTGCCTTTGAAATCTTCTATTCAGGTCTTTCATTTTGTAAGTTTTTTTTTTTTTTTTTTTCCCATTCACTTTAGCTTTACTCCATTCAAGGGTAAGTTTCAAAGTCTCATCTGACACCCATTTTGGTCCTTTCTTCCTTTCTTGTAGTTTTAATGACCTTTTACTTTTTCTTCATGTATCATGATCTTTATGTCATCCCAGAAATTCAACTGGTCTTCTGTCATTCTTACTTAATGTATCAAATCTATTCTTCAGATGGTTTCTGAATTCAGGTGGTATTTTTCAAGGTTGTATTTTAATCTCTTCTGGGCTTATTTTATTTTATTTTTTTTAAGTTTCAACTTTAATTTGCATATGATCAGTTGATGGTTTGTTCCACAGTCAGCTCCTGGCCTTATTTCGGCTGAAGATACCAAACTTCTCCATCCACTCTTTCCACAGATGTAGTTGATCTGATTCCTGTGTATTTCCTCTGGTGAGGCCCATGTATATAGCAGCCACTTATGTTGTTGAAAACAGGTATTTGCAATGAATATGTTAGTCTTTCAAAATTTTATGATCCAATCTCTGGCATCATTTCTATCACAAAGGCCATATTTTCCAACTACCAGTGACATTTCTTTGTTTCTGACATTCATATTGCAATCATCAATAATCAACAATGTACCTTGATATCATGTTTGCTTAATTTCAGACTGGAAAAGTTGGCTAAAAAGTTCAATTTCTTCATCTTTGGCTTTAGTGGTTGGTGCACAAATTTGAATAATAATAGTATTATCCAGTCTTCCTTTTAGGTGTATGGATATTATCCTATCACTGGAAACACTTTAGTTCAGAATAGATCTTGAAACATTCTTTTTCATGATGAATATGACACCATTCTTCTTCAATTTGTCATTCCTGGCATAGTAGATGATATGACTGTCTGATTCAAAATGGCAGATACCAGTGTATTTCAGCTCACTCTTGGCTAAAATATTGATATTTATGCATTTTATTTCATTTTTGACAACTTCTACTTTTCCTAGATTCATACTTTGTACATTCCACACTCTGATTATTAATGGATGTTTGCAGCTGTTTCTTCCCATTTTGAGGCATGCTCCATCAGCAAATGAAGGTCTTAAAAGTTTTACTCTATCCACATCATTAATGTCAACTCTACTTTGAGGAGGCAGATTTTCCCTAGTTATAAGTACTTTCCAACCTGATAGGCTCAGCTTCTGGAACTATATACAAGAATGTTTCAAAGCTATTTATAATATTTTTCAGTATTATATAAGACAGTTTTTCACAAGGTTTTCACTGGTCACTTTTTTCAGAAGTGAATTTCCCCATCCTTCTTCTCAGTCTATCTTAATCTGGACACTCCACTGAAACCCTTGAAATATGAGTGATCTAGCTGGTATTTGAAATACTGTTGACATAGCCTCCAGCCTCACAGAAACACACAGACCACCACAGTACAATAAACTGACAGGTGAGTGTTGAAAAAGGCATATTGAAAATGAGTCAATTAACAAGAAATTCAAGAACAGATCAAAGAAATAGATTGTGATGGAAGTCAGAATGATGATTACTTTCTTGATGGAAATTAATTAAAAAAAGGATAGAATTTTCAGAGATGATGGAATTATTCTGTATTTTGATGTAGTTGGGGGTTACACAACTGGAAATTCATTAACATGGACACTTAATATTTTTGCATTATAGATAGTTGGGGGTAAGATGGCAACATATTTGGTACTCTACATCATCCTTCTAAAACAAAGACCCTGGATATTAAGTGAAGCAGATACAGAAGCAGATAAGAGGATATCCTTGAACCCTGAGCATTATACAAAAGGATAAAAAAAAAAAAAAAGATCAAACACCGATTGGAAGAAGAAACCGAATTAAAGCAGCAAACAGGGAGTGGAGGTGCCCTGCCAGGTGACTCAGCAGAGTTTGGCTATTTTAAGACATTGCAAACATTGTTCCCAGGTAAGGATCAGAGGAAGGAAACTTCACAGAATCCCCAATAAAACAGAGACAAGGTATAGACAAATCTGTAGTAAAGTATGATGAACATAACACAAGCTAGATTAAGGAGGGAAGGGGCAAGAAGGCAGGCAAGAATTCCAGAGACTCAAGTGACAATAGAACAAGGAGGGAGCTGGCAAATAGTGATATAACCACTCACCATCAGTGGTACTTTTGGTTAAGGACCTACACAGAGAGGAATGCTTTTGGGGTGGTGGCTAGAGATGCTGGATTCTGGGAATCCTCTCATCTTCCATTGAGTCAGAGATGGAACCAGAATACTGGCTGTAATTTCTCAGGTGTGCACCAACACCCATGCTGGTAACCAGAAATCTGAGGAGTATGCTTTGTCTCCCTCTACCTTGACCCTCCCAGTGACCCGAAGTGTGGCTGTTCCCCATCTCCAACAAGTAGGTGACCCCTCACCTGCCCAAAGGTCCACCCCACCCAACTTACCACCTTAACAACCCCTGTGTTTTGTTCCCCTAGTGACCTATTCCACATTTCCATGAATCTTAACTTGCAAAATAGGTTGTAAGCAACCCAGTTCTGCCAAACTCGCAACCAGTGTAGCACACTTGCCCTGCCCACCAGATATACTAAAAAAATAAAATAAAACAAAGACTCATTGTGAAACAAATCAACATAAAATCAACAAATAAATTCAATAACACCACAATGTCTCAGAGACAACAGACAACTTCAAAAAGCCCAAAGAAATGAGTCAAGATGGCTCAAGTGAGTGATGATAATATGGGGTTAGAAAACCTTCCTGAGGAAGAAAGGAAGAAATGGTAACTGAACTATTGATAAGTTATATATATATATGACTTTCAGCAGATTAAAGAACAAATCAAGGAAAGCACAGACAAAGCAAAAGAAAACATGGACGATATCAACAAAAGCACAGATCAAATTCTAGAAGAATGTAGGAACATAATACAAGAACCAACTGACAACATAAAAAAGTGATTCAAAATAATATAAAAATAACAAATAGAAATGCAGAAGATTAACACTAAAATTTCAGATATAGGTAATGCATTGGAAAGGCAAAGGAGAAGAACTTAATCTATGGAAGACAGAATCAATGAAATTGATGACAAGTCCCTCACTACTAATCTGTTAGAAGAACAATCAAAGAAAATAAAGGGAAAAAAAATGAAGAAAATCTAAGCATTATTTTGGAAATCATCACGAGAAATAACTTACATATTGTTCTGGCTACATAGTGCCATGCTGACAAGAATATACCATTTTATGGTATATACCATTAAGGATGGTATATAGTGCCATGCTGACAAGAATATACCATTTTATGGTATATACCATTAAGGATGGCCTTAACAAACAGGAGTTTAGTCTTACAGTTTGGAGGCTTTTAGTCCAAATTCAAAGTGTCAGGTTCTGGGGGCTGTGTGAAAGCCCTCGATCTTGGGCTTCAGCTCTGCCTCTTGTTCCCAGCTCAGTGAAGCTAGAGGTATTTCTTCACTCAGGCAGCTACTGGCTGCTGAGGCTAATAAGCCGAAGGTGGACAAATAAAAAGACACAGTCTCAATGTTACCAAACCACACAGCAGGCCATTAATTCACATCCATTGTAAGTCCCAAGGTCAGTAGAGCATGGCAGGCTACTGAACAACAACATAGCCACATGCAGGGTTCAAGCATGCCGTAAGCAAGAGACCATTCCCAAAGCTGTTTCTTATATACAGGAAGCAGACCACATACCCAAAGACAGCTACTCAGCTGCTCCTAGTAGATTCCAACACGGAGTGTATTACCAGTCTCATCATGGGAAATACTACATTTAGCTGTCCAGTCACTCAACCAGGCCTAGCCAAGGTGACACAAAAACTTAACCATGACTCATGTGATTGGTATTCTAGAACTGAAACAAACAAACAAACAAAGTATGGAGAAAAATATTAATGATTTGTTGGAGAAAAAAAAAAAAAAAAACGTACCAAAGATTATGAAAGAGTAGAAGATATACATTCAAGAAGCTAAATGAACCCCAAATAGGATAGATCTCAAAAGAAAATCACCAAGATTTATTAAAATTCAATATTCCAAACCAAAGCCAAAGAAAGAATCCTGAAAGCAGCTTGAAAAAAAGAAAATTCACCTATAAAGGGAACCTATAACACTCAGCTCAGATTTCTTGGTAGAAAAACTTCAGACAAGAAGGCAATGTGATGACATATAAAACTAGGAAAGAAAAAAATTGCCAGCTAAGAAATATATATCCAGAAATATTTTCCCTCAAATGCAATGGCAAAATTAGGACATTTCTTAATAAACAGAAATTAGTGGAATTTGGAACACACAGACAAACTTTACAAGAAATGTTCAAAGAAGTCCTTTGGACAGAAAATCAATGATGGCAGACAAATAACTGAGATAAAAGTTCATGACAACATAATCCAGAAGCTAAAACAGATAAAAAGTTTTCAAAAATAAAATAAGCAAGGCGGGGCAAGATGGCGGACTAGGCAGAAGGATTGCACAGACCCTCTTCAACAAAGAAAAGGGAAACCAATTAACACAGACACAGAA
>NW_006921702.1:263376-264132 GCF_000298275.1 Orycteropus afer afer | reverse complement strand
AAGGAGCTCTGGTACCTTAGTGCCTAAGGCACTTGACTGCTAACCAGAAGGTTGGTGGTTCAAACCCACCAGCCACTTCTCGGAAGGAAGATGGGGTAATCTACTTCCATAGTGATACTGCCTCAGAAACCCAAGGAGGGGTCACTATGAGTCAGGTCTGACTCAATGGCAAATAACAAAAACAAGAACAACAGAAAAAAAAATTACTAAATAACAACTATAAATTCATACCTATTAATAATTATATTGAATGCAAATGGGTGAAAGGCACGTCTCAAGGGACAGTCAGCTGCAGGGATCCAGGTGAGGAGAGGAACTCAGGCACACCCAAAGCAGCAGTGTGGGAGAGTGGGAAAAAGGGGATTAAAAGCCAGGAACTCAGATAGAGGATTAGTCAGCCGCAAGGATCCAGGTGAGGAGAGGGAAATCCCAAAGCATCAGGGCTGGAGAGTGGGAGAAAGGGGATTAAAAGGCTTAGGAATCTGGACAGAGGAGGAGTCAGCCACAGGGACCCAAGTAAGGGTGGTAAGAGAGGTTTCCAACAGGGAGACAAACTTGTTTGTCAGTTTGTCCTACTGTGATGACGTGTTGATGGGAGTTTTGAGGCTGAGCTGCTGGTGTTTCAAACCCAGTAGGATGCATATGGTGCACAGGTATCAGACCAGCTTACAGACTGAGACAGACTAGGAAGACGGAAGAGGCCATCCACTTCTCAAAGAATTGGCCAGGGAAAACCTTATGAATAGCAAAGAAACA
>NW_006921702.1:256770-262496 GCF_000298275.1 Orycteropus afer afer | reverse complement strand
ACAAATGGAGGCTGTACACGTGGACTTCACCAGATGGAACACACAGGAATCAGATTGACTACATCTGTGGCAAGAGGCAGTGGAAAAGCTCGATATCTTCAGCGAAAACCAGGCCAGGAGTTGATTGTGGAACAGACCATCAACTGCTTATATGCAAATTCAACTTGAAGTTGAAGACAATTACAATAAGTCCAAGAGAGCCAAAATATGATCTTGAATATATCCCTCCTGAATTTAGAGATCATCTAAAGAATAGATTTGATGCATTGCACAGCAACGACCGAATGCCAGAAGAATTGTGGGAGGATATCAAGAACATTATCCATGAAGAAAGCAAGAGATCACTAAAAAGATGAGAAAAGAAAAGAAGACCAAAATGGATGATAGAAGAAACTCTGAAACTTGCCCTTGAACGGAGAGAAGCTAAAGCCAATGGAAGAAATGATAAGATAAATGAGCTGAACAGAAGATTTCAAAGAGCAGCTCGAGCAGACAATACCAATTACTATAATGAAATGTGCAAAGACCTGGAGTTGGAAAACAAAAATGGAAGAACACGCACAGCATTTCTCAAGCTGAAAGAATTGAAGAAGAAATGTAAGCCTCGAGTTGCAATATTGAGAGATTCTATGGGCAAAATATTGAATGATGCAGGAAACATCAAGAGAAGATGGCAAGAATACACAGAATCACTGTACCAAAAGGAACTGGTTGATCTTCATCAATTTCAGGAAGTGGCACATGATCTAGTACCAATGGTACTGAAGGAGGAACTCAAAGCTGCAATGAAAGAATTGGTGAAGAACAAGGCTCTGGGAATTTATGAAATACTCCTTGTGATATTTCAACAAATGGATGCCAAATTGGAGGCATTCACTCAGTTATGACAAGAGAGTTGGAAGACAGCTACCTGGCCAACTGACTGGAAGAGATCCATATTTGTACCCAATCCAAAGAAGGGTGATCACACAGAATATGGAAATTATGGGACAATATCATTAATATTGCATGCAAGTAAGATCTTACTGAAGATAATTCAAAAATAGTTGCAACTGTATATTGACAGAGAACTTCCAGAAATGCAAGCTGGATTCAGAAGAGGACGTGGAATGAGGGATATCATAGCTGCTGTCAGATGGATCTTGGCAAAGGATACCAGAAAGATGTTTACTTGTGTTTTATTGACTCTGCAAAGGCATTTGATTGTGTGGATCATGACAAATTATGGATAACTTTGAGAAGAATGGGAATTCCCAAACACTTGATTGTACTCTTGAGGAAACTGTACTTTGACCAGGAGGCTGTCATTCCAATGGAACAAGGGGACACTACATGGTTTAAAATCAAGAAGGGAGTGTGTCAGGGCTGTATCATTTCCCCATACTTATTCAATCTATATGCTGAACAAATAATCTGAGAAGCTGGACTATATGAAGACAAACGTGGCATCAGGATTGGAGGAAGAATCATTAACAACCTGAGATACGCAGATGATACAACTTTGCTTGCTGAAAGTGAGGATGACTTGAGGCACTTACTTATGAAGGTTGAAGAATACAGTATGCAGTATGGATTACATCTCAATATAAAGAAAAGAAAAATTCTCACAACTGGACCAATGAGCAGCATCACAATAAATGGAGAGAAGATTGAGGTTGTCAAAGAATTCACGTTGCTTGTTTCTACAATCAATGCCAATGGAAGCAGCAGTCAGGACAATAGACTACATGTAACATTGGGAATGACAACTGCGGAGAAACTGTTTCAAGTGCTGAGGAGCAAGGTTGTCTCCTTGAGGACTCAGGTGCGCCTGATACAAGTCATGATATTTCCAATCACCTAGTATGCATGTGAGAGCTGGGCAATAAATAAGGATGACTGAAGAAGAGTTGATGCTTTTGAGTTGTGGTGGTAGCAGAATGCTGAAAGTACCATGGACTGCTAAAAGAACTAACAGATGTGTCCTGGAGGAAGTGCACCCAAAATGCTCCTTGGTAGCGAGAATGGCCAGACTTCATCTCACCTATTTTGGTCTTGTTATCAGAAGGGACCATTCCTTAGAGAAGGATGTCATGCTTGGTAGGGTGGAGGGTCGATGAAAGATGGGGAGGACTTCAACGAGATGGATTGACATGGTGGCTGCCATGATGGGCTCAAGTATAGCAGGGATAGTGGAGCTGGCGTGGGATCAGGCAGTGTTTCATTCTGCTGTGCATGGCGTCACTATGGGTTGGAAACGACTCAATGGCACCTAACAACAACAACTACAACAACAAGGGACAGTGGCAGAAATAAGGAAACATGACATATCAATATGCTGCCTACAAGGGACCTATCTTTAACATAGATAAGCCTTCTAATTAAAATAAGAAAGAAGAAAATCATAAGAACTTAGTAAACACAAAATCAACAATGAAGAATATAAAATGAAAACCTGCAACAAAATGAACTCAGCATAGAAAAGTATTTGGAAAATAATCATGAACACCATAATAAAAAAGACAAAAGAATGACAGCAGTATATTAATCTCTGACATCAAATAAACTGAATGTGAATGGATTGAATGCACCAGTCAAGAGAAAGAGATGAGCTTAATAGATCTAAAAACAGGACCTGTCAATAAACTGACTACAAGAGACTCACCTTAGCCAAAAAGATAAAAATAAATTAAAAATCAAGTGTTGGAAAAAATATGTATCAAGCAAATAGTAACCAAAAGAAGCAGAGGGACAGTATTAATTTTTTGACAAAATAGACTTTAAGGCAAAGACCAGTATAAGATATAAAGAAATGCATTATATAATGACTAAAAGATCAGTCTAAGAAGGGAACATCATAACTATTTATGTACTCAAAGAAAAAGCCCTAACCACATAGAACAAATGGCAGAAAAATTCCCCCACCTCCAAAAAAAAGAGAGAACTCCACAACAATAGAAGGAAACCAATATATCACTTTCCATGAAAGACAAACAGCTAGGAGGAACTCAACAAAGATGCAGAGATCTACACAACACAGTCAAATAATTTGACTTCTTAAACACATATAGTACTCCCCGCCCAACACAAAATGTACACACACATTATTTTTCAATACATCTGGTTCATTCTCCAGAATAGACCAAATATTATGCCACAAAGCTAGCCTCAACAAATTTATGAACATTGAAATGATACAAAGAATTTTCTCAGATCTTAATGCTATAAAATTAGAAATTAGTAATAGAAAGAACAAGAGAATAAAATCAAATATAATAAAAACTGGATAACACCATTAAAAATATTGAGTAATAAAAGAAGTAAAAATGAAATAAAAAATTTCTAGAAACAAAAAACGGTAAACTTTCACAACACAATAAAAAAGAGGACAAGCAAAAATATTTAGAAAATAATAAAATAACAGCATGAAGGAAATGATAACACATTTCATAAACAAAATGACCTCAGCACAGAATACTTTATGCAACAAAGAGACCAGGAAAACCACAAAAAAGTGACAGAAACAAATTAATATTTATCAATATTACACTGAATGTCGATGGATTAAATGCACCATTCAAGAGATGGAGAGTTGCAGAATTGATAAGACCACATAACCCAGCAATATACTGTCTACAAGAGACACACCTTAGAGTGGAGTGGAGAAATTTTTTTAGAAAAAAATAGACTAAAAATCAAAGGTTAAAAATATAGATATATCAAGCAAATGGGACTAAAAAAGAGAAAGAGTGGCAATATTAATTACTGATAAAATTGACTTTAAGACAAAAATCACCATAAGACACCAGGAACAATATTATGTAATGATTAAAGAGCAAGAACAGATATATGCACACCCATGTTCAGCGCAGCAATATTTTACTATGGCCAAAAGAAGGAAACAACCTAGGTGCCCATCAACAAAAGAACGGATAACCAAACTATGGTAAATACACACAATGGAATACTATGCAACCCTAAAGAATAACATAGAATCTGCAAAACACTGCATAATGTGGATGAACTTGGATGACATTGTGCTGAATGAAATAAGTCAATCAAAAAAGGACAGATATTGTATTAATTCATTATTGTAAAAAGTCAAGGAAAGGTTTGTATAGGGAAGCAAAATTCCTTTGTTGGTTACCAGAAGAGGGAGGGGAAGGGAGGGAACACTGTTAGATAGGTAGTCAGATATTGATTTAGGTGAAGAGAAGGGCAATGTACCAAATGTGAGTGATCAACACAGTGGCACTGAGGAAGAGGGAGATATAAAGAGGTGCATGGGAGGTACAACTCTTCTGAACGTATAGTACTGTGTTATCAGTGAAGGCAAACATTGATCTACAGGTGGATAGATGGGTTGATAGGCTGAGCTATTAGGTATGTCTATGCAGGGGGGAGTGTGCCCATGACCATGTATATTGTTGGCAGACATTATTTCTACAAGTGTATCTGTAGGTTCTATAAGAATTCCCAGTATATAAATATAGTAGAGCTGACAAGGGATAAGGTTGTAGTCACTTCTTGGCCACAGCCAACTACCCAGAGGGAGCGACTAGTTGGACCTGTGTGTTCAGGACCATCGTCACAGTGGACATCAAGCTCACTTGGCATAACATACTACACTAAAACATTGTTGCATATCCTACTTTACCAAGTAGCAACTGGTATCTTACAAGCTTGCAAGTGGCCATTTAGATGCAACAATGGGTTTCTCCTCCTCCAGAGCAGAGAAGAATGAAGGAAAGAAAAGACAAATGGAAACAATTAGTCCAAGCAACTGTTACATCATGCAATCCTCAGCCTATAGAATTATGAGACCAGAAGAACTAGATGGTGTCCAGCTACCACTGTCAACCACTTGGAGGCGGATCTATGTAGGAGACCTTGGATACAGCAGGAAATATTATGGAACAAAACTCAAAATCATAAATAAAAAGAAAATTAAAAAGGGAAGGGGGACCAGTTTTGCTGGTCTGATAGAGCCTGTAGAAACCCCTGAGACTATGGCCTCTAGCTGCCCTGCAGGTCTGGAATTGAACCCTTCCTGTGGCTTCCAGCCAAACAAATGTTGGGCATATGAACTAAACATTTACATTAGGTAGATACACTCCCTGGAGAGCTCAATCATGGGAGAATAGAAGGGCTGTGTACACACAGGGAGACAGCTCAGGAAGCAGGAGTGCCTGAAGGGAAGGACACGGGGAAGAGGAGGTTATGGGGAGGAAGTGGGAGGAAAGCTGTTGCATTCTGGGAGATTGGAGTCAATGTCATGAGACCAAGTGTATGTGAACTGCTATATGGAAGATGAATTTGCTCTGTAAACTTTCACACAAATCACAATAAAATTTTTTTTAAAAATTCTAGAAGCAAATAAGAATGAAATTATATTTTGAAACTTTTTTTTGTGTGTGTGATGTGGATGAAGATTTATAGAGCCAATTCACTTACAACAGTTCACATATGCTTTGTCTCGTGACAGTGACCACAGTTTACCACAATGCAACAGCTCCCCTCCCACTTCCTCCCTGTAGTTACCTCTTCCCAGTTTCCATCCCTCCATGCACTCCTGTGACCTGAGCTGTTTCCCTGTGCATAAGCAGCCCTTCTTTCTCCCATGATTGTTCTCTCCAAGGAGTGTATCTACCTGAGGTAAATATTCAACTCATATGCCTGTCTTTTGTTTGGCTGGAAACCACAGGTGTGGGTTCAAGGCCAGACCTGAAGGGCAGCTAGGGGCCATA
>NW_006921702.1:255154-256430 GCF_000298275.1 Orycteropus afer afer | reverse complement strand
AAGGAGAGACCCATCGTTGCATCTAGATGGCAGCTTGCTAGCTTTTAGGATTCCAGTTGCTACTCACTAAAGTAGGAGGTGGAAAAAGGTTTTGAGAGTATGTTATGCCAAGTGAGCTTGATGTCCTCTGCAACTATGGTCACAAGCCCACAGGTTCAACTACTTGGTCCCTCTGGGTAGCTGGCTGTGACCAAGCAGTGTCTACAACCTTGCCCCTTGTCAGCTCCACTATACACCTGGGAATTCAGATCACACACATAAAGTTATAGGAGCATTGTCTGCCAACCCTATACATGTTCTTGGGTATACTCCCCACATCAAAGACATACCTAATAATTCAGCTTGTCCCCCCATCTATCCACCCACATACCCATGTTTGCTTTCACTGACAATGCACTACTGTATGTGCAAAACGGTTCATCTTTGTTGTCCGTACCTCCCATGTACCTCTCTATGTCTTTCTCATCCTCAATGTTGCCATATTGGTCATTCATATTTGGTACCTTGCCCTTCTCTTCACCCAAATCAATACTTATCTCTATCTATCTAACAGCATTCCCTCCCCTCCCCTCACACTCTGGTAACGACAAAGAAAATTTCCTTCTATAGATAAACTTTTCCTTAACTTTTACAATAACAGACTACTACAATATTTGTCCTTTTGTAATTGACTTATTTCATTCAGCACAATATCCTCCAAATTCATCCATGTTATGTGGTGTTTTGCAGATTCTACATTATTTTATTGTTGCATAGTATTCCATTGTGTGTATGTGCCATAGTTTGGTTATCTATTCCTCAGTTGATGGACATCAAGGTTGTTTCCATCATTTGGCTATTGTAAATAGTGCTGTGATGAACATGGATGTGCATATATCTGTTCTTGTCACGGCTTTCACTTTTTAAGGATATATACCTAGTAATGGAATGGCTGGGTCAAATGGTATTTCTAATTCCAACTTCTGAAGGAATCGTCATACTGCTTTCCACAATGGTTGTACCATTTTACAGTCCCACCAGCAGTTTATGAGAGTCCCAATATCTCCAAAGCCTCAACAGCATTTGTTATTTTCTGTCTTGTTGAACTTTGCTACTAGTGCTGGAGCAAGATGGTATCTCATTATTGTTTTAATTTACATCTCTCTAATATCTAATGATCGTGAGCATTTCTTCATATGTTTGTTGGCCACTTGAATATCGTCCTTGGTGAAGTGTCTATTCATGTCTTCTGCCCATTTTTTAATTGGATTATTTGTCTTTTTGTTATTGAGGTGTT
>NW_006921702.1:233547-252380 GCF_000298275.1 Orycteropus afer afer | reverse complement strand
GGGTTTTATATATACCATCCCATTGCCTTCTCGCTTGCATGGTTTCTGCTGAGAAATCAGAGCTTATTCTTACTGGCTGTCCTTTGTATCTAACTTTTTATTTTCCCATGCTGTTTTCAGGATTTTGTCTTTGTCTTTGGTTTAGATTATTTTGATGATGATGTTTCTTGGTGATTTTCTTTTGGGTTCTATCTTGTTTGGAGTTCTTTGGACTTCCTGAATGGATATATTACCCTATTTCATCATATCAGGAAATTTCTCCTCAAGCAAATCTTGGAAAATTTTCTCAGTGGTTTTATCTTTCTCCTCCTGTTCTGGAATTCCAATGACCCATAAGTTGTTCCTTTTGATGGTATTCCACATGAACCTTAGGCTTTCTTCATTTTTTATTTATTTATTTATTTATTTATTTATTTCTGATTGATCCCTTTCCAAAGAATTATTCAGGTATTTGTCTTCAATCTCATTAATTCTGTCTTTCATTGCATCGATTCTACTCCTTTGCCCTTCTAATGTGTTTTCTATTTCTGACAATTTAGTATTGATATTCTGGATTTCTATCAGTAGATTTAGAATTTTTTTCTAATTTTTCATTTATTTTGTGATTTTGTTCTTGTATTTTCTTCCAAAATTCCTCCAGGTTTTTTTCCGTGTTTTCTTTCTGTCTCTCAATCCTTTGAAGATACCTAAATATAATTCTTTTGCAATTCTTTTTCCAATGTTGCTTATTCCTCAGGGATATGTTCTGGGTCTCTTTCTTGCTCCCTTGTTTCTACAACTTTATGCTGCTTCTTTGTGTGGACTGTGATGGTCTGTTGTCTCCGAGGCATCGTGGTATTATTGTATTTAGATTTCTGTTAACTCTTTGTGAAGAGCAGCCAAGGGTGATTCTGGCTCTTCTTGGTGGTTTTTTGTCATTGGTTTGTTGGTGGAAAAGGAAGTAGTGGTTCTCGCTCAATAAGTGAAGTTGAAGTAGGTGTGGGTGTAGTTGTGTCTTATAGGGACTGTTGCTGTCTCCCTTCAGTTAGATAAATATTACAATTTAATAATGATCAAAAAACTAAAAGCACATGGACAAACAACACACCATGTAATCACACAGGAACAGTAACCAAAAGAAAAAAAGGTAAAAAGAAGAAGAAAAAACAAGAAAACCTGCAATATCTGGGGATAGGGCACTAATAGAAAAAAGGTAGAGGAACAAAATTATGAAGAAAAGGTATGGGAAAAATGCAGAAAAAAAAAAAAAAGCAAACAAACAAAAAACATGGAATGGGATTAACCATAGAAAAAAGGGGAAAAAAAGAAGAAAAAAAATTAAATTAAAAAAAAATTAAAATTTCAACCAGGAACAGGAAAAGAAAAAAAAAAAAAAAAAAGCTGAAAACTAGGACCTGGGAGGGAAAGAATAAGAATAATAGTAAAAATGACAAAAGTACTACTAATAATAGTTGTTTTTAAACAGACAAATAGAAGCAAACTTATCACCAGAAAAGAGAATGTGAAAAAGAAAAATTAAATAGAAAAAAATAATGGTGGAGGACAAGGCAGGGCACCCAGGCTCCGTTTGAGCACACAGACTGTGATGGAGTTCCTGTGGCCCCAGAATGCAGGTGAGAGTGGTGGATGGCAACATCTCCATTCACCAAGCTGGTCTCGGGTATAAGAGTAATAAGAGGAATGTCACACCTTTTCAGTCTTGCATGTCCAGAGTGTCCTTGGGGTTGTTGGAAATCAGAACCTCTTCTTAAGGCCCTGGTATCTCAGAGAGTGCTGTCTCTTTAAATATCCAAAATGGTCAAGCCTCTTGTAACATTCAAAATGGCTGTGCCCTCCAGACCGGCAAAAGTCCACAACTTAGCCCACCTTTCTCTTCACCTTCTCTGTTTATTCCCCAGCCACCAGAGCAGTCCTCCGTGCAGTCCCTGGATAGCAGGGCTGATTTTTAGGCTAATTCTTAGGTCCTGCCACCACTCGGGAATCTCCAAGCTGTCTGTGCCGTGCCATTAGGATCACTCAGGATAGCTGCCAGACTGAAGCTCCGTCTGTCTCCTTTTTTTGTATTTTCATGCAAATTCTTCTGCTAGTTGGAGTTTAGTCCACTTCTATATCCTTCCCTTCAAAGCTTAGGGGTCCAGGATTATCTTCTGTGTCTGTGTTAATTGGTTTCCCTTTTCTTTGTTGAAGAGGATCTGTTCAGTCTTTCTGCCTAATCTGCCATCTTACCAGAACCAACATTTTGAAATTTTTGAGATAGCACAAAAGTATTGTTCAGAGCAAAAAAGCACACAGCAAAATGGAGAAAAAAAAAAAAAAAAAATCAACACCTTAACCCAACAACACCAGCAACTATAAGAAGCAAGAAAAAAGCCTAACATAACCAGAATAGTGGAGACTGGAGCATAAATAAGTGTAACAGAAAACAGAAAAACAATGGAAAGAATCAAAAAGGCAAGTAGTTGGTTCTTTGAAGGATTACTAAAATCAACAAACCTCTTGCAGATTTAACAAAAATAGCAGATGCCAATAACATATATAACAAATGGAATGGGCAATGTTGCAATAGAACCAACTGAAATAAAAAGGATAATAACAGAATAATATGAGGAACTATACTCTTAACACATTTGAAAACCTAGAAGAAATAAATAAATCCTTAGAAATATACATCCTACATAAATTAATACAATTTGAGGATGAAAATTTGAACAGACCTATAACAGAAGAAGAAACTGAAGCAGTCACTAGAAAGAAAAAAAAAAAAAAAAACTCCCAGCCGAAACAAATTCCTGGCCCAGATGGCATCACTAGAGAATTCTACCACTCATTTACAGAAGAGCTGATGACACCAAATCTACACAAACTATTTAAACAGAATGTTGTTTGTTGTTGCTATATGCTGTCTAGTCGGACCCGACTCATAGCGACCCCTCCTCAGGTTTCTGAAGCAGTATCACTATGGAAGTAGGATTGACCAACATTTCTTCTGAGGAGATGGTTGGTGGGTTTGAACCACCAGTCTTCTGGTTAGCAGTCAAGTGCTTTAGGTACTATGCTACCAGAGTTCCCACTTTAAACAGAATAGTCTGAATAATTTGATATTTTATATTGATCAATATATATAGAAAATGAAATATTAAAGCATCAATCTATTAAGTAAGCATAATCCTGATACTAAAATCAGGAGAAGACACCACTGAAAATGAAAATTGTACACATGAATATTGATGCAAAAATGTTCAACGAAGTCTCAGCCAATAGATTCCAACATCATATCAAAAAAAATAATGACCAAGTGGTATTCATTCCAGTTAATCTAGAATTGTTGAACATTAGAAAAACCATCTGTGTAATCCACCCCATAAATAAAACAAAGGAAACAAACCACATAATTATAGCAATTGATGCAGGAAAGGAATTTGATAAAATTCCACACCTATTCCTGATAAAAACTCAAAGCAAAATGGGAATAGAAATGAAATTCCTCAGAATAATTAAAGATATTTACACAAAACCAATGGCCAATACTATTGTCAAGGGAGAGAACCTTAGAGCATTCCACTTGAGAATGACAACCAGGTAAGTATGCTCTTTATTATCACTCCCATTTAATACTGTATTGGTTGTCATAGCCACAGCAATAAGGCAAGAGAGAGAAATAAAATCATCCAAGTTTGGTAAGGAAGAAGTAAAACTATCCCTATTTGCAGATATTATCCTAAACAGAGAAACTTCTGAAGACTCAACAAGAAAGCTGAACTAATAGAAAGATGCAAATTCTTGGCAAGGTACAAGGTTAACACACCCAAATTAATCAGATTCTTCTGCACTAACAAAGAGAATTCGAAAAAGAAAACAATACTGTGGTAGTTACAGTTGCATGTGAACTTTACTAGGCCTGGTTGAGTGGCTGGGCAGCTGAATATAGTTATTCCTCATGGTGATATTGGTAATTAACTCCATGGTAGAATTTACTGGAGCAGCTGAGTAGCTGCTTTAGGGATATGGTCTGCTTCCAGTAGATAAGAAGCAACTTTGAGGAAGGTCTCCAGCTGATGGCATTCTTGAACCCTGCATTTAGCTGAGTCGTTCAACTGCCTGCCATGTTGCTCTGCTGATCTTGGGACTTTTGATAGATTTGAATCAATGGGCTGTTATGTTGTTTGGTAATATCGAGACTGTGCCTTTTCACTTGTCAACCTTGGGTTTGTCAGCCTCAGCAGCTAGCAGCTGCCTGAATGAAAAGATGCCTCTAGCTTCAGTGAGCTAGGAACAAGATGCAGAGCTGAAGCCCAAGGTTGAGTAGCTTTCACCAGCCCCTAGAGCCTGGCACCTGGGACTCAGACTTCTAACCTCCAAAATTGTAAGAGAATAAACTCCTGTTTGTTAAAGCCATGTCAGCTGTGGTGTATTTGTTAGAGCGACATAGGTGACCAAAACAAATACCATTTACAATAGCTACCAAAAAGATGAAATACTTAGAGCTAAACGTAAATAGAGATACAAAAGACATATACAAGGAAAAAAAAAAAAAAAACACTACTATAGAAGACAAGATGGCATCCTTGTGACACAGTCTGCTCAATCCCTCTATCTACATCAGAGACTCAGAACAACCAAGTGAAACAGATACAGGTAATGAACCTGAAACTCTGAGCATCAAATGAAAGGATAAAGAATTAGATTGAGTGCCAACAGGAAAGGGAGATAGAGTGAGGACAGTGACTGGGAAGAGATATAAAGTGGGGGCCCAATGAAGTGTGGCCATTCTGACATATGTGGTTTCATACATGGGTAGGGAAAAAAAAAAAAAAAAAAAAACTTCATAGAATCTACTGCAACAGAAACAGAGTGTGAAGAGATCTGGAAAGAATTCAGGTGAGCAGAATATATGCAGAATCCGGGAAAGGAAAGTGCAGGGAAAAGTGTGAGAATTCCAGTGGCGCAAGTGATCACAGAGTGAGGAAGGAGCAAGTGAAGAAGGATGAAACAACTCACACAACACTAGTCACTTGGGTTGAGGCCCCCAAAAAAGGGGAAATACTGTGGGGTGGCAGCTGGTGATGCTTGTCTCCTGGCAGTGCTCCACTTGACTGAGCCCTGACAGGAACTGGATAATAAGTTGCATTGCCCAGGTTGCACCAGAGATGCTTTCTTTACTTTAACTATCACACCTTCCCAGCGACCAGGGATGAGCTTGCTTCCTGACTTCACTAACCTAGTGGGTGAGGATAACCTCCAGGTCACATCCCCACTCAGTTCCTTGGGCTGTCTTCTCCTACCAGCAGCCCAGACACTTACTGCACAATGCCTCAAACAGATTGTGCCAGTGTCTACAACTCTGCCTGCTTGCAACTGTGTTATTAACAGTTCTTCCTCTCACTGAGCACAAGAAGCAAATGCCTGAAGCCTCTTCTTTCTAAGGTACTCATGCATGCCAGGCTCTTGCTCCTTCCACAGGCACATGTTCCCATGGGCCCTGCCATAGCTGCCTGCTGCCACTGCTGTTCCATTACCATAGTTGCACCAGCTCCACCCGTTTCTTTTTTTTTTTTTCTTTTTCTCACTTTTTCTCCCCCTTTTGTTTATTTCTCCATCTTCTCTTCTTCTTTTATTTTTAAGAATTTTTCTTCTCAGGTGGGGACCAGGTTTGCTGGTCCAATAGAGCCTGGTGTAACCACTGAGACTATGGCCCCTAGCTGCCCTTCAGGTCTGGAATTGAGCCCACAACTGTGGTTTCCAGCCAAACAAAGTACAGGCATGTGAGTTAAACATTTACCTCAAGTAGACACATGCCCTGGAGAGAACAATCATGGGAGAAGGAAGGGCTGCTTATGCACAGGGAGATAGCTCAGGGTGCAGAAGAGTATGAAGGGATGGACACTGGGAGGAGGTAACTATGGGGAGGAAGTGGGAGGGGAGCTGCTGCATTGTAAGTTTTTGTCAATGTCATGAGACAAAGTATATGTGAACTGCTGTATGAAAAGTGAATTTACTCTGTAAATCTTCACCCAAATCCTAATAAAAAAAAAAAAAAAGAATTTTTCTTCTCATGCTTTCCCTTTTTTTTCCTGTTTTTTTCCCCTACCCCATCCTACAGAAGGCAAACGTTAATTCCCAAGTACTCAGTCATACCTATTATACTATCACCTACAACCTCACATAAAAAGCAAGCATTCCGGCACCACTGGATTAATGACAGATGCTGGACAATTCTTACACATCTCACCTACAAATCCTCTCCACAGCAACAAATAGAAACCTATGCTTGCATTCCCGCCAGTTACTCCACACACTCAGAGAAAGATAGGGAGTGCCACAATGTTACCAGACTAGAAATCCAAGAAGCACACCTGCTCAACTCCCCAGATTAAAAAAAAAAAAAAAAAAAAAACCTAACTCCAAATGGATCAAAGACTTAAATGTGAAACTTAAAACTATTAAGTACCTGAAGGAAAAAATAGGAGCAAATATATGGGCCCTAATATATGGCATAAAAAACTATCAAGCATAAACCAAAATGTACAAACAGCGGAAGAGAAACTAGATGAATGGGAACTTATAAAAATTAAATTTTTCTGTGATTCCAAGGTTTTTCCAAAATAATCAAAAGAGAACCTACAGATTGGGAAAAAAAGTATATATGGCAACAACATATCTGACAAAGGACTTATCTCTAAAAATTATTGAAAAAAAAAAACTCCAACACCTCAACAACAAAAAGAAAAATAATCCAATTAATAAATTGCCAGAAGACATGAATAGAAACTTCACCAAAGTGGTTATTCAGGTGGCCAACAAACACATGGAGAAATGCTCATGATCATTAGCTATTAGAGAGATGCCAATCAAAACAACAATAAGATACCATCTTTCCCCAGCACTAGTAGCAAAGTTGAAGAAGACAGAAAATAACAAATGCTGGCAAGGATGTGGAGAGTTTGGGAATCTCATACATTGCTGGTGGGACTGTCACATGAGATAACTACTGTGGAAAGCTGTATGGCAATTCCTTAAAAAGTTGGAATTACAAATAGCATTGAACCCAGTGATTCCATTACTAGGTATATATCCTAAAGAAGTGAGAAGCGGGACAAAAATAGATACATGCACAGCTATGTTCATCATAGCACTATTTGCAATAGCCAAAAAATGGAAACAACTCAGGTTCCCATCAACAGAAGAATGGATAACCAAACGATGGTACATATACACAATGCAATACTATTCAGCCCTAAAGAATAATGTAGAATCTGCAAAACACCACATTACATGGATGAACTAGGAGGACATTATGGTGAAATGCCTGCGAGTATGGCCTCTATGAATGAGTAAAATACGTCAATCACAGAAGAACAAATATAGCATTAGTCCATTATCATAAAAAGTGTGGGGCACTCCTCCAACCACTTCTCAGAAGGAAGACTGGGCAATCTACTTCTGTAGAGATACTGCCTTAGAACCCCAAGGATGGGTTCTATGAGTTGGACACTACTCGATGGCAGTGAGATTTTTTTCTTTTCTTTTTTTTGTAAAAAGTCAAGGAAAGGTTTATATATGGAAGGAAATTTTTCTGTTGGTTACCGGTGCTGGGAGGGGAGGGGAGGGAACACTACTAGATAGGTAGGAACAAGTACTGATTTGCGTGAAGGGAAGGGTAGTGTACCAAATGTGAGTGATTAACATGGTGGCATTGAGGAAGAGGAAGACATAGAGAGGTACATGGGAGGTGCAGACAACAAAGATGAACCCTTTAGCTCATAAAGTACTGTGTCGTCAGTGAAGACAAACATTTATCTTTGGATGAATAGATGGGTGGACAACCTGAATGATTAGGTATGTCTATGCTGGGGGGAGTATGCCCATGACCATGTTTAGGGTTAGCAGACAATGTTTTCTACAAGTGTATATGTGTGTTCTGTATGAACATCCAGGTACATAGTACAGCTGACAAGGAACAAGGTTGTAGTCACTGCTTGGGCACAGCCAGCTACCCAGTAGGGGTGAATAGTTAGACTTATGGGCCCACTACCATGGTAGCAGGGAACATCAAGTTCAGTTGACATAACATACTACACAAAAACATCGGTCCACATCCAACTTTGGTGAGTAGCAACTGGGATTTAAAAGGTTGCAAGCAGCTAGATATAACGATTATTCTGGCTAACTAGTGCCACTCTGACAGGAATATACCACAAATGGGATGGCCTTAACAAACAGAAGTTTATTCTTACAATTTGGAGGCTGTAAGTCCTAATTCAAAATGCCAGGCTCTAGGGTCTGGGTGAAAGCCCCTCAACCTTGGGCTTCAGCTCTGCCTCCTGCTCCTGGCCCACTGAAGTTGGATGCTTTTCTATACTCAGCTGCTGGCTAATGAGGCTGACAAGCCAAGTAGGATGTGAGTCATAGAGACCCCTCCTCGGGTTTCCAAGGCGATATCACCACGGAAGTAGATTGCCCAACCTTTCTTCCAAGGAGTGGCTGGTGAGTTTGAACTGCCAGCCTTCTGGTTAGCAGTCAAATGCCTTAGGCCACTACACAACCAGAGCTTCCAGTAATAAGGCATGGTCCCAATATTACCAAACCACACAGCAGGCCATTAATGCAGGTCCATGAAAAGTCCCAAGATTGGCAGATCATGGCAGGCTGCTGAATAATGACTTGGCTACATGTAGGTTCAAGCATGCCATAAGCTAGACACCATTCCCCAAAGCTTCCCCTTATATACAGGAAGTAGACCACATCCCTAAGGCAGCAACTCAGCTGCTCACAGTAGATTCCACCAAGGAGTTGATTACCAGTCTCATCATGGGGGATACTACAACCAGCTGCCCAGCCACTCAAGCAGGCCCAGCCAAGTTGACACACAAACTTAACCACCACAAACTCTCATCATTCAGAGCAAAGAAGAATGAAGAAAACCAAAGACACATGGAAACAATTATGCCAAGGGACAGGTATGTAAGACAATGAGACCAGAAGAACTAGATGATTCCCAGCTACCATTGTCAACCATTTGGAGGAAGATCTATGTAGGAGATCCTAGATAGAGTGGGAGAACAATGTGGAACAAAACTCAAAATCATAAAAAATTGACCAGATTTGCTGGCCTGATAGGGCCTGGTGAAACCCCTGCGAGTATGGCCTCTAATTGCCCTTCAGGTATGGAATTGAAGCAATTCCTCTGTCTTCCAGACAAACAAAATACAGGCATGTGAGCTGAACTTATGTTAGGCAGATATACCCTGTTGGAGACCAAGAAAAAGACCCCCAAAAGAACATGTTTTAGTTACAGTTAAGAGATGGCAAGGCCTCTCTTATGGTTGAATGTTTGCTTTAACTTATGGTAAGGCCCCTCTTGTGATCGAATGTTTGCTTTAATAGATAAATGCTTACAGCTGAATGCTTGCTTGGTTCCAGTTTTGTGTTCCTGGGGTGGAACATTGCCCCAGCAGAATGTTTGCTAACCTGTGTCTCTGGAATAATGTTTTGCCCTAAGAATAGTATACCTTAGAAACTATTCTTTAAACTCATGCACCTTAACAATCATATTATGTTTTAGAATGATGTATCTTAGTAATTATTTTTTAATCCTGCAAGAGATATTAACCTAATTAATTATCTAATACATTTGAACATGGGAAAATACCTTTGGGTATGGGAAAGAATAAAACTTTAACTTTTAATTAATAACTGATTGCTATAAGGAATCATTTGATTTTACTGGAGGATATTTTATTGAAATATCGAGAATAACGATGTAATCATATGTTTAAGTGTAAATAAAGCAGAGCAGATGCATTAGGGGTTGCTCTCACAGAATATTCAGGGTGTCCGCCTGGCCCCCACTCCTTTTTTTAAAAAACAATTAATCGTTTCGTGTCACTTCATTTTATGACCTGTGTGGTTTTGCCAGATGCAGCGATACTCCTTGGAGAGATCAATCACAGGAGAATACAATGGCTGTGTATGCACAGGGACATAGATCAATGGACAGGGGGTACATGGAAGAAAGGACACAGGGAAGAGGTAATTATGGGGAGGAAGTAGGAAGAGAGCTGTTGTATTGTGGGAAATTGTAGTCAATGTCATGAGAGAGTGTATGTGAACTGCAGTAAGGAAAATGAATTTGTTCTGTAAACTTTCACCCAAATCACAATAAAAATTAAAAAAAAAAAAAAAAAAGAAAGAAAGAAATTAGAGGATGTATTGCACTGGGGAAATCTGCTGCAAAAGACCTCTTTAAAGTTCCTGAAGTGCAAAGGTATCTCTTTGAAGACTAAAGTGCTCCTAACCTAAGCCATAGTGTTTTCAGTCACCTCATACACATGTGAAAGCTGGACAATGAATAAGGAAGACTGACAAAGAGTTGATGCTATTGAGTTGTGGTGTTGGTGCAGAATAATGAAAGTGCCATGGACTGCTGGAAGAATGAACAAATCTGTCCTGGAAGAAATGCAGATGGAATGCTCCTTGGAAGCAAGAATGGCCAGATTTCGTCTCACCTACTTTGGTCAAGTTGTCAGAAGGGACTATCTCCTGTAGAAGGATATCATGCTTGGTAAAGCAGAGGGTCAGCAAAAACGGGGAAGGCCTTTCATGAGATCAACTGACACAGTGGTAGCAACAATGGTCTAAGGTATGACAATTATGGTGAGGCTGGCGCAGGACTGGGCAATGTTTCGTTCTGTTGTACATAGGGTTGCTATGCGCTGGAGGTGACTCAACGGCACCTAAGAACAATAACAACAACAACTCCCTCAACCTCAAGTAACAATTGTCTTCATTCATTCATCATCATACATTTCCTGACTATGGCCACAGAGAGCTTTCTAAACTTCACACCTGACAATATATGTTGTTGTTGTTGTTATGTGCCATCGAGTTGGACCTGACTCATAGCGACCCCTCCTTGGGTTTCCGAGGCAGTATCACTACGGAAGTAGATTGCCCCATCTTCCTTCCGAGGAGTGGCTGGTGGGTTTGAACCGCCAGCCTTCTGGTTAGCAGTCAAGTGCCGTAGCCACTATGCTACCAGAGCTCCCATATACATACACACACACACACACACACACACACATACACACACACATATATATATATATGCTTAAAAATCCACTTAGGCTGCAGGTAAGTCCACAGTAGTTAGTGTTGCATAAAAGATTTTTGCTTTATGTTGAAACTTCCAACTCTGGAAGTGGCCAGCACTGGAAGCAGAATGAGAGAATGAGGCTGCCCTTGCTCCACACAGCTGCTAAGAAAAAAAAAAAAAAAAACAGGGATCAGAAACAATAAGAACAGAAGTAACAAGAATAGAAACGACAAATAGAAATATAAAAATTATGAATAGAGGTCTTGCGAAAGTTTTGTTTTTTTTTTGTTTCTATAGGAATACCTGCGTGGCAGATTAGTACTCATACCTTTGAAATATTTAGCTATATAATTTATTATTACCAGAAGAAGCACCTTTGTGCTGAAACATATTCCTGGTTATTACTCAATCCACACATATTCATCTATGCTCTTTCTTAGGAGAAGAACAAGAAGGAAAGCAACTCAGGTTAATTGATCATTTTCTATGTGCTGGTCTGCTAGGGATATCCTCCATTATCCTTCTCATTCATCTTTTTTAGTACTACCTCCTTCCCTTTAGGAACTCTTGTAGTGTAGTGCCTAAGGCACTTGACTGCTAACCAGAAGGCTGGCAGTTCAAACCCACCAGCCAGTCCTTGGAAGGAAGGTTGGGCAATCTACTTCTGTAGTGATACTGCCTTGGAAACCCAAGGAGGGGTCACTATGAGTCAGGTGCAACTCAACGGCACATAACAACAAAACTTCCCTTTACTTCATTTATCTTTGATACTAGAGTTGGCTGAACAAATCACATTTTCCCTAGCCTGTTTCTATTATACAGCCAGTAAAAGCTAAAATGCTAATATTCTCAGCCTTCCACACAGGTCCTCAGGGTCAAGTGATGTAGGTCCAGCAAGTAAAGCAGCAGGAGAAATCTACATTAACTCTGTGCTGAGTACCTCTGAAATACTTGGAGTGTGAGGCATGTAAAGACAGCTTTATTCAAGGTATAATCAACTCTCTTCCACACAGCTGAAAACTTTCTTATGTGATAGAGCCTTTGCCACTAATACAGAAAACCCAGAGAGTTATTTAAAGCTACAAGAGAAATACAAACTATTTCTTCATGTGGAAGCCTAAAACTCAGAATGGAAATTACTTGCTCATGGTAAAATATGTTACTGGTTTCACAGACAAAGCCCATTCTACTCCTAATCCTGTTCTACTGCTCACATCTGCTTTTTCTGCTGAGAGGCTCACTCTTATTAGGTCTCTATCCTCTCAAGGATATTGGTTCCACGTTTTAATCATAACTTTTGTGTATGAATATATATATGTGTGTGTGTGTGTGTGTGTGTACATATTGTTGTTGTTTTGTGCCGCCAAGTCGGATCTGACTCATAGCAACCCCTCCTTGGGTTTCCAAGACAGTATCACTACAGTAGTAGATTGCCTCATCTTCCTTCCTTTATATATATATTATTTTTTTTCCCTCTATAGAAATAGAAAACACAACATAATAGTAGAAATGTTGTTCTATCTAGGATTGCAATTCAGAGACCAGTAACTAACTGACATTGTGCTTTTGCATGACTGCTTCTGACTTAAAACTAGATCATTTTTTATCTTTTCAGGGACAAATAAACTAAAACCAAACTCACAATTGTTGAGTCAAATCTGACTCATAGCAACCCCTCCTTGAGTTTCTGAGGTGGTGTCTGTATGGAAGAAGATTGCCCAATCTTCCTTACTAATATTTATTGAACTACTATATACCAAAAACTTACATATTTTATTTTATTAATTTTTACATGCCTAATATGAGATAGGGAGCTCTGGTGGCATAGCGCCTAAGGCACTTGTCTTCTAACCAGAAGGCTGGTGGTTCAAACCCACCAGCCACTCCTTAGAAGGAAGGTGTGGCAATCTACTTCCATAGTGATATCACCTAGGAACCCCAAGGAGGGGTTGCTATGACTCAGGTTGGACTTGATGGCACTTAACAACAACAACACCAGCCAGAATCAGTGCCAATTTGCTTCCCAAAGTAGAAAACCCCAGGGATTACAGATTTACTCTGATACACATGAAGTTACCATGAGTCCAAATAGACTTGAAGGCAATAGGTTCCTAAAACCAAAGAGATAATTTTCTGTTCTAGGGACAAACTTAATGTGAAATCCAGCAGGTTTTTTTGTTTGTTCATTTTTTGCTGTTTATTATAATAATTATTGTTGTTGTTCTCTCTTTTGGAGATAAGGTAATTGGGGTACACAGAGGCTTTGAAACTTGTAATAACCACAAAGTCAGGTTCTATCATTGTTTCTCTCCTCAAAATTTATATATATCATAGCTGTTTTGGATAATAAAGCAGGACAGTGAACAGCCTCTTTCACTCTTTGTTTGAAGGTAAGGTGCTATGTTAGAAATCAGTAAGCAATATTGCATCATTAAAAACTCAACATTAGCAATTATAATTATTGATTTATTTTCCCTTCAAAAATATTCAGTGTATGCTTCTAAAGTTATCAAAGAATAATGGGCTAATCTTTCAAAGGGTATTTATCCTAGCATAAAATTGAGTAATATTATATTAAAGATATTTTTAAAATATCTTTATTTTAAATTTGACTCTTTATGACAGCTCTTTGATTTATCTCAGAATTATTTATTCATTTCTTTCGGCACTGAACATTTATGTTATCTGTTCACTAAGCTTGATACAATAATTAAAGTGAATTGGATTGAGAAATTGCAGAGTAACATATGCCAGTACTAATTGTCAAGGTCCAAATAGGGCTGAGGATGAAGCTGAAGAATCAAGAGGAATTCTTTAATATTCATTAATGACATGAAAATCCTACATCCTTATTTAAAGGTACTGAGTCCTCTACTCAAGCATCCCATTAAGTCCCACCACCTCCAGAAACCTCCCACACCACATGTATTTTCTACATCCCCATGCATTTGCCCTCTTTTTTTTTTTTTTTTTTTTCCTCAGTATTCTTGCCTCTGTGACCCTCTTTCCATAGTTCCCAACTACAGTTTCTATCTCAGGCCCCATTGCCTAATTGGATCCCTCATTTCTGCTGCTCACCTTCTGCATTCACCCCTACAGCACAAGGAAATTTCTTCCCATAAGCCCAGAACTGACTCCCCAACTCTCCTACTGGAGGTGGGGAGTGGACATTCTATTGCAGATAAGAGTGCAGGAAAAAAAAAAAAATTCTTACCCTGACTGAGAGCACATTTTTTTTCCATCTTGTGTCTCTATGTTTATGATTCCATTTTATATCCTTTTCCTTCCAGGACAGTTCTGATTTCAATAAATTGCCTCAGTTTCTGCTCCTCTGAGAAAATCTTTATTACTTCTTTATTTTTGAAGAATATTTTTGCTGAATATGGAATTTGGGATTGGCAGGTTTTTTTTTTTTTTTTTTTTAACAGTATAATTTTAAAGTCTTCTTCATCTATAGCTAATATTTTCTTTTCCTCTGTCTTCAATATTTTCTCTTTGTCCTTGATTTTCCATAGTTTGAACATGATATTCCCTGTTGAAACGTGTATGTGCTTGTGTGCAAGAGTTTACTATTAATATTGTCTGTGTTTTGTGAGCTTCTGAGATCTGTTTGGTGGTTTAGGAAAGTTATCTGTTATTTTATCTTCAAATATATTTTTTTTTCTCTTTTCTCTCTTTTTTGTCCTTTTGGGTTTTCAATTATGCATATGCTATACCATTTGATATTATCTCACATTCCTTGAATATTTGCTCTTTTTTTTTCATTCATTTTATTCCAATTTGGGAAGTTTCTATCAATCTATCTTCAGATTCACAGATTCTTTCATCACCTATGTTAAGTCTACTGATTAATCAATCAAAGATATTAAACATATCTGTTACTGGTTTTTTTGTTTGTTTATTTTGTTTTTTGGCATTTCTATTGAAATTACTTATCTGTCCTTACATGCATGCTGTCTATATGTTTTAACAACCCCTGTTGTGTTTCAGAGGCGGTTAGCAGTCAAATGCCTTAGGCACTGTACCACCAAAGCTCTCTCTCTCTCTCTCTCTCTCTCTCTATATATATATATATATATATATATATATTTTATATATATATATTTTATTTTTTAATAATAAAATATTGAGTAAGTTATTAAAATTCATCCAATAATTCCAAAACCTGTTTCATATTTGAATCTACTTTTTTTTCTTTCACTTGTAGGTTTTTTTTTTTTTTTTTTCTTTGCCCTTTGATAAGCTTCATAATATTATGGCCAGGTATGTTTTAAAGAACAGTAATGAGGAGGTAAATTTTTGTATGATAGGAGAAAAATGGAAGCTCTCTTCTGTGGGGCCTTAAATGTGGAGACTAGTGCTGATCTAGTCAGAAGTTGAGTTTCTGAAGTTTGCTTTCACTAGAGCCACCAGAGATTTTTAACTTATCTACTGTTACATTTTTTTTGTTTCCTGCTTGGCTTTACAACTTCCTTGTGTGCTGTTCCTTAGAAAAAATCTGTCTCATGTACTTCTCTCAGTTGTATTCTACTGTTCTCTCTATTTGTTACTAGTTATCATGGTGGTAGTAGATAGTTAAGGAGAGAGTTCCATGATGTTCTGCTTAGACCTGACTAAGACAGACACTGAAAGCTAGGTGTGTAGTTGAGGTCATACCATCTATAAAAATTCTTCCATAACCTATACCCCTTTATTTGTTCTCCAGATGCAGAGGTTTTAAAGTACTTTCCTCTGGAGATTAATATTTTTGTTGTTGAGAGGAAACAGGCAAGGTGACTTTGGCCAGATTTTTCGTATTGGCCTTATTGCCTTCTCTCAAATTAATGGATTCTCCTGTGCCTCATGCAAGACATTGATAAATTTTCTCCAGCATAGTAAGCTTTTATTCCATAGGGAGATATGTAAAAATAGTCTGGGTGTATTTGATTATTATTGCTATTTATCTTTCCTAGCAAGCACCAAGGTTGAGGGGATAAAGCTTTCTCTGTGAGTCTCCTAATTTCTCTCTGTGAGAGCCTGTTTTTTTCTGTTTCTTTTTCCGGAAGTGCAAGCCTACAAGAGGGTGAGAAACTCTCTTAGGACTGCAGTCCTTAGCAGTTCATACTTTCAAACTAGCCCACACTAGTTTCTAATAATTTATTTTTCAAATTTCTATTATAACTATTCTATTGGTTTGTATGGCATCTGGAGCTTCTGCCTTAGATAAGTGAATGCTTAAATATGTGTCTCCAGATTTAAGGATATGTACTTGCCCTGAAACCACAGATTTTCAGATTTTTTTTTTAAATTGTGATTTGGGTGAAAATTTACAGAGCAAAATCACTTTCCATACAGCAGTTCACATACACTTTGTCTCATAAAATTGACTACAGTTTACCACAATGCAACAGCTCCCCTTCTATTTCCTCCTGATAGTTACCTCTTCCCTGTGTTCATCCCTCCATGCACTCCTGCCTCCTGAACTGTCTCCCTGTGCATAAACAGCCCTTCTATCTCCCATGATTGTTCTATCCAAGGAATGTATCTACCTTAGGTAAACATTCAATTTATATGCCTGTCTATTGTTTGGCTGGAAGCCACAGGTGTGAGTTCAATATCAGACCTGAAAGGTAGCTAGGGGCCATGGTCTCAGTGGTTACAACAGGCTCTATCATACTAGCAAACCTGGTTCACTTTGTTTTTCCTTCTAATGATTTTGAGGTTTGTTCCACATTGTTCTCCCTCTCTATCCAGGATCTCCTAAATAGATCCTCCTCCAAATGGTTGACAGTGGTAGCCGGGCACCATCTAGTTCTGCTCTCAGAATCGTATAGGCTACAGATCACATAGTGCACCAGTCGCTAGGACTAATTCTTTCCCTGAATCTTGGTTTTCTTCATTCTTCTATGTTCTGGACAAGCAGAGACCCATCTTTGCATCTAAATGGCTGCTTGCATGCTTTTGAGATCCCAGTTGCTACTTACCAAAGTAGGAGGTGGAACAATGTTTTGGGTAGTATGTTATGCCAATTGAGCTTGTTGCCCCCTGTGACTATGTCTTGAGGCCACAGGTTCAACTACTTGGTCCCTCTGGGTAGCTGGCTGTGACCAAGAAGGGACTACAAAATTGTCCCTTGTCAGCTCTACTACACACCTGGGAATTCAGATCATACAAATATACTTATAGTACAATTGTCTGCCAATCCTATACATGGTCTTGGGTATACTCCCTGCTTCAGAGACATATCTAATAGTTCAGCCTGGCCACCCATCTATCCACCAGTATATCCATTTTTGTCTTCACTGATAACGCAGTACTGTGTGTGCAAAAGGGTTCATCTTTGTTGTCTGTACCTCCCATGGATCTCTCTATGATATCTCATTGTTGTTTTGATTTGCATCACTCATGACTAATGATAGTGAGCATTTCTTCATATGTTTGTTGGCCACTCGAATATCCTCCTTGGTGAAGTGTCTATTCATGTCTTCTGTCCATTTTTAATTGGATTATTTGTCTTTTTGTTATTTGAAGTGTTGGAGTTTTCTATAAATTCTAGATATAAGTCCCTTATCACATATGTCATTGCCAAATATTTTTTTCTGAATCTGTAGGTTCTCTTTTGACTCTTTTGGAGAAGTCTTTGGAAGCACATCAAAATGTAATTTTTAGAAGGTCTCATTCATCTAGTTTCTCTTCTGCTGTTTGTGCATTTTGGGTTATGCTTGATAGTCTATTTATGCCATATATTAGGGCCCCTAAATTTGCCCCTAGTTTTCCCTTCAAGAACTCTATAGTTTTAAGTTTCACATTTAAGTCTTTGATCCATCTGGAGTTAGTTTTGTGTAGGGTGTGAGGTACAGATTTGTTTCACTTTTCTGCCAATGGATATCCAGTTTTGCCAGCACCATTTATTAAACAAACATTCTCTTCCCCATTTAATGGATTTCGGCCCTTTGTCAAAGATCAGCTGACCATAGGTCAATGAATCTATTTCTGAGTTCTCAATTCTATTCCATTGCTCTATGTTTCTGTCATTATACCAATTCTAGGCAGTTTTGACTATTGTGTCTGTACAGTAGGTTTTGAGATCCAGCAGTTTGAGATGTCCTACCTTGTTCTTCTTCAATAGTGCTTTGTTTATCCGGGCTCTCTTTCCTTTCCATCTAAAGTTAGTGATTGTTTTTTCCATATCCTTAAAAAATGTTGATGGAATCTGGATTGGGATTGCATTGAATGTATAGTTTCTTTGGGTAGAACTGACATTTTCACAATGTTCAATCTTCCTATCCATAAGCATGGGATGTTCTTCCACTTATGTAGTTCTCTTACGGTTTCTTGAAGTAGTTTTTTATAGTTTTCTTTGTACAGATCTCTTGTGTTCCTGGTAAGATTTATTCCCAACTATTTTATTTTGTTTTTGATATCTATTATAAATGGTATTGATTTCCTTATTTCTTTTTTAGCAGTCTCTTTGCTGGTGTGGAGGAATCCAACAGATTTTTGGAAGTTGATTTTGTATCCTGCCATGATGCTAAATGTCTCAATTAGTTTCTGTAGATTTTTGACTGATTCTCTTGGGTTTTCTAGGTATAGGATCATATCATCAGCAAATAGGGATAGTTTGACTTCTTCTTTACCAAGCTGGATGCCTTTGATTTCAATTTCTTACCTTATGGCCCTTGCTAGGACATCCAGTACATTGTTCAATAGAAGTGGTGATAGAGGGCATTTTTGTCTGGTTCCTGTTAGCAAGAGGAATGGT
>NW_006921702.1:232098-233170 GCF_000298275.1 Orycteropus afer afer | reverse complement strand
TTTGAGTGATGTCTTTGCCTGGTTTTAGTATCAAGGTTATGCTTGCTTCATAAAATGAGTTAGGGAGGATTCCATCCTTTTCTATGTTTTGGAATTGTTTGAGTGGGATTGGTGTCAGTTCTTTTCTGACTGTTTGGTAGAATTCTCTGGTGAAACTGTCTATGCCAGGACTTTTTTAGTTGGTAATATTTTGATGACCTGTTCAATTTCTTCTTTTGTTGTGAATCTGTTCAACTTATCCACATTGGTATGTGTTAGTTTAAGTAAGTGGTGTGTTTCTAGAAATCTGTTCATTTCTTCCATTTTTTGAAATTTGTTCAAGTACGGTTCTTCCTAGTATACTGATATTATTATTATTTTTTTTATTTCTGTTAGTTCTGTTGTGATGTCACCCATTTCCTTTCTTATTTATGTTATTTGTATTCTCTCTCTCTCTTTTCCTTTCTTAAAGTGGCTGGTGGTTTGTCAATTTTATTGATCTTTTGCAAAAACCAACTTCTGGTGTGATGATTATGTTTGTGTGTAAACTCGGCTGGGCCTGGTTGAGTGCCTGGTCAGCTGGTGATAATATTCCCCATGATGAGAATGGCAATCAACTCCATGGTGGGATCTACCACAAGCAGCTGAGTAGCTACTTTGGGTGTGTGGTTTGCTTCCTGTATATAAGGAGAAGGCTTGGGAATGGTCTCTAGCCTATGGCATCCTTGAACCTTGCAGGTAGCCATGTTGTTACTCATCAGCCTGCTATGATCTGCCGACCTTGGGACTTACAATGAACTTCAGTTAATGGTCTGCCTTGTGGTTTGGTAACATCAAGACTGTGCCTTTTGACTTGTCAACCTTGGGGATTTTCAGCCTCAGCAGCCAGCAGCTGTCTGAGTCAGGAAATGTCTCTAGCTCCAGTGGGCCAGGAGCAGGAGGCAGAGCTGGACCCTAAGATTGTAAGATTGAGGGGCTTTCACACAGCCCCTAGACCCTGGCACTTTGAACTTTGACTTAAAGCCTCCAAATTGTAAGAATAAACTCCTGTTTGTTAAGGCCATCCCATTTGTGGTATATTCTTGTCAGAGTG
>NW_006921702.1:216418-230150 GCF_000298275.1 Orycteropus afer afer | reverse complement strand
AAGTAGGATTGCCCAACCTTCCTTCCGAGGAGTGGCTGGTGGGTTTGAACCGCCAGCCTTCTGGTTAGCAGTCAAGTGCTTTAGCCACTATGCTACCAGGCTCCTTGAGCTTTCTTCATTCTGTTTTGATCTCTTTTCTTGTAGTTGTTGTTGTTATTTGCCATCGAATCGGCCCCGACTCACAGCGACCCCTCCTTGGGTTTCTGAGGCAGTATCACTACGAAGTAGGAATGCCCAACCTTCCTTCCGAGGGGTGGCTGGTGGGTTTGAACTGCCAGCCTTCTGGTTAGCAGTCAAGTGCCTTAGGCACTATGCTACCAGAGCTTTTCTTATTGATCCCTTTCCAAAGAAGTATTCATGTATTTGTCTTCAATCTCATTAATTCTGTCTTCCATTGCATTGATTCTACTCCTTTGACCTCTCAATGTGTTATCTATTTCTGACAATTTAGTATTAATCTTCTGAATTTCTATCTATAGATTTAGAATCATTTCTAATTTTTCATTTATTTTGTCATTTTTTATGTGTATTTTCTTGCAAAATTCTTCTAGGTTTTTGTCTGAGTTTTCCTTGATCTGTCTCTCAATCCTCTGATAATATCTAAATATAATTCTTTTGAATACCTTATCAGAGAGTTCCAATGCTGCTTCTTCCTCAGGGATATGTTCTGGGTCTGAATCTGGCTCACTTGTTTATAATATTTTATCTTGCATCTTTGTGTGGACTATGATGGTCTGTTGTCTCTGAGACAACATGTTGATGTTGTATTTAGATCTCTGTTAACTGTTGGTGAAGAGCAGCCAAGTGTGAGTCAGGCTTTTCTCGGTGTTTTTTTTTTTTTTGTTGTTGTTGTCCTGTTGTTTGAGAATGAAGTGGTGGCTCTCACTCAGTAAGTAAAGCTGCAGGAGTTCTGGGTGTAGTTGTGTTGTATGGGGACTGTTTCTGTCTTACACACAGTTAGACAAAAAATAACAATTTAATAACCATCAAAAAATTAAAAGCAAATGGACAAAAGACATACCATGTAATCACACAGGCACTGTTACCAAAAAAAGAAAAAAGTGAAAAAAGAAAAAAAAAAATGCAAAATCAGGGGAGAAGGCAATAAGAGACAAAAGGTAGAGAAGGAGAGTAATGAATAAAAAAATGGGAAAAACCCAAAAAGAAAAACAAGTAACAGGATTAACCAAAAGAAAGATGCAAAAAAAAAAAAAAAAAAAAAAAAATGCAACCGAGAACAGGGAGAAGAAAAAGAGTTGAAAACTAGTACCTGGTCATGGAACAATAAAGAATAATAGTAGAGAGCTCAAAAGTAATGATAGTAGTAGTAGTAGTTGTTGTTGTGTGCCATTGAGTCAGCCCCAGCTCATAGTGACCTCTCCTTGGGTTTCTGAGGCAGTATCACTATGGAAGTAGATTGCCCAACCTTCCTTCTGAGGGGTGGCTGGTGGGTTTGAACCACCAGCCTTCTGGTTAGCAGTCAAGTACCTTAGGGACTATGCTACCAGAGCTCCTAATAATAATAGTAGCAATTTTAAAACAGACAAAAACAAACAAACTAAAAAACAGAAAGAAAAAAAAAAAATTGGCAGTCCAGGGCAGGGCACCCAGGCTCTGTCCGAGCACACAGACTGGGATTCAATTCCTGCTGGCCCAGAAAGTGGGTGGGAATGAGGGATGGCCACACCTCCATTCACCAGGAGGGTGTGGATTATAAGTATAACAATGGGAATGTCGCACCTTTCCAGTTGTCCAGGTCCAGAATGTCCTTGGGGTTCCCGGCAAGTGGAGCCTGTTCTTAAGTCCCTGAATCTGGGAGAATGCTGTTGCTTTTAATATCCAAAATGGTTAAGCCCCTTGTAAACATTCAAATTGGCTGGGCCCTCCGGACAAAATTCTACAGCTCAGCCTGACTTCCTCTTTTCTGCTCCCCCTTTTATTCCCCAGCCAACAGAGCAGTTCTCCATGCAGTTTCTGGATAGCAGGGCTGATTTTTAGGTTAATTATTAGGTCCTACCACCACTCAGCAATATTCAAGCTGTCTGTGCTGTCAGGATTGCTGCCAGACCACAGCTCCATATGTCTCCATTATTGGTGTTTTCATGCAAATTCTTCTGCTAGTTGGGTTTTAGTCCACTTCTGTGTCCTTCCCTTCAAGGCTCAGGGGTCCAGGATTATCTTCTGTATCTGCATTAATTGGTTCCCCTTTTCTTTGTTGAAGAAGGTCTGTACAATCTTTCTGCCTATCCTGCCATCTTTCCAGAACTTCCCCCTGATTTTCAGATTTTAAAGTTTGGAAATGACAACTTCTCTGCTCTTTGCATTTCTCTACTGAAGCCAAAAATCCTTTTTTATAGTCAAAATTACTTAATTACTTTTTCATTTTACACTAAATATCAAGGAAGTTATAACTTTTACATAAGAACTCTTACAATTTTATGGTTATTTTTGTTGTTAGGTGCCATCAAGTCAAATTTGACTTGTAGCAACCCTATGTACAACAGAATGAAACACTTCCTAGTCCTGTTCCATCCTACCAATCTTTGCCATGCTTGAGCCCATTGTCACAGCCCCTATGTCAATCCATTTCATTGATGGTCTTCACCTTTTTCATTGAATATTTGCTTTTCCTAGAATGATATCACTCTCCAGGGAATGGTCCCTTCTGACAACATGACCAAAGTATGAGAGATGAAATCTGGCCATTCTTGATTCTAAGTGACAGAGAATATCCTTACATATGTGTTTATATGTGCCTTAAATATATCCATGAAAACAGTAGAGAGTACAGGGAGCAAAATTATTAAAATGTCTTAGCCATAATCAAACATCTTGAGGGAATGAGTTGCTTGGTATGGATACTCAGGATAATAGTATCAGAGAGCACTAAGAGTAATTGGCATAACATAATCCACAAAGAAAATTTTCTTCATTCTACTTTGGTGGTCTTAAAAGCTTACAAGACACTATGTAAGGTACAACTATTGGTCTCTCCCCATTTGGAACAAAGAAGGGTGAAAAATCAAAGATACCAAGAAACAAATAATTCAAAGGATTAACAGACCACATGAACCCTAGCCTCTGTGATCCTGAGACCAGAAAAACTAGGTGGTGCTCTGATACCAATATTGACCACTCTGAAGGGTATCACAATAGGAGGTCCTGGATAGTGTGCTGTAAACTGTGGAACAAGACTCAAAATAATAAAAATGACCAGGCTTACTGGTCTGATGAAGCCTGGTGGAACCCTGAGACTATGGCCCTTAGACCCTCATCAAGCTAGGAATTGAAATTAAGCCCTATCACTCAACTATCAAGCAAATGATAGACAGACCTATAAAGTGAACAGTAATACCAGGAGGATAAACAGTCATTACAACAATCAAGCATATGAAACCAAGATAACAGCATTTGCCCAGGAGTAGAGCTAGGAAGCTGGGATGGAATGGGAAGGAATGACAAAGGGAAATGTTTGGCTCAGGGAGGAAGTGGGAAGAATGCTATTGCAATGTGGAGATTGCAGTAAAAGCCACCAAACAGAATGTGTATGGACAGTTGAATGGAAAACCAATGTTTTCTGTAAATTTTCACCCAAATCACAATTTTTTTAAAAAGAAAATACCATGGCTTGAGTCAGGTGCAACTGTCTTCAAAGTGACATATTTGCTCTTAAGTATAGTAAACAAATATTTGAAGCAGATTTGCCCAGGGTAATATGATATTTGATTTCTTCCTTTTTGCTTCCATCAATGTTGATTATGGATCCAAATGAAATGAAATCCCTGACAACTTCATTCACTCTTTTCTCCATTTGTCATGATGTTGTATATTGGTCCAATTGTGAGGATTTTTGTTTTCTTTGTGTTGAGGGGTAATCCATATTGAAGACTGTAGTCTTTGATCTCCCTTAGTAAGTAATCAAATCTTCTTCACTTCAGAATGAGAGGTTGTATCATCTGCATATCACAGTTTGTAATGAGTCTCATACATTGGCTTGGATCCACATTCTTCTTCATGCAATGTTTTGGTTAGAAACAATATTATTTAGCATTATCAGTTTTACAAAGTGAGTGCCTAAATAACATGGAGAAGAAGTAAATAAAGCCTGTACTTCATATTAAATTAGTAAGGGAGCTTCAAAAGAGTTAGATTCATGTGGATTTATACAGTAAACTACTTCTTAATACTTTAATGCAGAACAACCCACAACCTACATCTAAGCTACATTTATTTATTTTCAACAAATAAATGACTATATAAAATAATAATCTCTAAATGATCACAACGTTCCAGGAATTGATGGAATAACCACTGAGATATTTCAAGAAATGGATCCACTGCTGGGAGCACTCACTTATTTATGCCAAAAGATTTGGAATAAAGCTACCTGGCCAATTGACTGAAAGTGATTATATTTGTGCCCATTCCAAAGAAAGGTGATCCAACAGAGTGCAGAAATTATTTAATAATATCATTAATAATATACACAAGTAAAATTTTGCTGAAGATAATTTTTTAAAAAAATATTGTAGCACTACATTAACAGGGAACTGCCAGAAATTCAAACTGATTTCAGAAGTGGCCATGGGTATCATTGCTGATGTCAGATGGATGTTGTCTGAGAACAAAGAACAGCAGCAAGATGTATGCTTGTGTTTTATTGACTATGCAAATATATTTGACTCTGTAGATCCTAACAAATTGTGGATGATATTGTGAAGAATGGGAATTCCACAATGCTTAATTGTTCTCACATGCAACCTGTACATAAGCCATGAGGCAGTTGCTCAAACAGAACAAGGGGATGGTGTGTGATTTAAAATCATGAAATGTGTGTGTCAGGGTTGCATCCTTTCACCATATTTAATAATTCTGTGTGCTGAGTAAATGAACCAAGAACCTGTACTATATGAAGAATATGGCATCAGGATAGGAGGAAGAATCATTAACCTGTGATATGCAAATGACACAACCTTGCTGGTTGAAATGGAATAAACTTGAAGCACTTACTGATGAAGATCAATACTTCAGCCTTCAGTCTGGATTATATCTCAAATAAAGAAAACAAAAATTCTCACAACTGGACTAATAAGCATTGTGATAAATGGAGGGAAGGTTGAAGTTATCAAGGCTTCATTTTACTTGGATCCATTATCAATGCCTATGGAAGCAACAGTCAAGAAATCAAACAATGTGATGTATTACATTGAGAAAATCTTCCACAAAATTTACTTTTAAAATGTTTAAGAGTAAGACGTAACTTTAAAGATTAAAGTGGACCTGATCCAAGCCTTGGTATTTTCAATAGCCTCATATGCATGTGACAGCTGGGCAATGAATAAGGAAGACTGTTTTGAAGAAGTGAAGCATTTGAATTATGGTCTTGGCAAAGAATTTTGAAAATATCATGCATTGGTAGAAGAACAAACAAATTTGTCTTGGAGAAAGTGTAGATGGCATGCTCTTTAGAATTGAGAATGGCTATACTTCATCTCATACTTTGGTCATGCTTTCAAGAGGATCCATTCCTTGTTGTACATAGGCTAGCAATGGGTAGAAGCTGACTGAACAACACCTAAAAAGAAACAAAATTATTTTTACTTTAGTCCTCTCAACAAGGAAAATTAATATTGAGGTTTAAAATATGAATTGGTATTCTTTGTATTCTATAGAACATTTAATTGTGATAATTAAATGCTAAATATTGTTAGGTGCTGTTTTTGACACACTCTACCTTTATGATGGCATTGGTCTTTAGAGAGGAGTGACAGATAGAAGTACAGAAGCAGAATACAATAGAATGTCAAGAACAGAGGATGATATTGAGGGGTTTAATTCATGCCTATTAAGGAATGTGTCAGATTAAAAGCCTTATATTAAAATATGGGTGCGCTGGTAGCATAGTGACTATGGCACTTGACTGCTAACCAGAAGGCTGGTGGTTCAAACCCACTAGCCACTCCTCAGAAGGAAGGTTGGGCAATCCTACTTCCATAGTGATACTGCCTCAGAAACCCAAGGAGGGGTCGCTATGAGTCAGGGTTGACTCGACGGCACATAACAACAACATATTAAAATATAGGAATTTTGATAGTGGGGTGTCTAGTCCAGTCCAAGTCTTTTAGGAGGGATCATGCAAAGCAATCCTTCCGCCATCTGACTTATTTTGACAGAGTAAGCAATCTCTTTGTGTTTGCAGTGCCAAAAAATACAAATATATAATTCAAAAAGGATTTTTTTTTTTTTTTTTCAATATAGATTTTACTCGTCAGCTGAGCTAGTCTAATCCTAGCCAATTTTTCTTACTTGAGAGATTGGTGCAGATTCTCACTTGTTCTAGATCTTTGAGTCCTCCCAGACCACCCTGAACATGAAACACTGGACAGGTCATCTTTGATCTTATTTATTCATTGTCCAGCTGTCAAA
Source organism: Orycteropus afer afer (assembly GCF_000298275.1). Classification (NCBI taxonomy): domain Eukaryota; kingdom Metazoa; phylum Chordata; class Mammalia; order Tubulidentata; family Orycteropodidae; genus Orycteropus; species Orycteropus afer. Next base: position 223,724 of record NW_006921702.1, on the reverse strand, counting down.
TGCATATAAAGCTATTAGCAATATACCTAGGCCTTTGGTGTTTTCAGTAGCCTCTATATGTATGAGAACTGAACAATGAATAAAGAAGACTGCAGAAGAATTCATGCATTTGAGTTGTAATTTTGGCAAAGGATGATGAATGCACCATGAACTGTTAAAAAAATGAGCAAATATTTCTAGGAGGAAGTAAAGTTGGAATATTCCTTAGCAGTGAAAATGACCAAACTTTGTCTCTCATACTTTGTTCATGTTGTCAGATGGGACAAAACCCTGGAGAAATATACCAGGCTTGGTAAATTAGAGAGTCAGTTTAAAAGGAGAAAGCCCTCAGTGACATGGGTTGACACAGTGACTGCAACAATAGGATAAAACATAGCAATGATAGTGAAGATGGTGAATGATAGGGTAGTGTATTGTTTAGTTGTACGTAAGTCAGTATAAGTTGGAACCAACTTGATGGTACCTGACAAACAAACAAAGCATTTTAATTCAGCTCTCCCCAACCCCTATCCATTGAATGTGCCCTATCCAGCAAGTGGTTTAAGGTAAAAAAAGGAAGGGATCACCCTGCAGGATTTGAGAGTATAAGATTTTTCATGAGTCCAAAATCTGGGTTTTGTCAGCATGAATTTTAAATATCCTGACTGGTATTTCCTCCCTTCTGCCTTAGCTCCCAATGTTGCTGTGGTTGTTTTTAATTTAAGTCACTTGGCACCCATCGAAATTCCCAAATTACTCCTTTTGCTTGTAAATTACCACTCCTCTCTGCATATACTCAGAGTTTTCCCTATGTGATTCCTTACCTTGGTTTCTGTGGAAGTTGGGTATGGTTATTCAAGAAGTCTTTTACTCTCAGGAATGAATTTCTGAAGGCTGATTCCTGCTGGATTTCAGCCTGTTTCTAAACAAGGAAAAATAGATTATTATTTGTCAGTATCATATATATATATATATATATATATATATATATATATATATATATATATATACAGGGTGTCCAGGACAGAAGAAACAAGTAAGGGTAGGGACCAAGGCCCCAACCCACAAGTGATTAGAAAAGTGGAGGGGAAAGGAAAGGAAAGCCAGGGTGTCCAGGACAGAGCAAGCAAGCAGCAGAGGGATCCAGGTAAGGGGAGAGACCCAGGACCCAACCCCCAAGTGGCAGGAAAAGCTGAGGGGAAAGGAAAGGAAAGCCAGGGCATCCAGAACAGAGTGAGCAAGTGACAGGGATCCTGCTAAGAGGAGAGTGGAGAGGTTTCAAACAGGTAAGGGAGACAAATTTGTCTGTCGATTTGTTGTGCTCTGATGGCATGTTGCTGTGAGGCTTGAGACTGTGCCACTGGTGTTCCAAATGCCTGCATGGTTGCACATGGTGCACAGGTTTTGATGTGCCTTGCAGACTGAGACTGACTAGGAAGAAGGAGGAGGCCATCCACTTCTCAAAGAATTGGCCAGGTAAAACCTTATGAATAGCAGAGAAACACTGTCTGTTACATTACTAGGCAACTATATGAATAGCCTGGAAACACTGATACAATGCAGGACAATAAGCCACTTAGGTTGGGAGACTCTCAAAATAGGACTGGGAAAGTGCTGCATCATCAGAGTAGAACCAGCTTTACCGATATGGATAAAGTAAAGCTTTTGGGACCTACATTTGCTGATGAGACATGACTCAAATTGAGGAGAAACAGCTGCAAACATCCATTAATAATCAGAATATGAATTGCCCAAAGTATGAATCTAGGAAAATTGGAAGTTGTCTAAAATGAAATGGAACACATAAAGGTTGCTATCATAGACATTAGTAAGCAGGAATGGAATGGTTTGGGCCATTTTGAATCAGACAACCATATGATCTACTATGCTAGGAATGAAAAATTGAAGAGGAATGGCATGGCATTCATCACCATAAAGAATGTTTCAAGATCTACACTAAAGTACAAGGTTGTCAGTGATAGGATAATATCCATACACCTACAAGGAAGACCAGTTAATACAACTATTGTTCAAATTTACACACCAACCACCAAAGCCAAAGATGAGGAAATTGAAGATTTTTACCAACTTCTGCAGTCTGAAATTGACCAAATATGCAATCAAGATGTGTTAGTTATCACTGGTGAATGGAATTCAAAAGTTGGAAACAAAGAGAATCATTGGTAGTTGGAAGATATGGCCTTCATGATAAGAATAAAGCTGGAGATAATTTGATAGAATTTTGCATGTCTAATGACTTATTGATTGCAAATAACTTTTTTCAACAACAGAAATGGCAGCTATACACTTGGACTTTGCCAAGCGGAGTATACAGGAGTCAGATTGACTAAATTTGTGGCAAGAAGTGATGGAGAAGCTCAATATCTTCAGTCAAAACAAGGCCTGGAGTTGACTGTGGAACAGATCATCAATTGCTCATATGCAAATTCCAGAAGAAGCTGAAGACAATTAAAAGAAGTCCACAAGTGCCAAAATATGACTTTGATGACATCCTTCCTGAATTTAGAGACCATCTAAAGAACCCATTTGATGCACTGAACACCAATAACCAAAAAATAGAGGAATTGTGGGATAACATCATCATCCATGAAGAAACCAAAAGTTCATTAAAAAGACAGGAAAGGAAGAAAAGACCAAAATGGATGTGAAAAGAGACTCAGAAACTTGCCCTTGAATGGAGAGTAGCTAAAGCAATTGGAAGAAATGATAAGATAAAAGAGCTGAACAGAAGATTTCAAAGAGCAGCTGAAGAAGACAAAGTCAGTTTTTATAATGAAATGTGCAAAGACCTGGAGTGAGAAAAGGGAAAGAACACATTCAGCATTTCTCACGCTTAAAGAATGGAGGGGGAAAAAAATTAAGCCTCTAGTTGTAATCTTGAAAGATTATATGGGAAAAATATTGAATGATTCAGGAAACATCAAAAGAAGATGGAATGAATACACAGAATCATTGTACCAAGAAGAATTGGTCGATATTCATTCATTTCAGGAGGTGGCATATGATCAAGAATCAAAGGTATTGAAGGAAGACATTGAAGCTGCACTGAAGGAATTGGTGAAAATCAAGGCTGCAGGAATTTAAGGAATACCTATCAAGATGTTTCAACAAATGGATGCTGTGCTGGGGCCACTCATTTAGCTATGTCAAGAAGTTTGCCCAAAAGACTAGAAGAAATCCATATTTTTACCCATTCCTAAGAAAAGTGATTCCACAGATTGTGTAAATTATCCAACAATATCATTAATATCACTCACAAGTAAAATCTTACTAAAGATAATTCAAAAATAGTTGGAGGAGTATATTGACAGAGAACTTCCAGAAATGCAAGCTGGATTCAGAAGAGGACGTGGAATGAAGGATATCATAGATAATGTCAGACGGATCTTGGCTGAAAGCAAAGAATATAAAAAAAAAAAAAAAAATGTTTTCTTATGTTTTATTCACTATGCAGAAGCATTCAATTATGTGGGTCATAACAAATTATGGATAACATTAAGAAGAATGGGAATTCCAGAATACTTAAATAATTGTATGTATGAGGAACCTGCTCATGGACCAGGAAGCTTTAATTCAAATATAACAAGGGGATATAGCATGGTTTAAAATCAGGAAGGAAGTACATCAGGGTTGTATCCTTTTAGCATACTTGTTCAATCTGTATACTGAGCAAATAATTTGAGAAACTGGACTATATGAAGAAGAACGTGACATCAAGATTGGAGGAAGGCTCATTGACAACCTGCAGCATGCAGACGATACAACTTTACTTGCTGAAAGTGAGGATGACTTGAAGTACTTACTGTTGAATCTTGAAGACTACAATCTGCAGTATGGATTACACCTCAATATAAAGAAAATAAAAATCCTCACAACTGCACTAATAAGTAGCTTCACAATAAATGGAGAAAAGATTGAAGTTGTCAAAGACTTCATATGACTTGGTTCTACAATCAACACCAATGGAAGCAGCAGTCAAGACATCAGACAACATATCGCATTGGGAAAATCTGCTGTGAAAGACCTCTTTCAAGTGCTGAAGAGCAAAGATGTCTCCTTGAAAAGTAAGGTGTGTCTACCCCAAGCCATGGTATTTTCAGTTGCCTCATGTTCATGTGAGAGCTGGACAATGAATAAAGAAGACCAAAGAAGAGATGATGTTTTTAAGTTGTGGTATTGGCAAAAAATGTTGAGAGCACTAAATTCTAACAAGAGTATTAAATTCTAAAAAATCTAACAAATCTATCCTGGAGGAAGTGCAGCTGCAATGCTCCTTGGAGGAGAAATAGCATCTCACTACTTTGATCATGTTGTCAGAAGGGATCACTCTCTGGAGAAGAATATCATGCTTGGTAAACTGAAGGGTCAGTGGAAAAGTGGAAAACCCTCAATGAGATGGATTGACACAGTGGCTGCAAAGATGGGGTCAGGTATAGCAGGCCTTGTGAGGCTGGCACAGAACCAGGCAGTATTTCATTCTGTTATACATAAAGTCACTATAAGTCAAAGACAACTTGATGCAACCTAACAACAACAACATTGATTAGGAATGGTCAGCTAGCTAAAGAAGTGTCTGGAGAGAAGATACAGACCAATTTCAGAGATACATTTACTAGAGTAACATCCAAATAATAAAACATTTTGGACAGTTGGAAGGGAAAAGTTCAAGTATCTATGTGTGTGTGTGTCTGTGTGCACTTTGAATTGAGGGAATGTAAGATAATCATAACTTAGTAAATAAATCTCTTAAATTATTTTCACTTAAAATGAAAGTCTCATCTCTATAGTTTTCACCAGATCTACTACTCTTAGTTTCTTATCTAAACTCTGTGTATTTGGCTCTCTCCTTATTAAAAAACCTCATCTAACTAAATGACACCAAAGCAAATCCCACAGGTTTTCACAGTAGAGTATATACCATGAATACTTACATCACTTAACTATCTACTATATGCATGTAGTTCCTAGATTCATAATGTGCCTTTAGCACAGAAAGGGAGGTTAATATATGCTGTGTTATAGCTTGTATAGCAGCAGTTACTCTTCATAAACATTTCTTTACCTTGATAACACTTCCAGGTTTCTGAGTGTGTTTCTGACTCTATGATAAAGTATATAACCTAATATTCAACACTTCTCAGTATCTGCTTTTTACTTAAAATAAATAAATAAATTTGTTTACAAGTGTCGATTGCAAAGACATCTATTAATCCATGAGTGAAGTTCTGAAACACTGTAGACAAATCTTGATATTATAATACTAAACTTTAGAATCTTCTTGTTTAGAAAGAAATGAGTCTTTGTGGTACATATTGGGTATTATAACTCCTATGTTGTTGTTGTTGTTATGTGCCGTCAAGTCGGTCCCGACTCATAGCGACCCCTCCTTGGGTTTCCAAAGCAGTATCACTACAGCAAGTGTCTTAGCCACTATGCTACCAGAGCTCCCATAACTCCTATAGTCATGTGAAATGAGAAGTAGCAGTTATTCAGTGTTGTTGGAGTTGTTAGATGCCTTTGAGTCACCTCTGACGCCTAGCAACCCTATGTAAAATGGAACAAAACTATGTCCAGTCTTGTGCCATCTCAATAATCCTTGCTATGCTTGAGCACATCCTTGGACTCTCTGTATCAATCTATCTCCATGAGGGTCTTCCCTTTTGCATGGACCATACAGTTTATCATGTGTGATATCCTTCTTCAGGGACTTGTTCATTCTATCAACATGAGTAAAGTATGTGAGACAAAGTCTGACCATTCTTGCTTCAAAGGGAATTCCAGCTGTACTTCTTCCAAGACAGATTTGTCCATTCTTCTGGTAGTCGATGGTCTTTTCAGTATCCTTCACCAGTATTATAATCCAAATGCATCAATTCCTCTGCAGTGTTACTTATTCATTGTCTAGATTTCATGTGCGTATGAGGTTATTGAAAATATCATGGTTTGGGTCAGGTGCACCTTAGTCTTAAAAGTGACATCTTCCTGTTTAATATGTGAAAGAGGTCTTTTGCAGCATGTTTGCCTAGTGTAATATGTTGTCTGATTTCTTGAAGGTTGCTTCCATAGATGTTAACAGTGGTTCCAAATAAAATTAAATCCTTGACAAATTTCAACTTTTCTCCATTTATCACGATGTTGCTTATTGGTCCAGTTTTGTTTTATTTATGTTAAAGTGTAGTCCATACTGAAGTTTGTCATCTTTGATTGTCATCTGTAAGAGCTTTTAGTCATCATCACTTTCCGAAAGCAAGGTTGTATCATCTGCATATCACAAGTTCTTAACAAGTCTTCCTCTCATCCTGAAGCCTTGTTCTTCACACAGTCCAGCTTCTCTGATTATTTCTTCAGCCACACATTGAATAATTATGGTAAAAGGATAAAACCCTGATGCACACCTTTCCTAATTTTAAACCATGGGGACAGTTAAGTATTCTGGAATTCCCATTCTTTCTTATCCAGAATTTGTTATGATCCACACAGATGAATGCCTTTGCACAGTCCATAAAACACAGGTAAACATCTTTCTGGTATTTGCTTTCAGTCAAGATCCATCTGACATCAGCAATGATATCCCTCATTCCACACCCTCTGAATCCCATTTGGATTTGGTGTAGGTATAATCATTCTGTCATTTGTTTCTAGCATAATTATCACAATGGTTAGAATATTTCTAAGTTTGAAATCAGGAAGCAATTTCAAAGTAGATAAAACACACTGAACCCACAGAAGTAAAAAGTAGATGATGGGAGATTAATTGAAGTGTTGTTGGCCTCAGAGTCTATGCAGATAAGATTCTATTTATACCTTATTAAAACTTTAAAGACTCAGCCATAAAGAGAAATTAAATCTAGATATGTGCTAAAGCATGGATGAACCTTAAAACATTATGCTGAGTGAAATAAGCAAATCACAAAAGGACTAGCATTACATGATCTTACTTATGTAAAATGAGAATAGGCAAATGTACAGAGACCAAAGTTTATTAGTGGTTACCAGGAATGGGACGGAGAAGGAAAGGGGGTGTCCATGTTTAGGAAGCAGTACTTTTTTTTTTTTCCATGATGGTGAAAAATTGGGCAATGGTTATGGCTGACTGGCTGGTAGTCATACAATATAACTAATACAATTCATGTCACTAAATTCTGCACCTGAGAATTGTTGAGATAGCAAATATATTATATATATACATACATTTGTTGTTGTTGTTGTTATGTGCCGTCGAGTCAGCCCTGACTCATAGCGACCCCTCCTTGGGTTTCCGAGGCACTATCACTACGGAAGTAGGATTGCCCAACCTTCCTTCCGA
>NW_006921702.1:214153-216318 GCF_000298275.1 Orycteropus afer afer | reverse complement strand
CTACCAGAGCTCCCATATACATACATATATACATATATTTACAATTAATAAAAGAAAATTGTAAAGAGTTTTACCATAACTACCAAGAAAAATAGAGGGGAGCAACTATTCCTAATTCATCCTATTTTGTTAGATAAAGCATTTGAATTTCAGCTGCAAGACCTACTCATGATCACTGAGCAATTCAGAAGCCAAGAAAGCAGACACAGTGAGGGCACATAGCCCTTTCAGAGACATCCCATGCCTCTGTCCTCCTCACCTCCTTTCTGTAGCCTTGTTCCACTGCTCACACATCCCTGACACTCCATCTTCTTTCAATTTCATACCCTAGAAATGTCATTGTTATCCAGAAAATTCTCCCACCTTTCTCATTCTAAAGAATTTCCACTAGACCTTTACCATCCTGTAAAGTAACATCTTTCCCCTGAAGACAGACATTTTGTAGCTCTTTCCTTTATAGTTTTACAGAGTCCATTTAAAAAAAAAAAAAAGTGTTTCCCTGTTTTATTCAGTAGTACCTACTTGAACTCAGGGTTATGACTGTTCATTGTACATATCTGCCCTCCAAGCACAAAGCACAGAGAGCTAAACACAAAAGGAGTTTGATAAGGATTTGAATGGAGGAAAAAAATTAGATGCTAATCACAGTAGGCCTTGATGACGGTATTCACGTGTCAAGATATGCATTTATCAATAATTCATTTTGCTATTGTATTCTTCCTTAAATTTTCCATGTGTTAATGAGAAGCACTTCAGTTAAATACTTATTAAACAGGCAATTACTAAATAAGCATTTAAGGGGCTGTTCTATTATTATCTCTAATGTAAAATGATCTAGGGAGAGGTAGAAATATAACCCCATTATTTATAGATCACAAAAAGCTACTAGAGATTATATCAAAATAAAAGCATTACTAAATCTTAACCTATCTAGCAGTTGTACATTTTGCTAATGGACCTAAGAGTTATAATTGAAATATTAATATAAATAGTCTCTTCTTGAAGTTAACATCTATAAGGAAACCACACAGATTTGGACTGAGGAATGTATTCCTGATTTGTATATACTTAAGTTTCCTAATTAGTTCAAATTAAAATGCATGTCCAGTGAAGGGTAAGGCTTTGTTGCAAACATATCTGCCAGTGGCCTTCCTTTCATGATTTGTTCACTTTTATCACAGGAGAGAACCTTTTTTACAACTCAGTTGATGAATCAATTCTAATGGAAGCCTCTAACCCTCAGCTACTCACTTCTGCCATCAACTGGAACTTGGATTATGTTCCTTGCAACAAAAAAATCTGGTGGTACAACACAGCTGTTAGTCTCCAAGGCCCTACACTTACTTTCCCTTTTCCTCCATCTCTAAATTAGATATTATAAAAAAAGTGGATCTAGATGTCTGACCTAGATTGGACCTAGATAGCTATGGGCTCAAGTGCTTACAGGGCCATTCAAATTGTTTTTCTGTTACTTTTGGCTGAGTGAATGAAGTTTTTTCTGGTTATGGATAGAGGCAGAATGATCCACTAGGCTGCTCAAGCACAAATGGGAATTTAAGGAGATAGAGACAGAATTGTCATTCTGCCAGTCTTACCTTAATCATCTTCCTAAAAGAGTGGAACTGAAATTTAAAAGCATTTGTCAGTTTGTAATCACAATCAGCAAATAATGCAAGGATATTCAAACACGTTTATACCAGATACTAAAGCTATTGTAAACATATATATATATACACATATACATATATTACATATATGCATACATACATATACACACATATACATGCATACATATACACACACATACATACATATACACACACACATATATATACACACATATATGTGTGTGTGTATATATATATGTGTGTGTGTGTGTGTGTGTGTGTGTGTGTTGGGAACTCTTGTAGCATAATGCCTAATGTACTTGACTGCTAACCAGAAGGTTGGTGGTACAAACCCACCACCCACTCCTTGGAAGGAAGGTTGGGCAATCTACTTCCATAGTGAAAAGGCCTCAACAACACAAGGAGGGGTCGCTGTGAGTCAGGGCCGACTTGACAGCACATAACAACAAGAACATGTGTGTGTATATGTGTCTGTGTGTATGTGTCTGTGTGTGTGTATATATATACATGTATATATATATACATGTATATATATAC
>NW_006921702.1:205268-214053 GCF_000298275.1 Orycteropus afer afer | reverse complement strand
ACATAAATATATATATATATATATATATATATATATATATACACACACATACATGTATATATATGTTGTATATGTGTGTTGTTTCTGTTAGGTGTCATTGAGTAGGCTCCAACTCATAGCAACTCTCTGTATAACAGGATGAAACACTGCCCAGTCGTGCACCATCCTCACAATCCTTGCTATGCCTAAGCCCATTGATGTAGCCTCTGTGTCAATCCATCTCATTGAGGGCCTTCCCCTTTTTTGCTGACCCTCCACTTAACCTATCATGATATCCTTCTCCAAGGAATGGTCCCTTCTGAGAACATAACCAAAGAAGTTCAGATGAAGTCTGGCCATTCTCAATTTCAAGGAGCAATCTGGCTGTACTTCTTCCAGGACAGATTTGTTCATTTTTCTGGCAGTCCACAGTACTTTCAGTATTTCTCACCAACACTACAACTCAAAAGAATCAACTCTTTTTCAGCTTTCCTTATTTATTCATATATTTTATGAATGAATATATATATATATGTAGTTGTTCTTGTTGTTATGTGCCGTCGAGTTGGACCCGACTCATAGTGACCCCTCTTTGGGTTTCTGAGGCAGTATCACTACGGAAATAGATTTCCCTACCTTCCTTCCAAGGAGTGGCTGGTGGGTTTGAACCACCAGCTTTCTGGTTACCAGTCAAGTGCCTTAGCCACTATGCTACCAGAACTCCCATATGAATATATCACTAGTAATGAACCAAGTTAAGAAATAACCCATATACTGAAGACCTACAATTTTATCTATCATTTCTCTTCCTCTACTCCATTTCCAAACTGCTGTCATAAAAATAAAGTAGCTCTGGTGACATAGTGCCTAAGGCATTTGACTGCTAATCAGGTTAGTGGCTCAAACTCACCAGCCCTCCAGGGAAGGAAGACCAGGCAATCTACTTCTGTAAAGATTTACTGCCTTGGAAGCATAAAGGGGGTCACTATGAGTTCAAAATGACTCAATGACAATGAGGTTGTTTTTTTTTTTTTTTTTTTTTTCCCGGTTTGGTCATAGAAATAAGGCCAGTTAGAAGCTTGTCTATGCACTGACCATCAGCTCATATTAAATTGATAAAGATATCTATAAGCAATAGTCAGGAGAGCAGCTTTCAGAAAAAAGTGTGAAAAATAAAAACAACATTCTCATATATGTTATATATACTAACTTTGCATATTCTGAAGGTATTTTCTAATTAACTAATTTCAGGCTGTATCACTAATACAAATGTTTTTAGACTTTAAGTTAGAACATTTTTATTATAATTTGATTTCACAAATGCAAACAGAATGTATTTGCCACTCCTGTCCTGTTAGACTATCATATTTTATTAGACGTGAAGATGCATAAGCAGTGCTGAAGTCCGTGCAAGACAAAGCAGAATTTTTACTGAGTACTCTGTCCTTACTTAGATTTTTGTGATTCTTATGGTCACTTCTGTATTATTTTTTAAATAAAGTAATTTTCACCACAGGACTATTTTAATTGAAGCTAACATTACAATGTCTGTTTTGTCAATGGCTTCTTTTAGTTGTTAGTCATTAATTGACATTGGCATCAAGCAGCTTAGTAAATCTGTTCACAAGCATTAAAGAGCTTGCTTTTTATTACTATATGAATTTAAAAAATATATAAAACTGGTGTTTGAAAATTACCCTGAAACATTATGCATCTAGCTAAGTGTCACAATTGGTTAATAAATATTAACTCGCTAAATTGTCCCAAATGCAACTGAAAAAGATGAAAGGATCACATGAGTGAAAACTTCATATTAAAATTTAATTTTATGACAAATAATCTTGATTGTATTTCTCTATTTTCTCTCTATATGAATAATTTCTAGTGTAAAAAACATTAGAAACCATGTTACCATTTAATATTACATTATTGTAATCAAAATTTATCATTTCATAATTCTTGTAATTGTTATAGTCAATAACCCTTATTCTTTGATTTAAAAGTGTTTATACATCATATGGGAGGTCTGGTGGCATAGTGCCTAAGGGATATGACTGCTAACCAGAAGGCTGACAGTTCAAACCCACCAGCCACTCCTTGGAAGGAAGGTTGGGCAATCTACTTCCATAGTGATACTGCCTCAGAAACCCAAGGAAGGGTTGCTATGAGTCGGATCCAACTTGATGACAGTGTGTTTGGTTTTGGTTTTTATATATCACATCCATTCAGAAGGCAAAGGATGTTTAAACAGATGAGATGGTAAATTAAATTTATTAACACAAAATCTCTTTTTATATGGAATTATATAAGGCAAATGCTCCAGTCACAAAAAAAAAAAAAAAAACCTCTGGAAGTTATCAGAATCAATGGCACAGATATAATATCTGGAATTAGGGAGTGGATAGCCCATCTGTGCTTAAGCAAGGCTACCTTTTTTTGTTATGTTTATGTCTTGATGCCACACTGGAAATGAGTTCAGACAAAATGCTACATTTTTAGAAAATTATAACCATGGAACTGAAAGAACTATGGCTATTCATCCAGTTATGTCATTCAACAAATATATATTAAATGCCTCATCTGTACCAGGTACCAGAATGGCTAGGTGTTAGTCATTGTTGCTGTTGTTGTTGTTATGTGCCATCTAATTGGCCCCGACTCATAACAACCCTTCCTTGAGTTTCCGAGACAGTATCACTGTGGATGTATATTGCCCAACCTTCCTTCTGAGGAGTGGCTGGTGAGTTTGAACCGCCAGCCTTCTGGTTAGTAGTCAAGTGCCTTAGGCACTACACTACCAGAGCTCCTTCATACAACAATAAAACAAGTTCTCTGTGCTCCTGCCTGCTACCATCTGGTGGTATGTACCAAGGAGGAAGCACAAAGAAAGGGGATAAAACACAGACCTTCAAAGTCATGAAATTTTTCCTAGAAGTGGTGACATCTGAGTGAAGTTTGGAGGGATAAAGGGGCTATAGGAGAAAAATAGATGGGTAGAGGCACAGGAAACAGAATGAGTATAAATCCCAAGGAGAGTGCAGCTTTTGGAGGTAAGATCATGGGTAGAGCTCAAATGAAAGGGAATGGAGAAAGAAAGGTTACAGAGGTGACTCCATGATTGATGCTGTCCTATTTTTCTCCCCAGTAGCAGAAACAGGGAGTGGTGTTTGTGCTGAAGTAGAGATGGGGATGATACCTTTACCATAAAAATTCAGAAGAAAATTGAGATGTGACATATTATTTGGAGTTGAAACTCTTGTTAGTTGCATTTGAGTTGTCCCCTAATCATAGAAAACATAGGTCTAACAGAACAAAACATTGTCTAGTCCTGCACTACTCTCACAATCTTTGGTATGTTTGAGTTCATTGTTGTAGTCAACACATCAATCCATCTCACTGAGTGTTTCTCTAATTTTTGCTGTTCCTCTGGTACCTACAGCATCTGACTGCTGACCAGAAGGCTGGCTGTTGAAACTCACCAGCCACTTCTCAGAAGGAAGACTGGGCAATCTACTTCTGTACGAATGCTGCCTTGGAAATCCAAAGAGGGGTCACTGTGAGTTGAATCGACTCAAAGGCAGTGAGTTCTACTTTACCAAATATGTTGTCCTTTTCTAGTGATTCTTTTTTTTTTTTTTTTTTCCTGATGACATGTCAAAATTAAGCAAAATGAAGTCTCACCATCCCAATTACTAACAAGCATTCTGACTATACTTCATCCAGGATTGATTTGTTCATTCTTCAAGTATTTCATGGTGTAATCTAATACTCTTCAACAACATCATAATTTGAATGTGTCAATTCTCACCCAATCTTCCTTTTTCATTTTCAGCTTTTGCATGCAATACATCCTTTGATTTCTTACCACTCCTCAGATTGAAGGTTGGCCAATCTACTTCTGTGGTGATACCACCTCAGAAACCCAAGGGGGGGGGGGTCGCTATGACTTGAGTCCATCTTGATGGCACATAACAACAACAACAACACTTTCATGAGTAAGAAGCTCTAGTGGTACAGTGTCAAATGCATTTGACTGCTAACCAGACGGTTCACAGTTCAAACCCACCAGCTGTTCCACAGAAGGAAGATAGAGCAATCTACTTTCATAAATATTTACTGCCTCAGAAAACCAACGAGGGTCACTATGGGTCTGAATCAACCCTATGGCAATGAGTTTGATTTTTTTTTTCCCTCTTCCAGGGATATTGATTATTAATACTAGTAGAATGAAGTCCTCTACAACCTGAAATTCTTCACCATTTATCATGAAGTTATTTATTGGACTTGTTATGATGGGGGGGGAAATTAAGGCTAGAATTTAGGATGACAGAAAGACTTAAAAGAATAAAAACTGAGGAAATGTTAAGAAGTTTCTAGAAAGAGGAGAATGAGATCATATGTAAAGTTTGGTTGATCTTGGAGAAACATAGTAGATTTCTATTTAAACTTTCTTCTAGCTGTGTATTCATACTACAATTAGCTCAAATGGTTGTGAAAGCGATAAATAGCTTAAAGTGGAGAATAAAACTTTCTCCAAGCCCAATACTTTCCACATAATTTAAACCACCCACTTCCATCAGGACAGATCCGACTCATAGTGACACCTCCCTGGGTTTCCAAGGCAGTATCACTATGGAAGTAGATTGCCCAACCTTCCTTCTGAGGAGTGTCTGGTGGGTTTGAACCACCAGCCTTCTGGTTAGCAATCAAGTGCCTTAGGCACTATGCCTTAGGCACTTCACATAGATTAGTGATGAAAAATAAAAGTAACAGGTGAGAAAAACATATTCAACAACAGAAAGGAAAAACCTGGCTGAGAAAAATAGAGGCTTTTGATTCTCCTTCACTAGAAAAGTAGCAATGGATAGACAGTATGGATCTGAATAACTAAGACCCAGTCAGGAATCACTGTGTTGCAAGGTACAGAAAACTTCCAGATTAAATAAAACAATAAAAGGAAGATTTGGGAATTAAAGGATATGAAGGCAACCCACAAGGATGGGAATACCTCTTGAGATGCAGATGTCATTAACTAGAAAGCTCTTTAGAGCTGCAGAATAATAGGATAGATCAATGTCTCCATTTCCAGTATGGTGCCAAATGACCATTCATTGTTGTTTCTCTTTAAGTGAGAACTTTATTCTTTTCTTTTTCTTGCAGACCTGGCTCCCTCTGCCTATCTTACACCTGGGTCAACCACATCTGCCCCAGTCAAATTTCACAAAAGTATTTCATCAAAAATATAGGGTAAACATTGTGCATACCCATAGATGGCAAATGTCCTTACAAGGCTGCTTGTTCTTAATATTGTTTCTATGGGCTTGTAGGGCTATAAACCAGGTCTTATAGCCCTGAGAAAGTTACATGGACACCTGCACCCAGAGCTCTACTTCCTGAAATACAGGTGTACAGGACTGAGAGTCCAAGTCATGTAAGCTTGGCAGGGTCCCCCTTTTGTGTACTTCAGTATAAAACTACCTGTAGCTTTAAGATGGCAAGGTTTCTCTCTTTCTCTCTCCTGACTATGCACTCTGCTGCCCATGGAATCCTTGTAAGTAAGTCCCAATAAACTCATGTCTCAGAGAATGGTCTGGGTCATTTCTTTGGTCTCTCAGCTCTTAGTGTGATTGCTGCCCTGAACTTGCTGGGAATTTCTTCCTACAAAACACCCAACAGAGCATACCTAGGGACACTATGACCCTGTTTTCTTCATGGTAAAGAATGCCTGATTAGCCTTAACGGGATGAGGTGCCCATATCTTGTCCAATAAGTTTTATTTAGGATGATTTATATTGCAAGGATGTCTCTGAGGGACCAGAAGTAGAAGAAGCAGATAACTTCCAAAGATGGACTAATTCACATTGAACTTCATATCCCTTAGCAATAAGAAAGTATAGAGCAAAGAGCAGATCTCAATCAATTGTTCCCAGATCAATTAGTAAATGACAATGAAATCGATGGAAAATCAACCTTTCAATTGTATATATTCAGAGGTAGTGTGTGTGCAACTCACCAGAGATAGATAATTAAATAGAAACAGGAAACATAAAATACATAACATACACTTGATAGCAATGTTGTTGGAGAAAGGGAATCATGGGACAATGGGAAAGAAATTATTTGTAAGATGTCTACCAGCTAGAATGGATATCATGCTTGGTAAAGTGGAGGGTCAGCGAAAAAGGGGAAGGTCCTCAACAAGATGGATTGACACTTGGCAACAATTTGCTCATGTATAGCAAGGATTGCTGGCACAGGATGGAGCAGTGTTTCATTCTGTTTTACATAGAATCACTATGAGTCGGAGCCAACTCAAAGGGACCTAACAACAACAAGCAACCAGAATATTTATGATATGTTAGAAGCATGAATTATTTAAAGTCAAACCTAAGTCCATATTATCTCCTTTTGTTTTTCCCTCTCTTCACCTAATCAATTTCTGATGCATTTATTTTTAGCAATTTCATGAAGCCTATTTAGGAATTTAGGAATCTAATCTGGGAATTTAAGTAAACCTTTGGAGCAATTCCACCAAACAGGAAGAAAATTGCAAAAAAAAAAAAACAATATTAATGGGTAGTTCACAATGAAGAAATCCATCCATACTATTCTCTATTCTTTCCTCCCTTATTCAGTATTTAATGACATAGCTCTTCACAGCTCTCTTAGGTTATGAATGGAACTTACTCAATTCAGTAGGAGAGAAGAGCTGCATATTGGCTTTGGATGATAAAAACCTGGGTTTAAATTCCTCACCTGCCACTTACACATGTATAGCCCACTACAACATACTACTTAGCTTACCCAAGCCTTTGCTTTGGAAAACTAATAAGAATTAGGAAAAAAGGGAAATGCCATTTATTTCGTAATTATGCATTCCAAAATTTTAATATATGTTTTTAAATTTGAAGCAAGACTAGAAAAAAAAAAAAAGAAACACATGTAAACATTCATTACTAATTAGAAAATGAAATTCACAAAGCATGAATCTAGAAAAATTGAAAGCTCTCAAAAAATGAAAATGAATGCACAAAGCTTGATATCTTAGGCATTAGTGATAGTCCATTAGACTTGAACTTAGAAGATATAAAGAGCAGAATACACTTAGCATTCCTCAAGCTGAAAGAATTGAGGACAATACCCAAACCTTGAGTTGCAATATTAAAGTATTCTGTGGGCAAAATATGGAACCATGTAGGAAGCATCAAGGGAAGATAGAAGGAATACACAGTGTCACTGAGTCAAAAAGAACTGGTCAATGTTCAGCCATTTCAACAGGTAGTACATGATCAATAACTGATGTCACTGAAGGAAGAAATCCAAGCTTCACTGAAGGCACTGATGATAAACAAGGAGCCAGGAAATGATGGTATACTTCAAATGATGGTATAATTGAGATGTTTCAACAAATGCATGCAATGAATGAAGCCCTCACTTTTCTGTACCAAGAAATTAGGATGACACAGCTACTTGGCCAACCAATTGGACAAGATCTATGTATGTACCCATTCCAAAGAAAAGTGAACCAAGAGAATTCAAAACTTATCCAATAAAATTATTGTCACATGGAAGTAAAATTTTGGTGAAGGTAATTCAAAAGCAGTTGCAGCAGTATATAGAGAAAGAGCTGCCATATATTCATGCTGCATTCAGAAGAGGGTAGAACTAATAATAAGGGATATCACTGCTGATCTCAGATGGATCTTCGCTGAGGGCAGAAATATGTTGACCTGTATTTTATTGTATATGCCAAGGCATTTAACTGTGTGAACCATAACAAATTATAGATAACATTGAGAAGGATGAGAATTCTAGAACTCTTCAATTGTGCTAATGCATAATTTCTACATAGAATAAGAGGGAGTCCTTGTACAGATTAATGGGATCCTGTGTGGTTTAAAATCAGGATAGGTGTGTGCCAAGGTTTTATCTATTAACCATAATTACTCTATTTGTATGATTAGCAAATAATTCAAGAAGCTGGACTATATGAAGAAGAACACGGCCAAAGGATTGGAGGAAGACTCAATAACTACCTACTGTATACTGATGACACAATCTCGCCTGGTAAAAGTGAAGAGGACATAAAGCCCTTATTGATCAATGTCAAAGACTACAGTCTTCAGTATTGATTACACCTCAACATCAGAAAAGAAAAATCCTCACCATTGGATCAATAAGCAACACCATGATAGAGGAGAAAAGATTAAGTTGTGAAGGATTTCATTTCACTTGAATCCTACAGTCGACATCCATGGAAGTAGCAGTCAAGAAATCAAATGTCATATTGCTTTGGGAAAATCAGCTGCAAAACACCTTTTTAAAGTGTTAAAATCAAAGATGTCATTTTGAGGACTAAGGTGTGCCTGATTCACATAATAATATATTCAGTCACCTCACATGCATGTGAAATTTGGACAATGGATAAGAAGACTGAAGAAAAATTGATGTATTTGAATTATGGGACTGATGAAGAATATTGAATATACTATGGACTTCCAGAAGAATTAATAAATCTGTTTTGGAAGAAGCACAGGCTGAATGCTCCTTAGAAGCCAGGATGGCAAGAATTCATCTTATACACTTCCGATGTGAGAAGTGATAACATACTTCATATGTGAAAACATATGTTATCAAGAGGGACTAGAACCTGGAGATTTACATCAAGTTTGGTTCGATAGAGACTAAATAAAAAAGGAAGACTTTCAACAAGATTGACTGACACAGGAGAGGCGGGGCAAGATGGCGGACTAGGCAGAAGGATTGCACAGACCCTCTTCAACAAAGAAAAGGGAAACCAATAAAT
>NW_006921702.1:186599-197833 GCF_000298275.1 Orycteropus afer afer | reverse complement strand
AAAAAAAAAAAAAAGATTGACTGACACAGTGTTTACAATAGGCTCAAGCATGGTAACGATTGTGGGAATGTAGTAGTTGTGGACAATGTTTCATTCTGTTATACATAGGGTCACTGATTTGGAACTGACATGACAACACCTACAACAATAACAAGAACAACTAATTTGGGATATTTAGGAAAGTTAATAAAAGCAAATTTCAACATCTACTTATCCCAAACCAAAAATGTTTTTCAGTACAAAATGGTCACAATCTCCAAACCCTAAGCCTTTCTAAATGTATGATTTAAAAAAAAAAAAAAAAAAAAAAAAATCTATCACTTAGTAATAAAATCTCACTCAGACAAGCATTTATTGTTCAATTTTGTTTTCCAGAAACTAAGAAAAGTTTAAGGTCCAGGTGGCTGCTACGAAAAGAGCAATATGATTTATTTATCTCAATTTTTGGGACTGTCACACAATTTGAAGGAACAAAAGGAGCAGCAGAAAAGCAAGTACTAGAAAAGTCTTTGAAAATACACTTACTAAAGAAATCACAGGAAGATTGGAAGCTCCATCCATCACACTTAATATCTTGTACACATAGGAGGCACTTGCCTCAACATTCAGCTTTTCCACAACAAAAGGTATCACTCATGAGGCTTCTTGAATTCCGATTACTCTTTTTGTGACACCAGCAAGAGAAAGGTATGTGGATCCAGATCCATGGATATGACAGGGAAATAAACATGTTTGAAACATTGACGAGGTTGAAAGTTTAATGAGTACTTAGAACATCACTTGTTAAATAGCATGAGGTGATTAAGCATATCTTAAGTGGGTGAAAAAAAAAAACATAACTAATGCATCCTGTTATCTTTCTACAAAAGAATTTTTGAACTGAGTATTCATAGCATTTAAGTGTCAGAAAAAATTTAAACATAGGTTTCTATTTTTTTAAGTCTAGTATAGAAGCAAATATTTTAAGTTGGAACTGAAATCTATTAGAGACATATTGGTATAAGTGATAGAATATCTGACTAAAAATGGCATAAACAATATGGTCTAATTCTTCTCCCAGAACAAGAATTTTTGTAAGGAGACAACTGCTCTAAATTGGCATTTCTGAGATATTTGTGGTTACCAAGATCTTACTGAAACTCCAGACTTCCTCTACACATCACATTCAAACAGAATAAACCAACAATACAGCATGGCAGAAGTATTCTTCCTATTTATTGCTTCTCTTGATTATGGAAAAGAAATAAGTGTCCATCTGTATTTCCTCACTCAACACTTACACTCTCCTACGTGTTTGAACCTCAATGATACTTTTGAAGTGAAGAAACAATGCCAGCAACTAACCTAATATATATTGACCAATTCTTTTTTTTCTCTTGCTCAGTGTGTAAGATATGTGGATGAGAGTTGAATAGTGATGCATGGAGGATGAAGAAGGAGAAGAAAGAATATCCTAATTGATTGAAGAAGGGATAAAAAAGGGGAAAATATCCCATTCAATTAAAAAATAAATGAATTGAAATATATTTTTTGAAAAAAATTAAGTAGTAAAAAACCAGAAATATGATAGCCTACATCAGAAGATAAAATTATTTTATGAAAAGGTAAGAGCTATCCCAATACTTAACAATAAAGAAATGAGCTGTCAATAACAGAGATGAGTGCATATTTGAGAGCAATCCAGAGAATTGTAGAAAGAATAAATAAGTGAATTGAGACAGAGAACATGAAAATGCAACTTCACCAGATTAACCAGCAAAGAAGTCCATGAAAGACTCCCTATCCATGCAGCCACCCTCAGAGAAGCAAAGAATATCCACAGAAATACTGGAGTAGAAGAATTCAGCTTCTCCATATATTGTATTTAGTGACTCCATGATTATTATGTCTTATTTCCTATTACTTTAACTTCTTCTTGGAATACTTTATCAAGAGTTTTGGAAAGAAGCTTGATAGATGCACCTTACTCACATTTTAACCTGTTTCCAAAAATGCTGAATTTGCCAACAAAATCAGTACACAATAATGACTCTTTTTCTGAGAGTCTGTTGCCCCTAAATGTAGCTGAACACATCAAATATTGAACAAACTTCTTCAGCTGATTCCTACAATTCAAAGAGATGACAAATTGTGTCAGTGATTGTTTTTCCTTAATCTTAAGAAGAATAAATATTCTTTGTAAAATAATTGAAAAATTACAGTTATACCAAAAGAGAAATGTAAAAATAATTTCAACACCTAAAGTTGTGACTACATATCCTTGCATTTCAGTAAATATATGACATGAATATTTCCTACATCATAGTGTTTTGTAATAACTTTATTAAAACATTATTCATCCATTGAGGTGTACAATT
The DNA here is from genome assembly GCF_000298275.1 of Orycteropus afer afer. Classification (NCBI taxonomy): domain Eukaryota; kingdom Metazoa; phylum Chordata; class Mammalia; order Tubulidentata; family Orycteropodidae; genus Orycteropus; species Orycteropus afer. Next base: position 195,476 of record NW_006921702.1, on the reverse strand, counting down.
CAGTGATTTTTAGAATATTCACAGTTGTACAACCATCACCACAATCAATTCTGGGATATTTTCATCACCTCAAGAAGATACCCTGTGCATGTTAGCTATCACCTCTCAAAACCCTAATTTGTCCCTACCCTAACAAATCACTAATCTACTTTCTGTTTTTACAGATTTCCCAATTCTGGATATTTCATATAAATGAAATTATATATAACATATATTCTTTGTGACTAGTGTCTTCACTTACCATAGTATTTCATACTGTAGTACATATCAGTAGATTATACTTTTTCATGGCTGAATATGATATCATTTTATGAATATACTCTGTTATATCCATTCATTTATCAGATGATGGAAATTTGAGTATTTTCCACCTTGTGATTATGATGAATAACACAGCTATTAACACTGGTATACAAATGTTATGTGTCATCTCATGTTTTCATATCTTTTTGTTATGTACTTCGGAGTAGAATTGTTGGGCCAAATGGTAACTCTATTTTTACCTTTTTGTGGAATTACTGAATTGTTTTCCATAGTGACCACACCATTTTACATTCCTACCATTGGTGTATAAAAGTTCTGATTTCTCTATGACTTCATGCATACTTGTTATCTAGCTTTCTGATTCTACTGATCCTAATGGATATAACCTCATTGAGGTTATAATTTGCATTTCTCTGATGATGAATGGTGTATAACATCTTTTCATATGCATGTTTTGGTCATTTAAATATATTATTTGTGGAAATACCTATGAAATCCTTTGCCAACTCTTAATTGAGTTATTTGTACTTTTTTTTACTAAGTTGTGTGAGTTTTTTTATATTCGAGATAAAAATCCCTTAGTAGATATATTTTTTTTTTACATTTTTACTTTCCATTCCAACTTTGCACTTAATAATATCCTTTGATGCATAGAAGTTTTTAATTCTGTTGAAATCCAAGTGATATTTATGTGTGTGTGTGTGTGTGTGTGTATGCCCCCATGTGTGTATTTCTTTGTTTTTCTTTTGCTGCTCATGCTTTTATTGTCATACTTCAGATTCTAATGTCATGTCTAAGGTGTATTTTTGTTATTGTTGCTGTCTTGGGATTTTAATAGTTTTAGCTCTCATATTTAACCCTTTAATTTATTTTCTATTAATATTTGTATGTGATGTGATGCTTGTAAGGGCCTAATTTCATTATTTTGCTTTTAGCTATCCACTTGTCCCAACGGCAGTTTTTGAACAGTCTATTTTCCATTTGAAATATATTGGTAGCAATGTCAAAAATCAGTTGATTTTAAGTATAAGAGTTTAATTTTGAACTTTCAATTACCTTTTACTGATCTATTTTACTATACTCATGCCAGTACCAGAATGTCTTGATTATTATTGCATTGCACTAAATTTTGAAATCTAGAAGAGTGAGTCATCCAGCTTGGTTCTTTTTCAAAAATAATGTAGCTATTTTTCAAGAGTTAAAATTGACTTGAACATAAATAATAACAAGTATAACAAAATTCCATGTGAATTTTAGAACCAACTTAGCTTTAAATTTCTCTCCAAACATGTCTTTACATATATCCTATAATTTTGGTGTACTGTGTCTTCATTTTTATTCACTTGAAAAATTTTCTATTTTTTTTGTGTGTGAGTGATTCTTTATACCATTTGTTATTTAGCTTGTGTGGTTTAATTTCCATTTAGATGCACTTTCCAAATTTTTACCTATTATCAATTTCTAAGGCTATTCCACTACTCTCAGATAGCGTACTTTGTATTTTTAAAATACTTTACAACATATTGACATTTGTTTCACAGTGTGGCATATGGTCTACCTTGGAGAATATCCAATGTGTGCTTGACTAGTTGTAATATAATTGATTCATTTGTGATCCTATGTGTGTTAGTGTATATCTGTGCTCCACAGCGTTTTCATTGGGTGACTTTTCAGAAGATGGTTACCAGTCCTTTCATCTGAGGCTCCTCTGAGTGAACCAAATCCTCCAATGTTTCAGTTAGCAGTCAAATACATTAACTATTTACACTTGAATAATGTGCATATTCTGCTTTTGTTAAGCGAAGTCTTCTATGGATGTATGTTGGGTCACCTTTGTGTATAGTGCTGTTCAAGTCTACTGTTTCCCTATTTATGTTCTATCTAGTCATTCTATCATATTGAAGTCTCCAATATTATTGCAGAACTATTTTCACTTTGTTCTTTCAATTTTACTTACATAATTTGGGACTCAGATGTTAAGTGCCTATATGATAAATTTTATATATCAGTCTAATACATTGACCCTTTTATCAATGCGTAATTCCTTTCTGTGATCTTGCAAAAAGTTTGCTTACAGAGTCTTTTGTGTCCTATAAATATAGCTGCTCAAGGTTTTCCATTCTTGTTGCCACATGATATACCTTTCTGCATGGTTTTACTTTCAATCAATTTGTATCTTTGAATAGAAAGTGTGCTTCCTGTAGACAGTACATAATTGGATCCAGTATTTTATCCAATGTGACAGTGTCTGTCTTTTGATTGTTTTATTTATTTGTGCTTATTTTTATTATTGCTATATTTGGACTTATATCTGCCATTTTGCTTTTTGTTTGATGTATGTCTCATGTCTTTTTAGTTTTGCTATTTCCTATTTACTGTTTTCTTTTGCATTAAATGAATATTTTCTAGTTAATATTCTCACTTCTTTAACATATATGTACATATATATATGTGTGTATTAGATAGATAGATAGATAGGTGGATAGATAGATATGTTTTGTTGTTATGTGCTGTCGAGTCGGCCCTGACTCATAGCGACCCCTCCTTGGGTTTCCGAGGCAGCATCACTATGGAAGTAGGATTGCCCAACCTTCCTTCTGAGGAGTGGCTGGTGGGTTTGAACCGCCAGCCTTCTGGTTAGCAGTCAAGTGCTTTAGCCACTATGCTACCAGAGCTCCTACAGATAGATATAGATATAGATATATATAAACCAAACTGACTGCTGTCGAGTCGGATCCTACTCGTAGAGACTCCTTCTTGGGTTTCCAAGGTGGTATCACTATGGAGGTAGATTGCCCACTTCTTTCCAAGGAGTGGGGAGTGGCTGGTGGGTTTGAACTGCCAGCCTTCGGGTTAGCAGTCAAATGCCTTAGGCACTATGCAACCAGAGCTCCTATATGTGTGTGTGTGTGTGTGTGTAAGTCAAGTTGTTTTCAACTCATAGCAACCCTGAGTACAACAGAATGAAACTACTGCAACTACTGCCAGGTCCTGCACTATCCTCACAGTTGTTTCCATGCTTGAGTCCATCATTTGCAGCCATTATGTCCATCCATTTCTTTGAGAGTCTTCTCCTTTTTCATTGAAGTTCTACATTACCAAGCAGGGTAAAGGTAGTGGTCCCTACTGATAATATGACCAAAGTATGAGAGACAGAGACTAGCCATTCTTGCTTCTAAGGAGCATCCTGATTGTATCCTCTGAGACAGGTGTGTTCCTTCTTCTGGCAGTCCATAGTACATTCAATATTCTCAGCCAACACAATTCCAATGCACCAGTTCTTCTGGAGTCTTCCTTATTCATTGTTCAGTGATCATAGGCATATGAAACTATTGAAAATACAATGGCTAGGGCCACGTGCAATTTAGTCTTCAAAATTTCAACTTTGCTCTTAAATAATTTAAAAAGGTATTTTGCAGCAGATTTGCCCTTGCAATATGTCTGCAGTGCAGTAAATTACTTAGTGTGGCTTTTCTACCCATAAGTCTTTGTAAACTCCGAGGTGGAATTTGCCATGAACAGCTGAGGAGCTCCTGATTGCTAAAGTTGTCCACCTGGGATATTTCTGTTGGGAATGGTACTAAACAATGTTCTGGGAGATCCTTGCTCTCTCTCAGAAATTTAGAATTCTGATGTTATGATTCGTTGGTTTGGCCACTCTGCCAGGCTCAAAAGGAGGCCTCGTAGAGACAGAAGTCTCTCTGACTGCTGGCTGAGGAAGGATGCACCCCTGAGAGACATACACTGCTGGGAAAGAGATGCAGGAGACATGCATTGCTGAGAGAGAGACTGTGAGAGATGGAGGGCTGGGAGAGATATTGAGCATTTTTCCTGAACTTGAATTGTAGCTTGGTGCTTCCCTAATAAACACCATAATCTGTGAGTTCTGTGTGGCCACTGCAGTGAATTATCAAACCCAGGAGAGAGGTGGATGCTTTGGGAGGAATGGTTGGTGAAAGGGCTGGAGGGAGTCAGCATGTCTGGCCTTGCAGTAAGAGGCCTTGGGCTACTGATTGTGATTCTGTCTTCCTCTTGAGGGGTTAAAGGAGGTCAGAACTTGTGGCCTCCTTGCCCTTTTAGCAATATCATTTGATTTAATTTACTGTTATTTCCATGAGCATTGATTGTGGATGAATCCTTTATTTCAATCCTTTCTCCATTTTTGGTATAGTTGTGAGGACTTTTGTTTTCTTTATGTTGAAGTGTAGTCAATACCAAAGGCTGTAGTCTTTGATCTTCATCAGTAAGTGCTTCAAGTCATCTTCACTTTCAAGAAGCAAGATTGTGTCATATGTATATGGCAGGTTATTAATGAGTCTTCCTCCAATCCTGATGCTGTTGTTCTTCAGAAAGTCCACCTTCTATGACTATTTGCTCAGCATACTGATTGGATTAAGTATGGTGAAAGAGATTTTAAATCATGCAGTCAGTCTCTTCTTGTTCTGCTTGAATACCTCCCTCTTGGTCTATGTACGGGTTGCTCACAAGCACAATTAAATGTTCTGGAATTCCCTTTTTTCATAATTTATCCATAATTTTTATGATCTACACAGTCAAATGCCTTTGCATAGTCAATAAAGCACAGATAAACATCTTTTAGGTATTCTTTGCTCTAAGAAAAGATGCATGTGACATCAGCAATGATATCCCTCATTTCATGTAGTCTTCTGAATCCTGGCCATTCCCTGATACACTGCTGCAATTGTTTTTGAATTATGTTCAGCAAAATTTTACTTGTGTGTAATATTAATTATACTGTTTGATAATTTCTGTATTCTGTTGCATCACCTTTCTTTAGAATGGCTATACAGATCTCTTCCAGTCAGATAGCCAGGTCTTCTAAATTTCTTGATATTAAATGAGTGAACACCTCCAGAGCCGCATCCATTTGCTTAAATATCTCAATGGTTAGTCCATCAATTCCTGAAGCTTTGTTTTTCATCAATTCCTTCGTTGCAGATTTGACTTTTTCCTCAGTACCATTGGTTCTTGATCATACCTCTTAAAATGATTGAATGTCAACCAGTTATTTTTGGTACAGGGACTCCGTGTATTCCTTCCATGTTTCATTATTTTAGTGATGTTTATTTCCCTCCCACCTTGTGAAGCCTCTGCTGCTGCTACTCAGAGGTTGCAGCATTAGGTACAAACCTATTTTCCTGTTCTTGCCTGTACAAGTCTGGAGTAGAATTTCCATCTCACTGATCTGTGCTGGGGGAGGAAAGAATGGGATTTAGCATAAATAGTACAGACTTTCAGTTATTACTCAGTTGTACTAGATTATTTTAAAATAAAATGCCTTGATTTGCTGTATCCCCTTAGAACCATTCCCAGGAAATTAAATAATTTTTTTTTTTCATGAATAATTCTCACAACTCTTTTCACAGAGCACCTCTTACTGTTATGTCAGAAATGAAACTTTGTCATAGTTTTCAACAGCTGCAAACATTTCTCTATGTGAATGTACCATATGTTCATTAACCACTACACAACTTTTAAGGAGTTTAGGTGGTGTAATGGCTAAAGCATTTGACTGCTAACCAAGAGGTTGATAGGTCAAACTCAGCAGCTGCTCTGCAGATAAAGACTGGGTAGTTTCCTTCCACAAATGTTTACAGCCTTGGAAACACAGTGGGGTCACTGTGAGTTGTAATCCACTTGAGGGCAGTGAGTTTTTTTTTTTTTTTAAACCCAACTTTTAAACATTTTTTACTATTGCAAATACTCCACACTAATTATCAACTTTTTTTTTTTTTTTGGTGTAATTTATTTTCTCCCAAGAAACTCCTAGCAGTGAAATCAATTATGAAAATTTATGAATAATTTTATTATGATTGATGCATATTGGAATTTACCCCTACTAAAGATGTTTAATCACATCTTTGACAATGGTAGATGTTTATATATTACATATTAATATTATTTTAATATATATTGATATTGTTATGTATAATATATATTATTATAAGAGAGCTCTGGTAGCATAGTACCTAAGACTAAGACTGCTAACCAGAAGGCTAGTGGTTCAAACCTACCAGCCACTCCTTGGAAGGAAGGTTGGGAAATCTACTTCTGCAGTGATACTGCGTTGGAAACCCAAGGAGGGGTTACTAAGATTTGGGTCCAACTCGACGGCATATAAAAACAACATATTATTATTATTATAACATATATATTAAATTCCAATTACTTAAAAAAGGGTGCTGTGCATACAATTTTTGACATTTGAATATTGGTGATATTGGATTTTATTGTGTTTATTGATCACTTTTTTTTTCTTTTCTATGTTGCTTTTTGATATGCAATAATTTTGTTGGGATACAAGAGTATATGCATGTTGCTTCTAATTCATATTAATATTGGTAGATTTATTAATTAATTTATATGTGTATATATTCATATATATATATGAATCCACATCCTATTTTTCATTTATCTTTCAATTAATGCCTTTCATATTTTGAAGCATTATTTTATCATTTAAGTCTCTATATTTTTTACTTATTGTGTGTATTTATTTTTATGCTATGATGCATGTTTCTAACCAACTTAAAATAATTATTTTTCTATGCTTTTTTCTAGTTGCTTTATTATTATTATTAACATTTAAGTCAACTTCAAACACATTATTTTGACATTCACAACTTAATACAAACATTCTGTTGTTGCTGTTTTTAGCTGCTGTCAAATTGATTTCAACTCATAGCAACCTCAAATGACAGAGGAGAATTGCCCAAAGGGTTTTATAGGCTATAATCTTTCTGAGAGAACATCACATAGAATTAACTAACACAATAATGTTAACTTACAACAAGTTAAATAAAATTTAAAACAAAAAATACTTTCAGATGCTTTTATCTCTCAAATTGAATGACAGCGATACTCTTTTTTTTCTTTACTTTTTGCTTTCCTCTCTATCTTTACCCACGCCCCCCCCACCCCGTGAAGGGGAGTGTTAACATAATAGCTCAGTGGCTCTGCTCTAAAGTGAATATTTTTATAGAGAGTACTGCACTCTGAGAAGGATAGGATTTGGCATTTTCAACTACAAAAAGAAAGTACAGTTTTATCTTCCCAGTCTTAGTTCTAAGAGCTAACATATTTTCTGGACCTTGATTGTAAAAGGGCTTGCCATAACAGGGTAAACCCTAGGATGAATGTGCTTTGTTAATAGCTTTCAAGTCAATACTGATTCATGGTGTTCTGGTAGCATAGTGCCTAAGGCACTTGACTGCTAACCAGAAAGCTGGCACTTCAAACCCACCAGCCACTCCTCAGAAAGAAGTTTGGGCAATCTACTTCCATCGTGATACCGCGTCGGAAACCTAAAGAGGGGTCACTATGAGTCAGTGCTGACTCAACAGCACATAACAACAACAACAACCCTGATTCATGGAGCCCTCATGTGAAAAAATAGAAGTACTCCATAGGGTTTCACGACTGTGATCTTTTGGAAACAGTTGCATGGGCTGTCTTTCAAGGTGCCACTGGGTGGGTTCAAACCATCAACCTTTTGGATGATAGTCAAGTGCTTTACTATTTACACCACTCAGAGACTTCTAGGTGAGAGAGTAGTAATGTCTAAAAGAAGGGAAATCACTGGGGAAGAAGCTTTCAGACATTCAGCCACAGTGAATATTTTCTGATGAATAAGGATACTGATCTGGATTCTAAGGGTTACTTGACTGGCCATAAATAAGATTATGTTCTCTTAGATAGTGAACTCTGACTGCACATTCTTACTGACATTTAAGTACAAAGGGGAAGAGATTAGATGCACTGTGTGTGCATTTTTATTTTTGACAATATTTAGATGCTTCCTAATTTTGTTTCCCTGGTTCTCCTACCTCTCCTGCTCATATACTTGATGTTGATGTAGACATGTGACTTTCTTTGGCCAATGAAATATGGGCAAAGTGATGTGTCCCACTTCTGAATGGAGACTCAAATTCCTGTACTCCCATCTTTGGCCTGATTTCTTCCTACAGGAAGAGTATGTTGCTGAGGATGCTCCATGGAATGAAGCTTGTCTGCTGAGTTAGCAATCAAAATACAGCTGCCCAGCACCCTGGCTGATATCCATCTGTCTTTGTTAAAGCAATAAATAGATGACTGTGTGCTACACTACTGAGATTTGTGATTGTCATTGTAACATATACAGATCTTCCTAGGTATCACTGTCACCCAAAGATATGGGAAATGCCTACAATGATTTTATATTATGTATGGACTAGAAAGCCAAATTGATACAAATGTGTGTTATAAATCAAGAGGTTCCAATAATGGAGTTACAGCTCAGTTCTGTGCTTAGTCACACAATCCTTTTCATAGCCTTGTGGAGTAAGTTTTCTAGTGAAACATTTTGAGAAGCACTGAGGTACAAATCCTTGTGATGTTTGCAGGGTGAGAATTATATTTCCCAAATTGTAGACAAGGAAACTAAGACTCAAAAAATTTAAGTGACTGATGCAAAATTATTAAATCATGGCAGAACAGAGATTTTAATGGGGTTTGAGCCTCTCATACATTATTATGAAAAAAAAAATATGTAACTCAATTTTTGTTACCTGGTCATGAGTCACATTATGGTTAAAATATAGACAAATATATATA
>NW_006921702.1:184090-186499 GCF_000298275.1 Orycteropus afer afer | reverse complement strand
ATGCTTTCTTCAAAGGTTTATGTTCCCTGTAGCAATCCAAAAATATTTTAGGAAATTAGGTTGCCTTTGAACAAAAATATACTTGTCATGCTGCATTTTCTTTTGAATCGCATAGTGAGTCTTAACTTTATCCTTATTAATCTATTCAAAGTCCTCAGATATTCCAAGAATATCTGACTTTATAGATGAAATCCTGCTTGACTAAAAAACTTCCAGCATCTCAGGACCAAGAATAGACCATTTATCTCTAAAGTCATGATCCTGGATTTCAAAACCCAAAACTCAATTCAATTTTAAGAAGCTATATGCGTACTACAGAGAGCATCATTTCCCAAAAGATTCAAATTATGGGAGAGATCCAGTTCACTATTTGGGAAATCAAATCAAGCAAAAGGAATGAGCTCAAGTCAGAATTTACTTTCCCAGGAATTGTTGAAAGGGTGATCTACTTACAAGGATGTTCTTTTCAACTGTTTCTTTTTGGTGCTTCCTGGATTTATTATATTATTATTATTAAGATGATGATGATGATGATTTGGGTGAAAGTTTACAGAGCAAATTCACTTTTCATACAAGAGCTCACATACACATTGTCTTATAACATTGACTGCAATTTCCCACAGTGCATCAGCGTCCCTCCTATTTCCTCACCATGGTTACCTCTTCCCTGTGTCCTTCTCTCCATACACACCTGTCCTTTGAGCGAGCTGTTTCCCAGTGCATACACAGCACTTCTATTCTCCCATGATTGGTCTCTCCAAGAAGTATATCTACCTAATGTAAACGTTTAGCTCATATGCCTGTCCTTGTTTGGCTGGAAGCCACAGGAGTGGGTTCAACTCCAGACCTGAAGGACAGCTAGGGACGAGAGTCTCAGTGGTTCCCTCAGGCTCTGACAAACCAGCAAACCTTATCCTTTTTATTTATTTTTTGTAATGATTTTGAGTTTTGTTCCACATTGTTCCTCCACTCTATCCAGGATATCCTACACAGATCCTCCTCCGAGTGGTTGACATTGGTAGCAAAGCACCATCTAATTCTTCTGCTCTCATAGTCATATAGGCTGAGGACTACATGGTGTACCAGTCACTTGGACTAATTCTTTCCATGAGTCTTTGGTTTTATTCATTCTTCTTTGCTTTGGACAAGGAGAGACCCATTGTTCTATCTTGACAGCCCTTTGCAAGCTTTTAAGATCCCAGTTGCTACTCTCCAAAGTAGGATGTGCAACAATATTTTTATGTAGTATGCTATGCCAATTGAGCTTGATGTCCCCTGGGACTATGGTCCTCAGCATACAGGTCCAACTATTTGCTCCCTCTGGGAAGTTGGCTGTGCCCAAGAAGTGACTGCAACCTTGCCTCTTGTCAGCTCTACTAAATACCTGGAAAATCTTACAGAACATACAAATACACTTGTAGAAACATTGTCTATCAACCCTATATGTGGTCATGGGGACATTACCCCCTGCATACCAAATCAAAACCAAACTCACTGCCATCGAGTCAATTCTGAGTTATAATGACTGCTCCTTGGGTCTCTGAGGCAGTATCTCCATGGAAGTAGATTACCCAGTCTTCTTTCCCAAGAGTGGCTGGTGGGTTTGAACCTTCATTCTTCTGGTTAGCAGTCAAATGCCTTAGGCACTACAACAATTCAGCCTGTCCAACCATCTATCCATCTGTATGTCAGTGTTTGCCTTTACTAACAACACAGTACTGTATGTGCAAAGGGTTCATCTTTGTTGTCTGTACTTTCCATGCACCTCTCTATGTGTTCTTCTTTCATGCCACCATGTTGATCACTCACATTTGGTACATTGCCCTTCTCTTCACCCAAATCAATACTTATCTCTACCTATCTAAACAGTCTTCCATCCCCTCCCCTCCCACCCCTGGTAACCAACAAAGAAAATTTCCATTTATACATAAACCTTTCCTTGATTTTTTACAATAGCAAACTAATAGAACAATTGTCCATCTGTGACTGACTTATTTCACTCAGCAAAATGTCCTCCAAGTTTATCCATGTTATGCGGTGTTTTAGAGATATTACATTATTCTTTAGTGTTGCATAGAATTCCACTGTGTGTATGTACCATAGTTTGGTTATCCATTCTTCTGTTGATGGGCACCTAAGTTGTTTCCATTTTTTGGCTAATGTAAGTAGTGCTGCAATAAACATGGGTGTGCATATATCTGTTCTTGTCCTGGATCTCACCTCTTTAGGATATATACCTAGTAATGAAATGGCTGGGTCAAATGGTATTCTAATTCCAAATTTTGAAGGAATTGCCATACTGATTTCCACAATGGTTGTACCATTTTACAGTCCCACCAACAGTGTATGAGAGTCCCAATCTCTCCACAACCTCACAAGAATTTGTTATTTTCTGTCTTGTTGAACTTT
>NW_006921702.1:167153-177551 GCF_000298275.1 Orycteropus afer afer | reverse complement strand
CACTCCTCAGAAGGAAGATGGGGCAATCTACTTCCATAGTGATACTGCTTCGGAAACCCAAGGAGGGGTTGCTATGAGTTGGGTCTAACTCGACAGCACATAACAACAACAACAACAACGTCTAATGAGCATGAGCATTTCTTCATATGTTTGTTGGCTGCCTGAATATCCTCTTTGAAGTGTCTATTCATGTCTTCTGTCCATTTTTTAATTGGATTATTTGTCTTTTTGTTGTTGAGGTAATAGAGTTTTCTATAAACTCTAGTGATAAGTCCCTTGTCAGATATGTTATTACCAAATATTTTTTCCCAATCTGTAGGTTCTCTTTTGACTCTTTTGGAGAAGTCTTTTTGGAAGCACATAAAAATTTAATTTTGAAATGATCCCATTCATCTAGTTTCTCTTCTGCTTTTTGTACATTTTGGGTTATGCTTGATAGTCTATTTATGCCATATATTTGTTGTTGTTGTTATGTGCTGTCGATATTAGGGCCCCTAAATTTGCCCCAAGTTTTTCCTTGAGGAACTTTAAAGTTTTGGATTTCACATTTAAGTCTTTGATCCATCTGCAGTTAGTTTTTTGTGTATGGTGTGTGGTACAGATCTGTTTCATTTTTCTGCAAATGGATATCCAGTTTTGTCAGCACCATTTATTAAACTGACAATCTTTTCCCCCACTTCATAGATTCTGGCCATTTGTCAAAGATCAGCTTACAATAGGTTGAAGAATCTGTTTCTGAGTTCCCAATTCTCTTCCATTAGTCTATGTGTCTGTCAGTGTACCAATACCAGGCAGTTTTGACCACTGCAGCTGTATAGTAGATTTTTAAATTCAGCAGTGTCAGACCACCTACTTTGTTCTTCTTCTTCAGTAATGCTTTGCTTATCTGAGGTCTCTTTCCTTTACCTATAAAGTTAATGATTGGTTTTGCCATATCCTTAAAGAATGTTGATAGGATCTGGATTGGGATTGCATTGACTGACATTTTCACAATGTTCAATGTTACTATATGCAAGCATGATATATTCTTCCATTCATGTAGATCTCTTATGATTTCTTGAAGTAGTGTTTTATAGTTTTCCTTGTACATGTTTTTTTTTTTTTTTTGTATGTGTGTGTGTGTGTGTGTGTGTGTGTCCCTGGTAAGATTTATTCCAAGTATTTTATTTATTTCGTAGCTATTTTAAATGATGTTAATTTCCACATTTCTTTTTCATCAATCTGCTGGTGTAGAAGAATCCAACTGATTTTTGAGTGTTGATCTTGTATCCTGCCACTATGCTAAATCTCTCATTTGGTCCAGTAAATTTTTTTTTTTACTGGATCTCTTGGGTTTTCTAGGTATGGGATCATATCATCAGCAAGTAGGGACAGTATGACTTCTTCCTTACCAATTTGGATGCCTTTGATGTCCCTCCCTTTTTACCTTACTGCCCTGGCTAGGACTTCCAATACATTGTTGAATAGAAATGGTATTAAAGGGCATCCTTGTCTGGTTTCTGTTCACAAGGGGAATGTTTTCAGTTTCTCTCCATCAAGAATAATGTTGGCTGTTGGTTTTGGATAGATAGCCTTTATTAGGTTGAGGAATTTCCCTTCTATTCTTATTTTTCTGAGTGTTGATCAGAAATGGGTATTGGATTTTATCAAATGACTTTTCTGCATCTATTGATATGATCATGTGGTTCTTTTCCTGTTTTATTTATGTGTTGAATGACGGTGATTTTTTTTTTTTTCATGTTGAACTATCTTTGCATACCTGATATGAACCTCACTTGGTCATAATGAATGACTTTATTGATATGTTGTTGGAGTCTGGTGGCTACAATTTTGTTGAAGATATTTGCATCTATATTCATGAGGGATATTGAACTGTTGTTTTTGTTTTGAGTGATGTCTCTGCCTGTTTTTGATTTTAAGGTTATGCTTGCTTCACAAAACGAATTTGGGAGGATTCCATCTTTTTCTATATTTTGGAATAATTTGAAAAGGATTGGTGTCAGTTCTTCCTGAGTGTTTGGTAGAATTCTTTGGTGAAACTGTATGGGCCAGGACTTTTTTTTGTTGTTGGTATTTTTTTATGATCTGCTCAATTTCTTCTTTTGTTATGGGCCTATTCAATTTTTCCACCTCAGTCTGTGTTAGTTTATGTGTAAATGTTGTTTCTAGAAATCTTTCCATTTCTTCCAGATTTTCAAATTTGTTGGAGTGCAGTTTTTCCACAGTATCCTAAAATTATTCTTTTTACTTCAGCTGGTTCTGTTGTGATGGCTCCCATTTTGTTTCTCATTTGTGTTATTTGTGTTTTCATTTTCATTTGATTCAAGGCACTTTTTAATTTCAGTTTTTATTCTTCTCCAGCTGTTTTTTGTTGTTGTTGTCATTGTTGTTGTTATTGTTGTTGTTGTTAGGTGCCAACGAGCTGTCTCTGACTCCTAGTGACCCTATGCATAGCAGAACAAAATATCACCTGGTCCTTAGCCAGCTCCAAGAGTCTTGCTATACTTGAGCCTTTCGCCACCACCACTGTGTCAATCCACCTCTTTGAGGGCCTTATCCTCTTTTGTCGACCCTCCACCTTACCAAGCATAACATCCTTCTCCAGGGAATGGTCCCTTCTGACAACATGACCAAAGTATATGAGATGAAGTCTGGTCATTCTAGCTTCCAAGGAGCATTCTGTCTTCACTTTCTCCAGGATAGACCTGTTAGTTCTTTTAGCAGTCCATGGCACTTTCAGCATTCTTTGTCAACACCACAGCTCAAAAGCATCAACACTTCTTCCATCTTCCTTATTCATTGTTCTGCTTTCACATGCATATGAGGTGATTGAAAACACCATAGCTTGTGTCAGGCTCACCTTAGTCCCCAATGAGACATCTTTGCTCTTCAGTACTTGAAAGAGGACCTTTGCAGCTCATTTGCCCAGTGCTATTCATTGTCTGATGTTCTGGCTACTGCTTCCATTGGCGTTGATTGTAGAACCAAGCAATGTGATGTCTTTGACAATTTCCATCTTTTCTCTATTTATTGTAATGCTGCTTATAGATCCAGTTGTGAGGATTTTTGTTTTCTTCATATTGAGATGTAATTAACACTGCAGGTTATACTCTTCAATCTTCATCAGTAAGTACTTCAAGTCATCCTCACTTTCAGCAAGCAAAGTTGTGTCACAGCATATCACAGGTTGTTAATGATTCTTCCTCCACTCCTGATGCCATGTCTCTTTCATATAGTCCAGCTTCTTGGATTATTTGCTCAACATACAGATTGAATATGTATGGTGGATGGATACAACACTGAAACACTCCCTTCTTGATTTTAAACCATGCAGTGTTCCCTTTTTTCTGTTTGAATGACAGCCTCCTGGTCTATGTACAGGTTCCTCATGAGTAAATTAAGTCTTCCGGAATTCCCATTCTTCTCAATGTTATCCACAATTTGTTGTGATCTACTCAATCAAATTCTCTTACATAGTCAATAAAACACAAGTAAACATCGTTCTGGTATTCTTTATTTTAAGCCAAGATACATGTGACATCAGCAATGATATCCCTTGTTCCGTGTTCTGTTCTGAATACAACCTACACCTCTGGAAGTTCTCTGTAAATATACTACTGCAACCATTTTTGAATTATCTTCAGTAAGATTTTACTTGCATGTGATATTAGTGATATTGTTCAATAATCTCCACATTCTGTGGGATCACCTTTCTTTGGAATGGACACAAATATGAATGGATCTCTTCCAGTAAATTGACCAGGTAGCTGTCTTCCAAATCTCTTGGCATAACCAAGTGTGTGCCTTCAACTCATATGATGAAACATCTCAATGTTCCCCTGTGCAGATTCGACCTCGCCAATTCCGCCTGTGCTGATTCGACCTCTTCCCTAAATACCATTGGTTCTTGAACTTAAGCAACCTCCAGTTCTTTTTGGTACAGTGACTCTGTGTATTCCTTACATCTTCTTTTGATGTTTCCTGCATCATTCAACATTTTGCCCATAGAATCTTTCAGTATTGCACCTCTAGGCTTAATTTTTTCCTCAGTTCTTTCAGCTTGAGGAATGCCGAGTGTGTTCTTCCTTTTTGGTTTTCTAGTGCCAGATCTTTGCACATTTCTTTATAGTAATCGGCTTTGTCTGCTTGAGCTGCTCTTTGAAATATTCTGGTCAGCTCTTTTATATTGTCATTTCTTCTATTTTCTTTAGCTACTCTCACCTCAAGGGCAAGTTTCAGAGCCTCTTCTGACAACCATTTTGGTCTTTTCTTCCTTTCTCATATTTTTCATGACTTCTTGCTTTCTTTATGGATGATGCTTTTGATTTCATCCCACAATTCTTCTGGGTTTTGTCATTCGTGTCCAATGCATCAAATCTATTCTTTAGATGGTCTCTAAATTCAGAAGGGATATATTCAATATCATATTTTGGCTTTCATGGACTTGTTTTACTTGTCTTCAACTTCAAGTTGAAATTGTTAATGAGCAGTTGATGGTCTGTTCCACAATCAGCTCCTGACCTGGTTTTGGCTGAAGATATTGAGTTTTCCATAGCCTCTTGTCACAGATGTAGTCAATCTGATTCCTGTGTACCCTGTCTGGAAAAGTCCTGTGTATAGCTGATGTTTGTGTTGTGGAAAAAAAATGTATTTGCAATTTATAAGTTGTTGGTCTTGCAAAATTCTATCCTGTGATCTCCAGCTAACACTGGTCTGTCCCCAAGGCCAAATTTTCCAACTACTGGTGATTCTTCTTTGTTTCCACCTTTTGCATTGCAGTCACCAGTGATAAGCAACACCTCTTGATTGCATGTTCAGTCAATTTCAGACTGCAGAAGTTGATAAAAATCTTCAATATCCTCATCTTTGGCTTTGGGGGTTGGTGTGTAAATTTGAATAATAGTATTATTAATGTATCTTCCTTGTAGATGTATGGATACTATCCTATTACTGACAGCATTGTACTTCAGGACAGATCTTGAAACATCTTTTGTGGTGATGAATGCCATACCATTCCTCTTCAATTTGTCATTCCCAGTATAGTAGATCATATGATTGTCTGATTCAAAATGGCCCAAACCAGTCCATTTCAGGTCACTAATGCCTAGCATATCAATCTTTATGTTCCATTTCATTTTTGACAACTTCCAATTTTCCTAGATTCATACTTTGTACATTCCATGTTTTGATGTTTGCAGCTGTTTCTCCTCAATTTGAGTCTTGCCACATCAGCAGATGGAGATCCTGAAAGACTTACCTTATCCATATCATTAAGTTTGGCTCTACTCTAATGAGATAGCTCTTACCCAGTCTTATTTTGAGTGCCTTCCAATCCAAGGGGCTGGTCTTCCTGCACTGTGTTGGACAATGTTTCCAAGTTATTCATAAAGTTGCCCAGTAATGTATCAGACAGTGTCCCTTTGCTAAGGTTTTTCCTAGCCAATTTTTGAGATGTAGATAGCTTTCTCCTTCTTCCTAGTCTGTCTTAGTTTGTAAACTTCATTGAAACCTGTACACCATGTGCAACTCTGCTGGCATCTGAAATACCATTGGCACAGCCTCAAGCCTCACAGTAATGTACAAGCCTCACAGGATGACAAACTGACAGACAAATTTGTCTCTTTTAGCTGTTGGAAACTCTGCACCCCCCCACTTACCTAATTCCTCTCTGAAAACTGACACTCTGTGGTCCCCAGCTACTCCTGGTCCCTCCATTTCCTGGCTATAGGGGGCTTGGAGCCTAGCCTTGCCTCCCACCCCTTTTAACTTGGACATCCTGCCACTCCTGAGATCCCTAAGGCTGCTCCTGATCCCTGCCTTTCCTGGCTCTAGGGGGCTTGGGGCCTGACCTTGTCTCTCTCCCCTTTTAATCATTCTTGAGGAGGGTGTTATTCAGTTTCCATGTTTTTGCTCTTGTTCTGTTGATGTTCCTATTGTTGATTTCTAATTTGATAGCATTGTGATCTGGAAAGATGCTTTACAATATTTCAGTGTTTTCAAATTTATTAAGGCTTGCTTTATGGTCTAACATATGGGCTATCCTTGAGAATGTTCCATGTGCATTGGGAAAGAATGTATATTGTGCTGTTGTTGGGTGGAATGCTCTGTAGTTGTCTATACAATTAAGTTGGTGGATTGTATTGTTTAGCTCTTCTGCATCTTTTTTGAGTTTCTTTCCAGTTGTTCTGTCTTTCATTGAAAGTGGTGTATTAAAGTTTCCTACTATGACTGTGGAGTCATCTATTTGGCTTTTCAACTCTACTAAAGTCTGATTTATGTACTTTGGGGCTCTTTCATTATGTTCATAAATATTTATTATATCTTATATAATATATTTGGAAGGAAGATGGGGCAATCTACTTCCGTAGTGATACTGCCTCGGAAACCCAAGGAGGGGTCGCTATGAGTCGGGTCCGACTTGACGGCACATAACAACAACAACAACATATATAATATAAAAAAAAAAAGATATTTATTATATCTTTTTGTTCAATTGATCCTTTAATCATTATATAATGTCCTTCCTTGTCTTGTATGGTGGTTTTTGTCTAAAAGTCAATTTGATCAAAAATTAATATCGTGACTCCCACTCTTTTTCAGTTGCCATTTCCTTGATATATCTTTTTCCAACCTTTGATTATTAGTCTGTTTTTATCTTTGTCTCTATGGTATGTCTATTGTAGACAGCATAATGATGAGTTATGTTTTCTTATCCAGTCTGAATCTCTCTGTCTCTTGAGTGGTGCATTTAATCTATTAATATTCAGTGTAATTACCAACAAGCATGAATTTGTTGCTTTCATTTTGTTTTGTGTTTTCTCATGGTGTGCCTGGTTTGTTTGATTCATATAATTTTCTGTTCTGAGCTTGTTATGTTTATGAATTGTTTTATCATTTCCTTTGCTGCTGTTGTTTTAGTATTTGCTAAATATTTATTTTTGTCCTGTTTTTTATTGAGACATGAAGGTTTATCATTTTTCTTTGAGGTTTCCCTGAGATTTATAATTTTCTCCCCAAGAACAGTCCATTGTATTTTGCAACTCTCTTGACTTCCTCGCCATTTAGCAGTTCTGTAACAACACTCTTTTCCCCCTTTTGGGTTTGTAGTTGTTCTTACTTACCAATTGATGTCTCTGTTTGCCTGTTCCAATCTTTTAAGCATAGTTTACTTTGGATACTTCCATAGCTGTGTTGGTTTCTGGGTTATGTCATCTTGTGCATTGATGGTCAGTTGTTTGCTATTATTGATTCTCTGTTCACAGGACTCCCTTTAGTATCTCTTGTAAGGTTAGTCTGGTTTTAACAAATCCCCCTAATTTCTGCTTATCTGAAAATCTCCTAATTTCACCATCATATTTGAGGGACAATTTTCCTGGGCACATAATTCTTGTTTGGAAAATTTTCTCTTTCAGGATTTCATATATACCATTCCATTGCCTTCT
The DNA here is from genome assembly GCF_000298275.1 of Orycteropus afer afer. Lineage (NCBI taxonomy): Eukaryota > Metazoa > Chordata > Mammalia > Tubulidentata > Orycteropodidae > Orycteropus > Orycteropus afer. The sequence continues at coordinate 170,109 of NW_006921702.1, read as the reverse complement.
CAAATGCATGGTTTATGCTGAGTAATCAAAGCCTATTCTTATTGGTTGCCCTGTGTAGGAAACTTTTCATTTTTCTCATGCTGCTTTCAGGATTCTTTCTTTGTCTTTGGTTTTGATGAGTTTGATGATGATATGTCTTAATAATTTTCTTTTGGGGTCTATCCTGTTTGAGATTTGTTGGACTTCCTGAATTGATATATTTTTATCTTGTATCATATCAGGGAAGTTCTCTCCCAACAAATCTTGGACAATTTTCTCAGTGGTTTTATTTTTCTCTTCCTGTTCTGAAATTCCAGGGACATGTAGGTTATTCCCTTTGATGTTATCCTACATGAACCTTAGGTTTTCTTCATTTTGTTTAGATTTTTTTTCTGATTGACACTTTTCTGAAGAAGCATTCCAGTTTTTGCTCCTATCTCATTAACTCTGTCTTCCATTGATTTTATTCTACTCTTTGCCTTTCAATTTTGTAATCTATTTCTGAAAATTTGGCATATCTTTTGTATTTCTATCTTTAGATTTTGTATCATTCCCAATTTTTCAATTTTTTTTTTCTTGTCATTTTGTTCTTGTAGTTTCTTCTGCAATTGTTCTAGGATTTTGTCTGTGTTTTCCTAAATTTTGTCAGAGTTTTCTTTGATCTGTCTCTCAATCCTTTGGAGATACCTAAATATAATTCTTTTGAATTTTTTATCAGGGAACTCCCATGCTGCTTCTTTCACAGGGATGTGTTCTAGGTCTGTATCCTGCTTCCTTGTTTCTACCACTTTATCTTGCTTCTTTGTGTGGGCTATGATGGTCTGTTGTGTCTGAGACATTGTGAGCTTGTCATAACTGGATCCTTGATAACTGTTCATGAATAGCAGCTAAGGGTGAGTCAGGGTCTTCTTGGTGGAAGTTTATCATTAGCCAGTTGATGGAGAAGGAAGTGGTAGTTCTCACTCAGTAAATGGAGCTGTAGGATGTGCAGGTGTAGTTGTGTCATATGGTCACTCGTGCTTTCTCCCTTAGTTAGACAAAAACATCAATTGAAAAAACATCAAAAAAGTAAAAGCCAGTGTAGAAAAAAACACACTGCATAAGCACACAGGAACAATCACCAAAAAAAGAAAATAAGCCCACAATATCTAGGAAGAGGGCAATAAGAGAAAAGTTCCAGAGTAGGAGAATAATAAAGGGAAAAATGTAAGAGGAAAAGTAAGAAATGGGGTTAACCACAAGAAAGAAAAAAGTGGGAAGTAGGAATAGGGAAAAAAAGGAAAAGCTGAAAACTAGACACTGGGAAGGGAAGAATAAAGTATAATAATAAAAAAGGGGCAAAAAAAAAAATTAAAACCGACAAAAACTCAACTTACTGCTGTCAAGTAGGATCTGACTCATAGTGACCCTTCCATGGGTTTCCAAGGTAGTATCACTATGGAAGTAGAGTGCTCAACCTTCCTTCCAAGGAGTGACTGGTGGGTTTGAACCACCAGCCTTCTGGCTATCAGTCAAATGCACCACTATGCATTTAGGCACTATACCACCAAAAACTAACAACCTAAAAAAAAAAGAAAACTAAAATTTGGGCAGAGCAGTGCAGGGTGGGGCAGGGCACCCAGCCTCTGTCCAAGCATACAGACTGGGATGGAATTCCTGCCATACAAGAATGTGGGGGGAAGTGAGGATAGCCACACCTCCATTCACCAAGAAGGTGTGTGGTCAAAGAGTAACAAGGGGAATATCTAACTTTTCCAGTAGTTCGTGTCCTAAATATCCTTGTGGTTCCTGGCAAATGGACCCTATTGTTAAGTCCCTGAAATCTTGGTAAATGGTGTCACTTTAAATATCCAAAATGGTCAAACCACTTGTAAACATTCAAAATGGCTGTGTCCTCTGGGCAGGCAAAAGTCCACATCTCAGCCCACCTTCCTCTTCGCTGCTTCCCCTTTTACTCACCAGTCACCAGTGCAGTCCTCCATGCAGCACTTGGCTAGCAGGGCTGATTTTTAAATTATTTCTTAAGTCCTAACACCACTCAGAAATATCCAAGCTGTCTGTGTCATCAGGTTTGCTTACAGACCACAGCTCCATATGTCTCCTCTTTCAGTGATTTTGTGCAGGTTCTTCTACTAATTGGAGTTTAGTCCACTTCTATATCCTTCCCTTCAAAACTCAGAGCTCCAGGATCATCTTTTGTTTCTGTGTTAATTGGTTCCCCTTTTCTTTGTTGAAGAAGTTCTGTGCAATCTCTCTGCCTGTTCTGCCATCTTACTGAAACTCCCCTCTTTTCAGCTCTTCACAGTACAAAGCTTGAGCTTGTTATACTTGGTTATTCCTCCTTTCCTTGAATATTACAGACTCCCCCTCAATCTCAATTGCCTTTCTCCTACATTATGTAGAACAATTTTTCTTTGACCTTTAAATTGGCATGCTGTCACCCATCATAACACTTATAGGTGCAAAAATAATAATAAAAGAAATGCAAAAATGGAAAGTATGCTCCAGAAAGACTTAAGACAATTTTCATAGGAAGGTGGTATGGTTGGAAAAATGTTGCTAATAATACATTTTTTTCTTACAATTGAATTTTAATAGCTTTTAAAATGAATATCACCATACATCTGTCCTTTTGTTCTATTGTGGTAGTTTGCATGTTGCTGTCATGCTGAAAGCTATGCTACAAGCATTTAAAATACCAGCAAATTCACTAATGGTAGACAAGTTTCAGTATAGCTACCAGACTAAAACAGGCTAAGAAAAAAGGCCTGATGATCTACTCCCAAACATCAGCCAATGAAAACCCTGGTCACAACAGAATTTTTTCTGAGATGGTGTTTGAAGATGACTACTTCAGGTTGGAAAGCTCTCAAAAATATACAGTGTCGGAGGGAGACGGGGCAAGATGGCGGACTAGGCAGAAGGATTGCACAGACCCTCTTCAACAAAGAAAAGGGAAACCAATTAATACAGACAC
>NW_006921702.1:137380-159917 GCF_000298275.1 Orycteropus afer afer | reverse complement strand
TTCACCCAAATCCTAATAAAAAAAAAAAAAAAAGAAAAAAAAATATACAGTGTCCTTAACAATGGGCTTCAGTATGCCAACAACTGTGAAGATAGCATGCAGGATTGGGTAATGCTTCATTCAGTTGTACATAGTGTCACCATGAATTATAGTTAATTTGACAACACTTAACAAAAACAACCACAATAACTAATCTAATAAAATGGTTGATACAAATTTCTGATTTTAAGATTTTATTCATTTCTAGCTTTGCTGTTGTTAGATTCTGTCAAGTTAGCTCTGAGTCACAGAAACCCCATGTATAAAAGAACTAGTTGCCCAGTCCTGTGCCATCTCACAATATTTGGTATGTTTTACCTCATCATTGTAGCCAATGTGTCAGTCCATTTCATTGAGAATATACCCTTTTTCACCAACCCTCTACTTTACTAGGTATGATATCCTTCTCTGGGACTGGCTCTTTTTGACAACATGACCAAATTAAATGAGATGAATTCTCGCCATTCTCACCTCTAAGGACCACTACAGCTGTACTTGTTCCAAGACAGATTTGTTCAATCTTCAGGCAGTCCATAATATTTTCAGTATTCTTCATCAATATCACAATTCAAATGCATCAGTTCTTCTGTGGTCTTCCTTATTCATTGTCCATCTTTCACATGGGTGTGAGGTTATTGAAAACACCATGGCTTGAGTCAGGCACATCTTAGCCTTCAAAATTACTTCTTTATTCTTCAGCACTTTAAAGAGATCTTTTGCAGCATATTTGCCCAATGAAATACATTGTCTAATTTCTTAACTACTGTTTTCATGAGCATTGATTATGGATCCAAATAAAACAAAATCTTCATCTGACATCATTATTCTTTTCTCCATTTATTGTGATGATGTTTATTCACTCAAGTGAGAGGATTTTTCTTTTCTTTATGTTGTAGTGTAATCCATACTGAATATTGTAGTTTGCCATATACTGTGGTGGCGTGTATGTTGCTGTGATGCTGGAAGCTATGCCACTGGTATTTCAAATACCAGCAGAGTCAATCATGGAGGATAGGTTTCAGTGAGGCTTCCAGACTAACACAGACTAAGAAGGAGAATGAAACCACCCACTTCTGAGAAGAAAATTGTCACTGAACACCTTGTTTATAGCTATAGCCATTATTAAAACCAATAGAAGTGAAGTTATCATAATGGCCACCATGTTTTTAATACAGTATCCTTTACCAAATATCTCTTTTCCTCTGACTTTCATGACAACCACACTTTTAGTTACTCTTATAAATTTCGGTCATTACTTTTCAGTATCTTTTACATATTCTTATTTCTTTACCTGATACATAAATATTAGTATCTATTACTTATTTGGGAGCCCTGGTAGCATAGTGCCTAAGGCATTTGACTGCTAACCAGAAGGCTGGTGGTTCAAACCCACCAGACACTCCTCAGAAGGAAGATTGGGTAAACTACTTCCGTAGTGATACTGCCTCAGAAACCCGAGGAGGGGTCGCTATGAGTCAGGTCCAACTCGATGGCAAACAGCAGCAACAACAACCACTCATCTGTCAGTTTTTCTTGCTGTGATGACTTATGTGTTGCTGTGTGGCTGGGAGCTATATCATTAGTATTTCAACTATCAGCAGGGTGACCCAGGGTGGACAGGTGTTAGCAGACTAAGATAGACTTGGAAGAAGAAAGGGGGCATCCATTTCTCAAAGAATTAACCAGTGAAAACCTTATGAAAAGGTGAAACACTGCCTGCTATATTATTGGAAAACTTTTTGATAGCCATGATATATTGTCCCAAGAGTGCTGGAAAATGAGCCCATCAGACTGGAAGGCACTCAAAATATGACTGGGGAAGAGCTTCCTCATCAAAGCAGAGTCAACCTCAGTGATGTGGATGGAATAAAGTATTCAAAACCTCCATTTGCTGATGTGATATGACTCAAAATGGGAAGAAACAGCTGCATACATTAATAATTCAGACATGGAATGTATGAAGTATGAATCTAGGAAAACCGGAAGTGGTCAAAATGGAAATGTAGCTAACAAAGATTGATATCCTAAGCATTAGTGAACTGAAATGAACTGGTTTTGGTTATTTTGAATCAGACAACTGTATTATCTACTATGCTTGGGGTGACAAAGAGAAATGGTGTGGCATCCGTCATCACAAAAAATGGTTCAAGATCTACCCAAAAGTACAATGCTGTCAGTCATAGAATAATACCCATTTGCCTAAAAGAAGGACCACTTAATACTATTATTTATTCAAATTTACACACCAACCACCAAAGCCAAAGATGAGAAAAGTGAAGATTTTACCAACTTGTGCAGTCTCAAATCAACCAAAAATTCAACCAAAATGTGTGGATTATTACTAGTAATTGGAATGTGAAAGTTGGAAACAAAGAAGAAAATATAGCCTTTGTGATAGATACGAAGCTGGCGATTACATGATAAAATTTTGCACCATCAATGACTTATTCATTGAAAATACCTTTTTTTCAACAACATAAATGGCAGCTGTACACATGGCCTTGCCAAATAGAATACATAGGAATCAGATCGACTACATCTTTGAAAAGAGGTGATGAAGAAGCTCAATATCTTCAACCAAACAAGGCCAGGAGTTCATATGTAAATTCATGTTGAAGCTGAAGACAATTAAAACAAGTACACCACAGCCAAAATATGACTGATTATATTTTATGTGAATTTAGAGACCATCTAAAGAATAGATTTGACATATTGAACATTAATGACCAAAAACCAGATGAAGAACATCATACATAAAGAAAGCAAAAGGTCATTAAAAAGATGAGAAAAGAAGACCAAAATAGATGTCAGAGGAAACTCTAAAATTTTATGTTGAATGAAGTGTAGCTAAAGAAAATGGAAGAAATGGCAAGATAATGTAGCTGAACAGAATATTTCAAGGAGCAGTTTAAGAAGACAAAGTCCATTAATATAATGACATATGCAAAGAACTGGAGTTAGAAAACCAAAAGGGAAGAAAATTCTCAGCATTTCTCAAATTTAGAGAACTGAGGAAAAATTAAAGTCTCAAGTTGCAATGCTGAAAGATTCTATAGGTAAAATATTGAATGATGCAGGAAACATCAAAAGAAGATGGAAGTAATACACACTAGTTACAATACCAAAAAGAATTGGTTGATGTTCATCCATTTCAGGAAGTGGCATATGATCAAGAACTGATAGTATTGTAGGAAGAAATTGAAGCTGTACTGAAGGAATTGGCAAAAAAAAACAAGGCTCCATGAATTGACTGGAATGCCCATTGAAATGTTGCAACAAATGGATGCTGTGCCAGAAGCACTTACTCATCTTTGCCAAGAAATCTGGAAGACAGCTAACTGGCCAACTGACTGGAAGAGATCCATATGTGTATCAATTCCAAAGCAAGGAGATCCCATAGAATGTGGAAATTATTGAACAATAGCCTTAATATCACACACAAGTAAAAAGTTGCTAAAGATAATTCAAATATGGTTGCACCAGTACATTGACAAGGAACTTAAAGAAAAAAAAAAAAAAAAAGCAAGTTGGATTCAGAAGAGGACGTAGGGAAGTAATTGCTGGTGTCAGATGGATCTTGACTGTAAGCAAAGAATGCCAGAAAGATGTTTACTTTTGTTTCATTGACTATGCAAAAACATTGGACTGTGTGGATAGTAACAAATTATGGGTAACTTTGTGAAGGGGAATTCCAGAACACTTGGTTGCACTCATGAGGAATTTGTACACACACCAGGAAACTGCTGTTCCAACAGAGCAAGGAAATATTGCATGGCTTAAAATCAGGAAGGGAGTGTGTCAGGGTTGTGTTCTTTCATATACTTATTCAATCTGTATGTTGAACAAATTATCTGAGAAGCTTGACTATATGAAGGAGAGGATGGCATCAGGATTGGAGGAAGAGTCATTAATAACCAGCAATATGCATATGACAAAACTTTACTTGCTGAAAGTGAAGATGACTTGAAGCAGTTACTGATGAAGATTAAAGACTACTGTCTGCAGTAAGCACTACACCTCAACATAAAGAAAATTGAAATCCTGATGACCAGACAAATAAACAGCATCATGATAAATGGACAGAAGTTTGAAGTTGTCAAAGACAACTATTACTTAGTCCCACAATCAACACCAATGGAAGCAGCAGTCAAGAAATCAGATAGCATATTGCACTGGGCAAATCTGCTGCAAACGACCTCTTTAAAGTGCTGAAGAGCAAAGATATCTCTTTGAAGACTAAGGTGTGTCTCACCTAAGCCATCTATTTTCAATCACCTCATATGAATGTGAAAGCTAGACAATGAATAAGGAAGACCAAAGGAAAGTGTATGCTTTTGAGTTGTGATGTTGGCAAAGAATGCTGAAAGTACCATGGCCTGCAGAACAAATCTGTTATGAAAGATGTGCAGGCAGAATGCTCCTTGGAAGTGAGAATGTCCAGACTTCATCTCACCTACTTTATTCATGTTATCAGAAGGGACAATTCCCTGAAGAAGGATATCATATTTGGTAAACTGGAGAGTCAGAGAAAAAGGAGAAGGCTCTCAATGAGATGGATTGACACAGTGGAGCAACAAGGATTGTGAGACTGGCACAGGACTGGACAGTGTATTGTTCTGTTGTACAAAGGGTCACTATGAGTCACAGCCTACTCGATGGCACCTGACAACAACAACAAATATCAGTATCCATAGTACTCCATTGCTTTTCCTTTATGTTCTTCTTCTTTTTTTTTTTTCTTATTTACTAAGAAGGATTGAATGAATAACATCATGATAATTCCTCAATATTTAGCTCTTTCAGATTTCTTTTCTGAGGTTTATAATATATAACTAACTCCCTCTTGGGTGGCTGTAATTTGTATTATAGAAGTACTTCAAACTCTGCATGTCTCAAATGAAACTCATTTCATTTTCCTCAGAAACTCTTTTCTACCAATACTCATTAATAAGATTCTGAGAAAAGTGGAACTCATTGTTTTTCTCTCCTTTTACCTACCTCCACTCTCAGACTAAGGAGCTCAGGAGGTAAAATGATTAAGAGCTCAGCTACTAACACACCAGCATTTCCATAGGAGGAAAATTCTGGCAATCTGCTCTTGTAAAGATTACAGCATAGATAACCCTATAGGCAGTTTTACTCTGTCCCATAGGTTCACCATGAGTCAGATTTGACTCAACGATTACAACAACACATCCCAAACTAGACAGCAAATTCTGTAAATTTTACTGCCTAAATATTGTTTTATTCTATTCTCACTTCAAATGTCTATAGTCTAAGACACCGTCATTTCTTAGTGAACTATAGGCTAATAGCTTGCTATCTTATTTCCATAATTATTCTGTCTCCAGCAATTCTACACAATTAATCCAATTATTTTTCAAAAAAAAAAAAAAAAAAATCTGAATATGATGTCATCTCTTTTAAATCCCTTGTAAATTCCCATTAATCAAAGAACAAAATCTGAGGTTCTTACTATATCTCTCAGTGATCTTCATGATCTAATGCCAGCTCAACTGTCCAGCCTTATCCATCATTACTATCTCCTTCACATTTTATGTCCGAGACCTACCAAACTTTTCAGTGTCTTCAGATGTGCCATGTACTATTCTCTCACCTCTGGGTATTTGCATAAGATAATGTTTACTTCCATGGCTAATTTCAAATCAACCTTCATATATCAGCTTAAATATCAACTCTTCATTGAATTATTTCCTAAACACTAAATACAGTCAGTTCTTTTCACTGGATCATATTTATCATGTTGTTGTTATGTGCTGTCAAATCGACCCAACTCATAGTGACCCCTCCTTGGGTTTATGAGGCAGTATCACCATGAAAGTAGATTGCCCAAACTTTCTTCTGAGGAATGGCTGGTGGGTTTGAACCACCAGCCTTCTGATTAGCACTATGCTACCAGAGCTCGTATATTTATCAAATGGTATTGTAATTACTAATTTAATTTTTCTATTTCCTTTTATAATGTATCTGAGTTCAAGATCCACTTCTCACACTTTCACATACCTACATGGGCATATTCAATACATTTTGTTGGATGGATGCCAAAGGGGCAGGGAGGCCACATCTTCTGGCCTCATCTAACCCCACAAGAGGAAGACAGAATCACCATCAGTAGCCCAAGGTCTATCCCTGCAAGGCCAGACATCCCAACTCCCTCCAGCCCTTTCAACAATGGTTTATCCTGCAGCACCCACGACTTCTGCTGGGTTCAATAATTTGCTGCAGTGACCACACAGAACTCACAGATTATGGGGTTTAATAGGGAAGCACCAGGCTACAATTCAAGTTCAAGAAAATGCTCAGTCTCTCTTAGCCCGCCATCTCTCAGCCAAGAGTCTCTCTCCCAACAGTGTGTGTCTCTCAGCAAGATGTGTCTCTCGGTGTCTCTTTCTCAGCAGCACATGTCTCTCAGGAGCATGTTTCTCTCAGCAGCAGGTCTTTCACAGCCAGCAGTCAGAGAGACTCCTTCTGCTTCTAGGAGGCCTCGTTTTGACCCTGGCAGAGTGGCCAAACCAATCATAACATCAGAATTCTAAACACCTGAGAGAGAGAGAACTTCCCAGAACATTGCTTTGTGCCACTCTCAACAGAAATACCCTAAGTGGGTAACTTTAGCAATCAGGGGCTCCTCAGTTGCTCATGGCAAATTCCACTATAGAGTTTACAAAGACTTATGGCTAGAAAAGCCATACCAGGTAATTTACTACACTGCAGTGGATAAATGGATGAAATTCCTAAATCCTCGAATTTGTGGGAAACATTTAGCAGTCATGGAAAATGAAGGTCACTTTACTGTATTAATTCATGGGTATTTTAGCTGGGTGCTTCTGTTTCAGATTCTCTCACAAGGCTGCAATCAAGGTGTCTGCAGGTACTGTGATCTCCTCTGAAAATCCTAACAGGAAAAATCTGCTTCTAAGCTCACACAAGTGATTGTAGATAAGATTAAGTTATTCAGTGGTTGTTGTCCAGATGTCATCCCTGTTCCTTGCCTTGTGGGACTCTTCAGGCAGCTGACTAAATGGAAGATGCTCTCCTTCAAATTTAGCAAGCAAGAGAGTGAAAGGCCTTCCAAGATGAAAAATATAGTCTTTTTGTAGTCTGATCATGAAAGTAACAGCCTATAATTTGTACTGTAGCCTATCAATTAGAATCAAGTCCCTAAGTTCAGCCACATTTAAAGAGAGGACATTTCATGAACATGTAAACAGCAGGTCCTGGGGACACTAAAGATCATCTTTGAGGTTGTTTATCTCAACTGCTTTTGCATTCTGTCTGTCATTTTCTTAAGTAGGATCTCCATATGTAAATTTTAAATATGATAATATATCTTTTCTTTCTCTTTCCAATGTTTGTTATCAAGATTTTTGCTATCATTATAAGTCATCAAAACAAAAACCACCAAAGTCATTGCTGTCAATCAGATCTGACTCATGGCCACCCCCTTTGGGTTTGGGTTTGGGTGATACCACCATGGAAGTAGGTTGTCCAATCTTCCTTTCAAGGAGTGGCTGGTGGGTTTGAACCACCAGCCTCCTGGTTAGCAATCAAATGCCTTAGGCACTACACCACCAGAGTTCCAATAATTCATCAAGATTTCTTTATTTTTCCTTCTCCCTTTCTTCCTCCTTATATTTCTTTCTTTCTTAACTTTCCTAATTCTAATCACTTGGAAGCATTGACAACTTAAAAAATCGAAACACATAACTGTATTTCCCTTGTTGTTGTCATACTTTTTGATTTTGCTACAAGAGATTTTTCTGAATTTCTAATATTTCTAGATGTGGAGGATGAGGGCTTCTTGCATAATCTACCCAAAAAATATATTTTTTAAATATAATTACCTCGGTGTGATATCTCAGATGATGACTCAACAGGCAAGTTGGGTTAACCTCATCAGATGGAGGTAAGAGGGCTGGTTCTGCTGGCAGAACAGAATTTAGGGGCTCAATATCCCCAGCTTCCTGATTATCTACATGCATATCCCCATCTCAAGTTTCAGGATCCCCTGTTTCCCCATGAATTCCCTCACTTTAACTTTTGACACCATTTGAATTTGACAATTCAATTGACATTATAATTCAGCCACTCTTATGCTAAGATTCTGGGTTTGTTTTTCAGCAATATCAGTTCTTTTACTACAAGAAATATGGCTTTCTTTCAGGGTACAAGTGGAAACATTGAGTTCTTTTATTCAGCAGTTGAGTTATGACTCCAAAGCCATGAGCTCAACTTTCTTTCACATTATTGGCTAGAATAAGTAGGACCAAACAACCAGCTTCCTTATAGTTTTCATTCTGACAAAATTGCAGAAAAATATAAAACATGCAATCACCCAGAGCCTTTCTTCTCACCAAATACTTGATCTATTGGTTATATTTTGAATATTAATATTGTCACCTCATGTCATGGATTAGCAATGCCCTCTTTACTAATAGATGAAGAGTCCTCAGCACCTTTGAAGCTAGTCAGAATTGAGAACCAATTTGGAAAACTCATCCTCATGATTTTGTTTTGCTAGAAGCATTATTGTACCAAATGCCTTATGCTAGGTTCTCAGACAGAGAAAGAGAGAGAGAGAGAGAGAGAGAGAGAGTTTTCTCCCAAGGAAATGGCTCACCCAGTTGCAGAGGTTGGTAATTTCTAAGTCTGTGGGTTGGAGGTCAGGCTGGAGGCTTCTCTGATTCACTTAGCTGCAGAGGCTGGTGAACCCAAGAATGCAGCTGAAATGGCAAACTACTGACTCACCAGCTGCAGACACTGACTAATCCAAGATCTTCAGATGAGATGGCAGGCTGTTAGCTCAAGTCTAAAGAAAGGGACGTCAGATGATGACAAACCAGATGGAGCAAAAAGTTAGAGAGCTTTTCTATAATGTCTATATATATTGGAAGCAAAGTACACCACCCAGGAAACTCCCTTTCAACTGGTTGTCTGTTAATAGCAGATCTCATCATGGAAGTGATTACATTCCATCAGATTTTATGGAGGGTGACTACATTCCTTCCAAAGAACATGGAGCAATCTACTTCTGTAGAGATACCACCTCAGAAACCCAAGGAGGGGTCACTATGAGTCGGATCCAACTTGACAGCAGTGAGTATGGTTTTGGTTATTTCTCATTGGAGTGTCACTTGAGAAGGGATTCCACAAGGGTCCCAAACCCTAATGCTAAAGTACCTGCTGTGTGTAATACCATTACATGTTGTGATAGTTAAGGCTGTATGTCAACTAGTGGTCCATGATTCTCAGTAGTTTGGAAGTTTTGATATAGTCCTCCTCCATGAAATCTGATGGAATGTAATCACTTCCATGATGAGATCTGCTATTAGCAGACAATCAGTTGAAAGGGAGTTTCCTGCGTGGTATATGGCTTGCTTCCAATATATATACGGACATTCTAGAAAATAAAGCATCTTTTACTTCACCACACTGATACAGGAAGCTGCACTTAAACCTAGGGCTCAGAATTCTCAGATTAAAGAAAATACAATTTCAAATAAACAGAAAGAATGAATAAGAACAGTGGGTATTTTCAGAGACTTTCCTGAAAGCAGAAATCTCCAGATAAGAACTGATAAAAAGATAATTAAAATAAACATTGGATTTGTTGTTGTTATGTGCCGTCGAGCCAGCCCCGACTCATAGCGACCCCTCCTTGGGTTTCCGAGGCAGTATCACTACGGAAGTAGGATTGCCCAACCATAAATCCCTGTAAAAAGACTGTTGTAAAGTCTTAAAATAAATACACACACAAGCACTCATGCATACACACACACACTCACACACACCTTGAGCAAGCATTAAGGACATGAGAACCATGTGGACAAATTAGGATAAGAAACTGTGGAATTTAAAACATGTCTAAGCAAAAAAGAATCTTCAACCAGATTCTGAGACTTTGCCCAGATCCAGTCCTAAAGAGAGGATTTTCAAGAGCTCCTATATGAAGAACTGTAACTGATAAAAAGAGTGACTCCACAACATGGTCTTTGAAGTTTGTTAAAAATATGTATGCTTAAGGCAATGGTTTAATAAAATGAATGCTATTAACCTCCTGGTATGAGATTATTCACTCTAGAGACCTTCGCCTATTATTTGCTTAAATGTTCACACACTTCAAGTTTTCTTTCATGTAGGCAAATGAGGAAATGAAGCAAATACACCCAGACTGGCCTTTATGGCCAAACTTTTTGACTTGAGGAAGCAAAACAAATGAATATCCATTTTTGTAGAATACATTCTCTCATACGTGTAACTTTGTGTCAGGGTCTACTCCATGGCACTGGATTTGTTAGGGTTTGCTTTTGTTTGTGTGTATGTGTGTGTGTGTTTGGTGCTGTTCATTTTGTATGCATACTCACAAATCCCATAACTTGCAGATTGAATATCCACTATATCTAAAAATTGAATTTTACGCATATCCTTTAGTTAAAATTTTCATATTGAATTCTTAGAATTAATAAAGTATTAGAGAAAAATATTTGCATTTTTAATAAATATTATTAAGGCTACATGGTTACAGATAATTTTATTTCAATTGCATCTCTGATATGTGACATGACACAGCAAGATATGAAAATCAAACACAAATTCTTAAAAATGGGCCTGATCCCCTGGTTAGATAAAGTAAATTGACTATAATCTGATGGTTTCATTTCAGATCCTTAGAGTAATTTTGATTAAAATACTATGCAAATATATATACATTTTTTTTTTTTAATTGTGCTTTAGGTGCAAATTTGCAGAGTAGTCTGTTTTACATTCAACATTTCATGCACATTTGGCTTCACTCCCCAATTATCATTCCCTACCCTGACCCACTTTCTTCCCCTCCCTTTTCAGTACCCCGCTCCCTGTGTCCCTCATAAATATGCACTCCTGTGTGTCCTGCATTTCCTCCATGTGGATGTTGCACCTCTGGTGCTCTGATTATTCCAAGCGAAACCTCTCCATAGAGTATGTGGGTGCATCACCCTGGGTTGAGTGGTCTACATGTACTTCTTGTTCACTATTGGGCTGAGAGCCACCTCCTGGGAGTGAGTTTTATTCCAGGCCCGAAGCACATCTCAGGACCATAGTATTGAGGGTCCCACTAGAATAGATCTAACCAGTAATTCTGGTCATTATTGTGTTTTGGGATTTTATTCTAAGTTTCTCCTCCCACTCTATCCAGGATCTACAGATTTGATCCTTTCCTGAGTGGTTGGCATTGCTAGCCAGACACCACCTATTTCTTCTGGTCTCGAGGTCCATCATGTCCTAGGGCTGATTGCTTCCAAATGTCCTTGGTTTTTTGCATTCTTCTTCACTTCGATGATAGGAGATCATTAGCTATATCTTAGATGGACATTTGAAAGTTTTTAAGACCCCAGTCACTAGTCACCAATGTAGGTTGTGGAACAAGATGTTTATGTATTTTTTTGTGCCAATTTAGTCTGGTGTCTCCCAATATTATGGACCTGAGTTGGTAGATACATTGTACTTCTCTCCCACAGTCTCTGGCTGTCTGTGAGAGATTGCTCTTCTGTTGTTTCTGTAAGGAATGTGGGTATTTTGTATCACTGGTATCTGTGCAAGATTAGCCTCAGCTGAGTATCTCCCTGGTCTAGAGTATATTCCTTTTCACTGACCCCAGCTGATCTTCTTAGATGTTTATGTGTTTATCTGTAGCCTGGTGTTTGGTGTTAATGGTAATGCAATATTGAAGATATCCTGGTATTAGGCTCTGTCATCTGTATCTTATGTGCAAAATTAAGTGCCCTACCTTTCCCCAATATTATCATGGTGGTCACAGGCTCTTTTCATACACTCCTTCTCCTTGCCTATCTCAATGTGTGGCCGCCAATAGCCCTAAGTTATTCCCTCCCCTTCTTCCCCACCCCAGTAACCTACGAAGTGAGTTCCCTTCCTTAAGAAAACCATTCCTTGTCTTTTTACAGTAATGGGCTCATACAATATTTGTACTTCTCTGACTGACTTATTTCACTCAGAATAATGTTCTCCAGGCTCATCCATGTTGTGAGATGATTCACGTATCTTTAATGTAGTACAGTATTCCATTGTGTGAATGTACCATAATTTGGTTATCCATTCATCTGTTGATAGGCATTTAGATTGTTTCTATCTCCTTGCTATAGTGAATTGTACTGCGATGAACATAGGTGTGCATATGTCTGTTCATGTCCTGCCTCTCACTTCTTTAGGATATGTTCCTAGTAATGGAATTGCTGCGTCAAATGGTGTTTCTATTTTCAGTTTTTTAAGAAAATGTCATATTGTTTGCCACAACTGTTGTACCATTTTACAATCTCACCAGCAGTGTATAAGACTTCCAATCTCTCTGCAACATCACCAGCATTTGTTATTTTCTGTCGTTGTGAACTTTGCTATTATTGCTGGCATGAGATGATATCTCTTCATTGTTTTGATTTGCATCTTTCAAATGACTAAAGATCATGAACAATTCCTCATGTGTTTGTTGGCCACCAGCATATCATCTTTAGTGAATGTCTGTCTATGTCTCTTGCACATTTTTTATTTTTTTTTTTTTTTTTTTTTTGATGTTGAAGTGTTGAATTTCTCTGCAGATTTTGAAGATCATTGTCAGGTATGTCGTAAACAAGTATTTTCTCCCAAACCATAGGTTCACTATTTACCCTTTTGAAGAAATCTTTTGATGTGCTTAAGATTTAATTTTTAAAAGGTCCAAGTCATCTAGCTTCTCTTCTACCTCCTGTGCATTCTGGTTTATGTTTGATAGTCTATATATGCCATAAATTAGGGCTCCTAGATTTGCCTCTATTTTGTCTTTGATGAATTTTATAATTTGGGGTCTTACATTTAAATCTTTGATCCAACTCGAGTTTGTTTTTGTGTGTGGGGTGAGATATGGGTCTTGTTTCATTTTTCTGCAAATGGATATCCAATTTTGCCAGCACCATTTGTTAAAGAGGCTGTCTCTTTCTCATTTTAGTTGTCCATAGATGGATGAGGCTATTTCTGGGTTTTTTGATTCTGTTCCATTGGTCTATCTATTTATCACTGTACTAATACCACACTGTTTTGACTACTGTGACTGTGTAGTAAGTTTTGAGATCTGGGAATGTGAGACCTCCCACTTTGTTCTTCTTCTTCAGTACTGCTCTGCTTATCCAAGGTCTCTTTCTTTTCCATATGAAGTTAGTAGTTGGTTTTTCCATGCTCTTAAAAAAATTTGTTGGTACCTAGATTGGGATTGCATTGAATATGTAGATGGCTTTAGGTAGTATTGACATTTTCACAATATTCAGTCTACTTATCTATGAACAAGGCAGGTTCTTCCATTAATGTACATCCCTTGTAGTTACTTGTAGTAGTGTTTTATAGTTTTCTTTGAATAGGTCTTTTGTGTCTCTGTTTAGATTTATTCCTAGATATTTTATCTTTTTGGTAGCTATTGTGAATGGTATTGTTTTCCTTATTTCCTTTTCAGAGGTCTCTGTTGATGTAGAGGATTCCAACTGATTTTTGTCCATTGACCTTGTATCCTGCCACTTTGCTGAACTTCTCTACTAGTTCCAGTAGTTTTCTTGCTGAGTCTTTTGGGTTTTCTATGTATAATATCATGTCATAGATTTGATACATTGAACACCAATGATTGAAAACCAGAAGAATTATGGGATGACATCATGAACATCATCCATGAAGAAAGCAAGAGTTCATCAAAAAGACAAAAGAAAAAAAAAAAATGGATGTCAGAAGAGACTCTAAAAATTGCCCTTGAGTGGAGAATAGATAAAATAAATGGAAGAAATGACAGGATAAAAGAGCTGAACAGAAGATTTCAAAGAGCACCTCAAGCAGACAAAGCCAATTACTAAAATGAAATGTGTAAAGACCTGCAGTTAGAAAACCAAAAAGGAAGAACACTCTCAGCATTTCTCAAGCTGAAAGAGGAAAAATTTAAGCCTCTCATTGCAATATTGAAGATTCTATGGGCAAAATATTGAATGATGCAGGAAGCATCAAAAGAAGATAGAAAGAATACACAGAATCATTGTACCAAAAAGACTTGCTCAATCTTCATCCATTTCAGGATATGGCATATGATCAAGAACCAATGGCATTGAAGGAAGAATCTGAAGCTGCACTGAAGGAATTGGCAAAGAACAAGGCACCAAGAATCGACAGAATACCCATTGATATTTTTCAACAAACGGATGCCCCGCTGGAGGAACTCACTCGGTTATGCCAAGATATTTGGAAGACTACCAGGGCAACTGAATGGAAGAGATCCATATTTGTACCCATTCCAAAGAAAGGTGATCCCATAGAATGCAGAAATTATCAAACAATATCATTAATATCACATGCAAGCAAAATCTTACTGAAGATAATTCAAAAACAGTTGCAGCAATATATTGACCGAGAACTTCCAGAAATGCAAGATGGATTTAGAAGAGGACGTCAAATGATGGACATCATTGCTGAAGTCATATGGATCTTGGCTTAAAGCAAAGAATACCAGAAAGATGTTTACTTATGATTTATTGACTATGAACAGGCATTTGATTATGTGGATCATAACAAATTGTGGATAACATTGAGAAGAATGGGAATTCCAGAACACTTAATTGTATTCATGGGGAACCTGTACATAGACCAAGAGGCAGCCATTCAAACAGAACAAGGGGACAATGCATGGTTTAAAATCAAGAAAGTAGTGTGTCAGGGTTGTATCCTTTTACCATATTTATTTAATCTATATGCTGAGAAAATAATCTGAAATAATCTGAGAAGCTGGACTATCTGAAGAAGAACATGGCATCAGGATTGGAGGAAGAATGTCAATGTGTGACATGCTTACAATACAACTTTGATTGCTGAAATTGAGGATGACTTAAAACACTCACTGATGAAGAGTAAGGAATACAGTCTGCAGTATGGATTACATCTCAATGTAAAGAAAAGAAAATTCCTCACAACTGAACCTACAAGCAGCATCATCATAATGGAGAAAAGATTAAAGTTGTCAAAAACTTCACATTGTTTTGTTCTAAAATCAACACCAATGGAAGCAGCAGTCTGGACATCAGGAGATATATACCACTGGGAAAATCAGCTGCTAAGGATGTCTTTTAAGTGCTGAAGAGCAAAGATATCTCCTTGAGGACTAAGGTGCACCTGACACAAGCTATGGTATTTTCAGTCACCTCATATGCATATGAGAGCTGGACAATGAGTAAGGACGACTGAAGAAGAGTTGATGTTTTTGAGTTTTGGTGCTGGCGAAGAATGCTGAGAGTACCATGGACTGCTAAAAGATCTAATAAATCTGTCCTGGAGGAAGTGCAGCCAGAACGCTCCTTGGAAGTGAGAATACCCAGACT
This sequence comes from Orycteropus afer afer, assembly GCF_000298275.1. Classification (NCBI taxonomy): domain Eukaryota; kingdom Metazoa; phylum Chordata; class Mammalia; order Tubulidentata; family Orycteropodidae; genus Orycteropus; species Orycteropus afer. Next base: position 144,486 of record NW_006921702.1, on the reverse strand, counting down.
TTGTCTCACCTAATTTAGTTATGAAAGGACCATTCCCTGGAGAAGGGTGTCATGCTTGGTAAGATGGAGGGTCAACGAAGGAAGGAAAGCCCCAAAATGAGATGGATTGACACAGTGGCTGTGGTGATGGAGTCAAGTTTAGTGAGAATCATGGAGCTGGAGCAGGAGCAGGCAGTGTTTCATGCTTCTGTGCATAGGGTCGCTATAAGTCAGAAATGACACAATGACACCTAACAACAACAAGAACGATAGATTCAGCTGCAAATAATCTTGCACAAATACTAGTGATACAAAATAACCACAATCATTACAGAAGCAACAGAAGACAGACTTGAAGTAATCCCTAAAAGACATCCAGACACCTTGGTAGAGAGAACCACCAGATCTGCTGACTCAGGACTATAGTACTGGGGACACCAGGCTCAATTGCCACAGCATAATACATAAAAATATTGTTCCACAACCTACTTTGGTGAGTAGTGACTGGAGTATTAAAAGCTTTTGAGCAGCCCTCTGAGATGCAGTTAATGGGCTCTCGTCTGAGGTGAAGAAGAATGAAGAAAACCAAAGGTGTTTGGAAACAATCACCCTGAGGATATGATGGACCTCCAGACCAGAAAAGCTAGATGGTACCCTGCTACCAATGCCAACCACTTGGGAAGGGATCCAAACTGGAGGTCCTGGATAGAGTGGGAGGAAAAATATGGAACAAAATTCAAAAACACAATAAAGAAAAGAATTACTGGTAGGATGGAGTCCGGTGTGACTCCCAGACTATGACCCTTGGATACACTTCTGGCCTGGGATAAAAATCACTCAGCCCAACAGTAGTAAGACTTACATGCAGAACACCCAACTCAGGGCAATGCACCCACCTACTCTACAGAGATACACGTCTTGCAGCAATTGGCCATGGGGCAACAGAGGGACAGCATTCACAGGGTAGCAAAGCTGGTCAGACAGGAGTGCATAACTAAGAAAGGTAAATAGATGGTGGGGTCACTGGGAAGGACATGAAGGAATGTGGGTTAGGTTTGGAAATAGTAATAGCAAAGTGAAACCAAATGTACATGAACTGTTGAATGTAAAACAAATTCTGCTCTAAATTTACATCCAAAGCACAATAAAAAATAAAATAAAATAAAAAGGTGGAAAGAATACAGTCACTGCACCAAAAAGAATTAGTCAATGTTCAACCATTTCAAGAGGTAGTATATGATCAAGAACCAATAGTATTGAAGTAAAAGGTCCAAGTTGCACTGAAGTCATTGGAGAAAAAACAAGCTCCAGGAATTGATGGAATAACAACTGACATGCAGTGCTATAAGCACTCACTCACCTATGCCAAGAAATTTCCAAGACAGCTATATCGCTGACTATAAAATGTCTATATTTGTACCCATTACAGTAAGAAGCCAGAAATTATAGACTGATACCATTAATCATCATGAAGAAGTAAAATTTTGCTGAAGATAATTTAAAAAATGGTTACAGCAGTACAAAATGGTTCTGGCAGTCAGGGAGCTGCCAGAAATTAAGCCAGATTCAGAAAAGGTTATGGAACAATGGCTATCATTGCTAATATCATATGGATCTTGGCTGAAAGCAGACAATACCAGAATGATGTTTACCTATGTTTTATTGACTGTGCAAAAGCATCGGACTATGTGAATCATAACAAATTAAGGATAACATTGTGAAGAAAGGGAACTCCAGAACAATTAATTGTGCTCCTCCACAACATGTATATAGACCAAGAGGCAATTTTTGAAATATAACAAGGGGATACTGCATGGTTGAAATCAGAGAACATATGTGTCAGAGTTGTAACCATTTCCTATACTTAACTGTGGATTATTCCTCAATGTAATAAAACAAAAATCCTTACAGCTGGATTAATAAGCAATCACATGGCAAACAGAAAAGATTGAAGTTTTTGAGGATTTCATTTTACTTGGAACCACAATCAAAGCTGGTGGATACAGCAGTCAAGAAATAAAAAATATGGACTGCATTGGGCAAATATACTGCAAAAGAGCTCTTTAAAGTGATAAGAAGCAAAGATGTCACTTTGAGGACTAAGGTTCACCTACTGAAGCCATGGTGTTTTTAATCACCTTATATACATAGGAAAGCAGAATAATGAAAGGAATAGAGAAGAACTAATGCCTTTGTTGGTGAAGAATATCTGTCCTGGAAGAAATACAGACAGAATTCTCCTTAAAAGTGAGGATGGTGAGATTTTGTGTCACATAATTTGGACATGTTATCAAGAGGGAACGGGAGCTCTGGTAGCATAGTGGCTAAGACACTTGCCTGCTAACCAGACGGCTGGCGGTTCAAACCCACCAGCCACTCCTTGGAAGGAAGGTTGGGCAATCCTACTTCCGTAGTGATACTGCCTCGGAAACCCAAGGAGGGGTCGCTATGAGTCGGGGCCGACTCGACGGCACATAACAACAACAACAACAACATCAAGAGGGAACAGTCCCTGGAGAATGACATCATGGGACCACTCCTGGAAGAAGGACATCATGGTTCGGAAAGTAGAGGATCAGTGAAAAAGAAGAATACTGTCAACAAGATGGGCTGACACCATAGCTGCAAAAATGGGCTCAAATATAGCAATAATTGTAAAGATGACACAGATTAGGCAGAGTTTCATTCTGCAGTACAGGGGTTTGCTATGAATTGGAACTAACTCAAGGCACCTAACAACCACATGATACTGTGAGATATAAATTTCAGATTTGAATTCCTCTCTGTGACTCTATTTCATCATCTGTAAAATGAGATAATTTATATGCATGTCTTGAGTTCAGAAATTTAGGATTTTAGAAATTACAAGTGGCCCATCAGTTCAATTTGTCATAATCTTTATTAAAGATAATGAATAAATTCATTAGATTTTCAGATGATGAGGTAATTAACATTTGAAATGATAACAATATAGTTAAAATGAACTTTTTAATCAGAAAAACAAAATGGTCTTAAAAGGACTAAAGAAAATTTAGCAAGGGGAATAGTAATGTGAGAGAAAGAACATTACACCAGTAACCAGGTCATAGTGTTGCAATTTCAGTTATTCTATTGAATTCCAATGTGTACATGGCCCATTCATGCACCCTCTTTGGGTCTCATTTTTCTTCTTCTAACTTGAGAGTTACAGAAATGCGCAAGATTAAAAGACGGCAAACTGAAAGCAAAGAAAATGTTGTATAAAATGGTGAAATAGTTATGGGTTATGGAAAATCTAAAATGAGCCAATACTTTTTGTTAAAATTTATAAAATAAAACTAGTTATTTCAGGAATTATTCAAAAGAAGATGATTGAGAGGGGAGAGCAAGATGGTGAAGTGAGAGGACACTCCATTTACTCTCTCAGTTTACAACCCACTGAACAATGAATAAAAGCAAGCACATACTGGGGTCTCAGAACTCTAGACTGCAGCCAAAGTGTTGGATAGTTGAGGAGAGTCCAGAAGCAGGGGAGAAGAGGAACAGGGAAGGTGACTGCACAGACGCTGTGAGAACCTACCTGGTAACATTGGAAGCACTCATTCCTTGCAGCCATTTTGAGACAGGCTGGGCAGCTCAGAAAGTGAGCTAATCTGAGGAAGCTGTATGTAACCCAGGTGTTTTTTTTTTTTATTATTTTTTTTAAAATATGTGACAAATTGGCCATAGAAGTTCTCAAACTGCACAGTTGGGAGGAGGCAAAAAAGATTGTGGCACTGTGAGAGTGTTGTGGGTTCTGATTTATGATGACTCCATGTTTGTCAGAGAACTGTGCTCTATAGAGTTTTCAACTGCTGATTTTTCAAAAGTAAATTGCTAACTATTTCTTCCCAAAGCATCTCTGGCCTGACCAGACACTTCAACCCTTTAATTTGCAGGTGAGCAGGTTAACAGTTTGCATTACCCAGGAAATTCACCCACATGCTAAAGGCAAAACTAATTCCTACTTTCCCTTTATCACATTACATTATATCAGGTATGGGGATATTCAAAATTGAAAGAAATATTTTTTATAGTAAAAGGAGATAGCCTTGCCTGTTTCTGACCAAAGAAGTAATCTAAGGTTTAAGGAAAATGATTGATACAAGGTCAGTCTTTATAAAAAGTCTTGAAATTGTAACAAGTTGAAACAGGAAGATTGCTTGTCAGCTTCATTAACAAGGAACTATCACTGGTAGCATAGTGGCTAAAGCACTTGACTGCTAACCAGAAGGCTGGCGGTTCAAACCCACTAGCCACTCCTTGGAAGGAAGGTTGGGCAATCCTACTTCCGTAGTGATACTGCCTCGGAAACCCAAGGAGGGGTCGCTATGAGTCGGGGTCGACTCGACGGCACATAACAACAACAATCACTTTTGTACAGCTTGTTGTTGTTAGTTGCCATGGAATTAGCTCTGACTCATGGTGACCTTATGTACATCAACAAAATGTTGACATTTCCTGTACCATTTTTATGATTATTGCCATATTTGAATTAATTGTTGTAGCTATTGTGTCAATTCTAGATGGCAGGATTTTCTCTATGTGTTAGGTGTTTTTCATTTGAAATATTTTAGAAAGAAGATATTCATATTGAAATGTCCCCATTATTCTTCTTTTTCTTCATATCAATAGATGCTAAGGCCTATGTTTACTGCTACCCTCTGCAGAGCCGAGCTAGCAGCAAAAAAAAACTGTGATGGAGAAAAAAAGACTTTCAGTAAACTGATTCTAGAGATAGTGGAATTTATAAAACACACGAGAGTCTTGTATTGGATAAAGATGGAGTGGATATTTCTTGAAAAACTGAGCATTGAGCAGAAAAGAAAAAAAAAAAATGTTTAAAGAAAATAGTGCCATGGGAGCGGGGAGATTGAGAAGAGGCAAAGAAGGAGGAATATCCAAAAGTGAACCATGTGAGTGAAGTTCTTGACGGGTGCACCAAGAATCTATTAGGAGAATCATCATTTTATCCCCTAGTTTTAATATGGAATAATTTGCTTGTGTAAGGATCTTAACAGTAGACTTTATGTCTCTAATAGATGCTCTGGTGTCCTGCCTGCCCTTTACCACATCAAGTGTACCCATGCTCCTCCAAGTGCTGGTTGCTGACCACTGCTGCTGGCCTTGGGCCTTTCTGGAGTGTAGGTGTTAACTTCCTATAGGAGGTTATAGGCCCCACCTCCACCTTATAGGTGACCCTCAGCCTCCTATAATTGACTGATATGAGGTAAAGATATCTGCTCCTTATTTCAAGGTATGAGAAGCAGAGGTAGGGCTCTGCTATGTAAATTATAGTCCTACCCTGCATAGATCAAATTAAAGCCCAGCTTTATCTGAGACCATGTCCTGCTGGTTCTTCTCTTTCCCCTTCCTACTTAACTTCATTTTTTACGTGTGTTTCCCAAACAGTACCATCTCAATAAATCATAGGCACCCAGACTATATTTCTGGTTCCAGGATCTGACCTCTGATGAGCTTATTCATTTGTGTGGCTTCTAAAGGATCACTACTATAGGTCAAGAAAGAGAAAATGGTTCACAACTTAGAAGCTTCTTTCATGCCTTTCCCAGGCTTTACCTTCTCTTGTCTCCCCTAAGGTAACCTGTATAAAAATTCCAATCATAGATTATTTTGCCTGTTTTAGACTTTAGCTAAGTGGAATCAAATAGATGCAATCCTTCATGTACAATAATTTTTACTTACCATTATGTGTGTTATGTTCATCTTTATTGTTGCATATGTTATTGTTCCTGTTACATTCCATTGAGTTGGCTCTGACTCATAGCAACACTATGCATAAAAAGAATGAAATACTGCCAAGTTGTGTGCCATCCTCAAAATCCTTGCTATACCTGAGCCCACAGTGAAGCCACTGTGTCAATCCTTCTTGTTGAGGGTCTTCCACTTTTTCCCTGACTCTCCCTTTACCAAGTATGGGTCCTTCAGACAAAATGACAAAAGTAGGTGAGACAAATTCTGGCCATTCTCATTTCACAGAGCATCCCTGCTGAATTTGTTCCAAGAGAGATTTGTTAGTTCTTCTGTCAGTTATTGGTACTTTCAGTATTCCTCACCAACACCACAACTCAAAGGCATAAACTTTTCTTCAGTCTTACTTATTCATTGTCCAGCTTTCACAAGCATATGAGATGACTGAAAATACCATGGCTTGAGTTAAGTGCATCTTAGTCTTCAAAGAGACAAGTTTATTCTTGAATACCTCAAAGAGGTCTTCTATAGTGGATTTGCCCAGTGAAATATGAAGTCTGATTTCTTGACTGCTGCTTCCATTCCTGTTGATTGTAGACCCAAGTAATATGAAATCTTTGATGACTTCAGACTTTTGTCCATTTATCATGATGCTGCTTACTGGTACAGTTGTGAGGACTTTTGTTTTCTTTATATTGAGGTATAATCCACACTACAAACTGTAGTCTTTAATCTTCATCAATAAGTGCTTCAAGTCATCTTCCCTTTTAGCAAGCAAAGTTGTGTCATCTGCATACTGCAGGTTGTTAATGAGTCTTTCTCCAATCCTGATGCCATGTTCTTCTTCATATAGTCTAACCTAATGCTCTCCCTTCCTGATTTTAAACCATGTAGTATTCCCTTGTCTATGTACAGATTCTTCATGAGCACAATTAAGTGTTCTGGAATTCCCATTATTCTCAATGTAATCCATAATTTGTTATTATCCACAGAGTAGAATGTCTTTGCATAGTCAATAAAACATCAGTAAACATCTTTCTCGTATTCTCTACTTTCAGCCATGATCCACCTGATATCAGCAATGATATCTCTTGTTCCGTGTTCTTTTTTGAATCTAGTTTGCATTTCTTGAAGTTCACTGTCAATATACAGCTCCAATCATTTTTAAATTATCTTCAGCAAAATTTTACTTGTGTGTAATAGTATTGATATTGCTCAATAATTTCCACATTCTGTGAGATCACTACTCTTTGGAATGGGTACAAATATGGATCTCTTCCAGTCAGTTGGCCTGGTATCTGTCTTGCAAATTTCTTGGCATAGACAAGGGAGTGCCTCCAGCATGACATCCATTTGTTGAAGTATCTCAATGGGTATTCTGTCAATTCCTGGATTTT
>NW_006921702.1:129460-137280 GCF_000298275.1 Orycteropus afer afer | reverse complement strand
AACTTCTTCCTTCAATACCATTGGTTCTTGATCATATGCCACCTCCCGAAATGCATGAACATTGACCAATTCTTTTTTGTACAGTGACTCTGTGCATTACTTCTATCTTCTTTTGATGTTTCCTGCATCATTCAATTCATTTTACTTGTAGAATATTTCAATATTGCAACTCAAGGCTGCAATTTTTTTCTTCAGTTCTTTCACCTTGATAAATGCCAAAAGTGTTCATCCTTTTTGGTTTTCTAACACCATGTTTTTGCATATTTCGTTATAATAATTGGCTTTGTCTTCTTGAGTTGCTCTTTTCAATCTTTTGTTCAGCACTTTTATCTTGTAATTTATTCCATTTGCTTTAGCTACTCTCCATGTAAGAGAAAATTTCAGAGTCTCTTCTGACATCTATTTTGGTCTTTTCTTTCTTTCCTATATTTAATGACCTTTTACTTCTTTCATGGACGATGTTCTTGATGTCAACCACAATTCTTGTGGTTTTTGGTCATTGGTGTTCAATGCATTGAATCTATGTTTTAGATGGCCTCTAAATTCAGGAAGGATATAATCAAGGTCATATATTGTGCTCATGGACATATTTTTTAATTGTCTTCTGCTTCATTTGAACTTACGTATGAGCAACTGATGGTCTGTTCCACAGTCAGCTCATGGTCTTGATTTGGCTGAAGATATTGAGCTTCTCCATTAACTCTTTCCACAGATGTAGTCAATCTGATTCCTGTCCACATCATCTGCCAAAGTCTATGGGATATAGCTGTCATCTGTGTTGCTGAAAAAAGGTAGTTGCAACAAATTGGCCTTGCAGCATTCTATCATGCAATGTCTGGCATCTATTCCACCACCAAGGACATATTTTCCAACTACCAGTGATTCTTTTTTGTTTCCAACTTTTGCATTCTAATCACCAGTAATAATCAACATATGTTGATTGTAATTTTAGTCAAATTCAGACAGCAGAAGTTGGTAAACTCTTAAATTTCCTCACCTTTGGCTTTGGTGTTTTGTGCATAAATTTGAATAATAGTATCATTAACTGTTCTTCACTGTAGGTATATGAATATTATCCTTTCACTGGCAGCAATGTACTTCAGGACAGATTTTTAAACATTCTTTGTGATGATGAACTCCATGTCATTGCTCTTCCATTTGTCTTTCCTGGCATAGTAGATTGCATGGCTGTCTGATTTAAAGTGGCCAAAATCAGTCCATTTCAGCTCAACATGCCTAAGATGTCAATCTTTATGTATTTCATTTCATTTTTGACAACTTCCAATTTTATTAGGAGCTCTGTGCCTAAGGCACTTGACTACTAACCAGAAGGCTGGCAGTTCAAACCCACTACCCATTCCTTGGAAGGAAGATGAGGAATCTACTTCTGTAGTGATACTGCTTTGGAAACACAAGGAGGAGGCATGATGAGTTGGGTCTGACTCCATGGCACATAATAACAACAACAACCACTATTCTTAGATTTATACTTCATACATTCCATGTTCTGTTTTTCCATGGATCTTTATTTCTGTTTCTTCTCACTTTTAATGGTGCCACATCATCAAATAGAGGGCCCAAAAGCTTTACTCCATCCACGTCATTGAGGTTGATTCTACTCTAAGGAGGAAGCACTTCCTCAGTCATATTTGAGGGCCTTCTGACCTGAGGGGCTCATGTTCTGGCACTATATCTGACAATGTTTCAGGGATATTCATTAAAGTTTCCAGTAATATATCACACAGGTTTCACTGCTATTCATAAGGTGTTCACTGGCTAATTCTTTGAGAAGTGGATGGCCCCTTCCTTCTTCCAAGTCTGGAAGCTCTGCTGAAACTTGTCCACCACAGGCAACCATGCTGGAATTTGAAATACCAGTGGCATCGCCTCCAGCCTCATGGCAACATGCAGCCACCACAGTACAACAAACTGACAGACAAGTGGTGGAGAAGGCAAAGGGATGATATACACAAAATCCTGAAAGAATGACAATTTCCAACCAAGAATTATATACCCAGCAAAATTCTCTCTCAAATTTGGGGGTGAAATTAGGAGATTTTCAGATCAATAAAAATTAAAAGAATTTGTTAAAACAAGACTAATCTTACAAAAATGCTAAGGGGAATCCTTTGGACAGAGAATGAACAACAACTGATAATTAACACATATGATGACATAACCCATAAACCAACCTAGTTATTGAAGTATCAAAAGTAATATAAGCTTACAAGACTATAAAAAAGGAACCAGAGACATCAATTGGTAAATGAGGACAACTACCAACCAAAAAGAGAGAATAAATAGTGAAGAATAAATAGAGAATAAATGGTGAGGAAGTCAAAACAATTCTAAGATAGAACAGACTTTGTTAACCTTGGGAAGAAAATTATAAATCACAGGGTAATTTCAAAGAAAAATAATTAAACTTTGCATCAAATGAAAAGGAGGACAAGCATATTTAACAAATATTAAAATAATGTAAATAAAGGCGATGATAACATGATCCATTAACATAATGAGCTCAGCACAGAAAATGATAGGAAATAAAGAAATCAGAAACACCACACACAAATATATATATATAAATGACACCAATTAAACACATACTTGTGGATAATTTATGTCAATAGATTAAATATACCACCAAAAAGATAGAGAATTGCAGACTGGATAAGAAAACATGATGAATCAATATACTGTCTACAAGAGACTCACCTTAGATACAAAGATAGACTGAAAATCAAAGGTTGGAATAAAATATACTAAGCAAATGGCAACCAAAAAAGGGCAGTTGTAGGAATACTGATTTCTGATAAAATAGGCTTTACGACAAAAACCACCATAAAAGACAAGGAAGTACATTATATAATGATTAAAGGATCAATTGATCAAGAGGATATAACAATAATAAATATCTATGCACCCAATGAAAGAGTCTCCAAATACATAAAACAGACTTTAACAGAACTGAAAAGATATATAGATGACTCCACAGTTATACTAGGAGACTTTAGTACACCACTTTCAAACAAATATAGAACAACTGGAAAGAAACTCAACAAAGATGCAGAAGAACTAAACAATATGATCAAACAACTTGATCCTTTATCTACAGAGTACTTCATCCAACAGGAGTAAAATATACATTCTTTCCAGCACACATAGAACATTCTTCAGTATAAACAATCTGCTAGGCCATAAAGCAAACCTCAATAAATTAAAAAAAAAAAAAAAAAGTGAAATAGTGCAAACATGTCAGATCTCAGTGTTAAAAATTAGAAATCAACATCATAAAGACCAATGGAAAAAGAGTAAATTCATGGAAACTGAATAACACCCTACTGAAAAACAAGTGGGTGATAGAAGAAATAAAAAATGAGATTAAAAATATTCCTAAAAACATATGAGAATAGAAACACAACATACCAAAATTTTGGGGACACAGTGAATGCAATGATCAGAGGAAAATTTATAGCAATAAATGCACACATCAAAAAAGAAGAAAGGGCCAAAATCAACACCTTAACAAAACATCTTGAACAATTAAGGAAAGAGCAGCAAAAACAGCCTACAGTCATCAAAAGAAAAGAAATAATAAATATTTGAGCAGAAATAAATGAAACAGATATTATAGAAAGACAAAACAAAAAAGCAATAAGACTAGAAATTGTTTTTTATAAAAAGATTAATAAAATCTACAAAACATTGGCAAACTTCCATTGTTAAATAGGAGAAGAAAGAGAGGATGCAAATAACATGAATAAAAAATCCAATTGGTGATGTCACAACATGTCAAACATAAATTAAAAGAATAATATAAGGATACTATGAGGAACTGTACTCCAACAAATTTGAAAATCTAGAAGAAATGGACAGATTTCTAGAAACACACTACTTACCTAAACTAACACAGACTGAGGTACAAAATTTGAATCGCCCATATCAAAAGAAGAAATTGAACAAATCATAAAAATTACCAACAAAAATGTCCTCACCCAGATGGTTTCACTGGAGAATTCTACCAATCATTCATAGAAGAACTGACTACAATCCTACTCAAACTATTCCAGAACACAGAAAAGGATGGAATCCTTCCAAATTCATTTTATGAATCAAGCATAACTCTGATAACAAAACCAGACAAAGACACCACTAAAAAGGAATACTATAGACCAATATCCCTCATGAATATGGATGTAAAAATCTTCATCAAAATCCTAGCCAGTAGGATTCCAACAACACACCAAAAAAAAATTATACATCATGACCAAGTGGCACTCATACTAGTGACGCAAAGATGTTTCAGCATTACAAAAAGAATCAACACAATCCATCACATAAGTAAAATAAAGGAAAAGAATCACACAATTATATCAATACATGCATAAAAGGCATTTGATAAAATCCAACATCCATTTCTGATCAAAACTCTCAGAAAAATAGTAATAGAAGGGAAATTCCTCAACATAATAGAGGGCATATATGCAAAACCAACAGTGAATAAAAATCTCAATGGAGAGAGACTGTAACCATGCCCTTTATGCACAGGAAACAAACAAGGGTGCCCTCTATCTGCACTTCTATACAACATTGTATTGGAAGTGCTCTCCAGGGAAATAAAGCAAGAAAGGGAAATCAAGGGCATCCAAATTGGTAAGGAGAAAGTAAAACTATCCCTATTTGCAGAAGATATGATCCTATACTTCAAAAACCCGAGAAACTCAACAAGAAAACTACTAGAAATTATTGAAAGATTTAGTATAGTGGCAGGGTACATGATCAACATACAAATATCAGTTGGATTCCTCTATACCAGCAAAGAGACTGCTGAAAAATAAATAAGGACATCATTACCATTTACAATAGCTACCAAAAAAATAAGATACTTGGAAATAAATCTTACCAGGAACACAAAATACTTATATAAAGAAAACTACAAAGCACTACTTCAAGAAACTATAAGAAATCTACATAAATGCAAGAACATATGATGCTTGAGGATAGGAAGCTTGAGCAATGTGGTAATGTCAGTACTAACCAAAGCAATGTATACATTCAATCCTGATCAAGATTCCATCAACATTCTTTAGACATGGAAAAACCAAATACTAATTTTAGACATGGAAAAACCAAATACTAATTTTTCATGGAAAGAAAAGAGAACTCAGATAAACAAAGCTCTACTGAAGAAGATGAACAAAGTAGGAGGTCTCACATTTCTATATCTCAAAACTTACAACACAGCCACAGTTGTCAAAACAGCCTGATATTGGTTGTATGACAGACATATAGACTAGTGGAACAGAATTTGGAACCCAGAAAAAGATCCATCCACCTAACGTCAGCTGATCAAAGAGTCGAAATGCATTAAATGGGGAAGAAATAATCTCTTTCACAAATGATGTTGACAAAAATGGATATCCATTTGCAGAAACATGAAACAAGATCCAAACTTCCCACCATGCACAGAAACTAACTCCAGGTGGATCAAAGACTTAAATGTGAAACTGAAAACTGTAAAGTTCATCAAAGAAAAAAATAGGGGCACACTAAGGGGACCTAATTTATAACATAAATAGACTAGCGAGCATAACCCAAGATGCACAAGTAACAGAAAATAAGGTAGATGATTGAGACCTTCTGAAAGTTAAATTCTTATGTGCATCAAAAGACTTCTCCAAAATGTAAAAAGAAAATCTATGGAATGGGAAAAAATATTTGGCAATGACTTGTCAGAGAAAGGACTTATCTTGAACATTTATAGAAAACTTCAGCACCTCAGCAACAGAAAGACAAACAATCCAATTTAAAAATGGGCAGATGATATGAACAAACACTTCACTAAAGTAGATATTCAGACTTCTAGCCTCCCGAACTGTAAGAGAATAAACTACTGTTTGTTTAAACCATCCCGTTCATGGTAAATTCCTGTCAGAGTGGCACTAGGTAACCAGAACAGGTACATACACACGATGGAATATATGCAACCCTAAAGGATAATGTAGAATCTGCAATACCCCACATAATGTGGATGAACTTGGAGGACATTATACTGAGTGAAATAAGTCAATCACAGAAGAACAAATATTATGTTAGTCCACTATTGTAAAGCATCAAGGAAAGGATTATACATAGAAGGAATTTTTTTTGTTGTTAGTTACCAAGGATGGGAGGGGAGAAGAGGCTAAATTCCTAGATAGGTTGAAAGAAAAATACATATACATACACACACACACACAGACACACACATACATATATATATATACACATACAACAAGGACTGCTCGTGATACCCAGGTAGGAGTTAAGGGGAAAATGGAAGCTTTTTTTTAAAAAAAAATTTTTTGGGTCATTGAGTTTTGCTAGTGGTCGTGAAATATTGTATAAAAGGAAAAGGATAGCAATAATTGTGGCACAAAATGAGAGATATTGTCAATGTCCCTAAGCTGTAAATGGGAATCTTGTTATGCTGATGAATGTCTTTCTGTGTATGTTTGTACCACAGTAGAAGTAAAAAAAAAAAAGAAAAGAAAAGAAAAAGAAAGCACGCAGATCATCTACTGGGTAAGGATGAAGAGAATATTTGAGAATAGAAGTAAAAAAAAAGAAAAGAAAAGAAAAAGAAAGCACGCAGATCATCTACTGGGTAAGGATGAAGAGAATATTTGAGAATATTTTTTTTTGCTTCACTCATATTAATTAAGGAGCTCTGGTAGCATAGTGCCTAAGGCACTTGACTGCTAACCAGAAGGCTGGCGGTTCAAACCCACCAGCCACTCCTCGGAAGGAAGGTCGGGCAATCCTACTTCCGTAGTGATACTGCCTTGGAAACCCAAGGAGGGGTCGCTATGAGTCGGGGCCGACTCGAAGGCAAATAACAACAACAACAACAACAACATATTAATTAAATCTAGGATACATTTCTCAGCCATATCTAGAAATTTAAGCTCCAAATCTCTCTTATACATGTACTTCTATTCTTTTTCTAAGAAAACACCCTCTATTTTTTTTTTTTTAAATTCCTATCTGAGGAATTGCATGTTCTGTACCCAGCAGAGAAAGAGACTAGTTTGCCTTCAAGTATTGCAATAAATTTTAAAAGAGCTGGGATATAAGAATATCAGTCCCAGAGTTAAATATTTCTGTGTATTTCTTCTGTATTACCTTATTTAAATCTTTCAGAGTTTTTATGGCTCTTGCCCCGAGCTAAAGTTGGGTTTGTGGTGAAATTTGATGGCAGCCCCCCAGTAACATTCCTGACGTCATCTAATTCTTACAACTTTTGAATTATTACTACCATAAAAGGTTTAGTGTGAAGCTAGGGTGATTGTTATCTGTTCACTCACAATTTACTGAGTATCTCTTATGTACTTGAACCTAAGGTAGGCACAGCAATTGAAAGCTGAACTAATTACAGACCCTCTCTTTCAAAGTCTCACAATTTTAACATTAATCTTAGATATACTACTTTAGCATAGAATGTTTTAAATTTAATTAAAAATAACCTCATAGAGACTACTACAAAGACAATGGCATAAACAGACTATCAAGCATAACCCAAGATGCACAAAGAGCAGAAGATGGCTGAGACTTTCTGAAAATTAAATTCTTATGTACATCAAAAGACTTCTTCAAAAGTGTAAAAAGAAAATCTATGGAACAGGAAAAAATATTCAGCAAAGACATGTCGGATAAAAGACTATCTTGAAAATTTATAGAAAACTTCAACACCTCAACAACAAAAAGACAAACAATCCAATTTAAAAAATGGGCAGAAGATATGAACAGACACTTCCCCAAAGAAGACATCCAGGCAACTA
>NW_006921702.1:125785-129197 GCF_000298275.1 Orycteropus afer afer | reverse complement strand
CACTATGCTACCAGAGCATATCCAAACAAGCATGAGATACCATCTCACCCCAGCATTAATAGCAAAGTTCAACAAGACAGAAAATAACAAATGCTCTGAGGATGAGGAAAGATTGAAACTCTCCTACACTCCTGGTAGGACAGTAAAATGATACAAGCACTATTGAATCTTGAATAAAGAGGCCATTTAATATTAATAAAGGGGTCAATTAATCAAGAGTACATAGAAATATTAATCAAGTAACAAACCTTCAAAATATATGGAGCAAAATGTGATAGAGTTTCAAGGAGAAATAGACAAATCCACAGTGATAGTCACAGTTTTCAATAGGCTCTGTCAATAATTTATAGAAAAATTATACAAAAACTCAAGTATACAGGTTTTAACAACAAATCAACCAACTTGACCTCACAGACATATATGTAACATTCTACTCCCAGACAGCTAAACAGGCATTCATCTCAGTGCCAGATTTACCAAGACAGACAATATTTCTCCCAAAGCAAATTTCTATAAATATTAAAAAAAAAAAAAAAAAAATCAAGTAATACAAAGGTTTTCTTATGAGCACAATGGAATTAAATTAGATATTAAGACTAAAAAAAAAAAAAAAAAACCCACTCTGGAAAATTCCCAAATATTTGAAAACTAAATATCAGTCTTCCAAATAATACATAGGTCAAGGAATAAATCAAAGGAGAAATTAGAAAGTATTTTGTATATCAACACTCATCAGTCAGTTTATCATATTGTGTTGGCTTCTGTGTTGCTGTGATGTTAGAAGCTATGCCAACAGTATTTCAAATATCAGATGGTGGATTGATCTCAGTGGAACTTTCAGACTAAGACAGGCTAGGCAGAAGGAGTTAACTGTCCACTTCTGAAAAATTTGGCTACTAAAAATCTTATGAATATCCATAAAACATCATCTGATATAGTGCCAGAAGATAAGACCCTCTGGTTGGAAGGCACTCAAAATATGACTGTGGAAGACCTGCCTCCTTAAAGTAGAGTCAACATCAATGGTGTGGATGGAGTAAACTTTCTGCATATTCATTTACTGATGTGTCATGACTCAAAATAAAAAACTGCAAAAACTCATAAATAATCAGAATGTGGAATGTATGAAGTATAAATCTAGGCAAACTTCAAGTTGTCAACAATGAACTACAATCCATAAAGATCAATATCCTAAGAATTAGGAGTTGAAATGGAATGGTATTGACCATTGTGAATTCTACAGTCATATAGTCTACTATGCTGGGAAGACAAACTGAACAGGAATGCCATAATTCATCATCAGAAAGAATATTTCAACATCTATTCTGAAGTATAAAGCTGTCAGTGGGAAGATGATATCCATAAGCCTACAAAGAAGACCAGTAAATATGATTATTATTCAAATCTATGCACTGCCCACTAAGATAAAAGAAAAAGAAATTGAAGATTTTTACCAATTTCTGCAGTTAGAAAGTGAACAAACATGAAGTCAAGATGTGTTAATAATTACTGGTGATTGGAAGACAAAAGTTTAAAATGAAGCATTGGTTGTTCCAAAATATGGCTTTGGTGACAGAAATTATGCTGGAGATTGCATAATAGAGTTTTTCAAAAACAATGACTTGTTCATTGCAAATACATTTTTGAACAACGTAAATGGCAATTGCACATGTGGACCACACCAGATGGAATAAACAGGACTCAAATTGACTACATCCATGGAAAGTGGTGATAGCAAAATGGATGTTAGAAGAGACTCTGAAATGTTCTCTTGTGAGTAGCTAAAGAATATGGAATAAATGATGGAATAAAACAGAAGAGATTTAAAAGGGCATCTCAAGAAGTTAAAGTAAAGTTTTGTAATGAAATGTGCAAAGACTTGCAGTTAAAAAACCAAAATGGAAGAACACGCTTGGTGTTTCTCAAGCTGAAAGACCAGGGGAAAAAAACCAAAACTCCTCTTGAGTTGTAATATTGAAGGATTGCATAGGCAAAATATTGAACGATGCAGGAAGCATCAAAAGAAGATGGAAGGAACAAACAACACACTGCACTAAAAAGAACTGGCTGACCTTCATACATTTCAGGAAGTAACATATGATCAAGAACAGGTATTATTGAAGGACGAAATCCAAGCTGTACTGAAAGTATTGGTGAAAAATATGGCTCCAGGAATTGATGGAATACCCATTGAGATGGTTCAACAAACAGATGCAGCACTGGACGCACTCCCTCCTTTATGCAAAAAATTAAGAAGACAGCTACCTGGACACGCAACTGGGAGAGATCCATATTTGCTCCCATTCAAAAGAAACGTGATCCAACAGAATGTGGAAATAACCAAATATCATTAATATCACACACAAGTAAGATTTTCCTGAAGATAAATGAGAAACAGTTGCAGCAATATATTCATATGAAACTTCCAGAAGTTTAAGCCAGATTCAGAAGATGGAATGGAATGAGGAATATCATTGCTGATGTTGGATGGATTTGGGCTGAAAAAAAGAAAACAAGAAAGTTGTTATCCTCTGTTTTATTGACTATGCAAAGACATTCAACTGTGAATGATTACAATTTTTGGATAAAATTGTGAAGAATGGGCATTTCAGCAAACTTATTTGTGCACATGAGGAACCTGTACATAGACCAAAATGCCATATTTATTCAGTCTATGTGCTGAGTAATCTGAGAAGCTGTATTATATGAAGAAGAGCATGGTCTCAGGATTGAAGGAAGACTCATTAACACTCTGTGATATGCAAGTGACACAACTTTACTTCCTGTGAATGAAGAAGACTTGAAGCACTATGATAAGGATCAAAGACTACAGCCTTTAGAATGGATTTCACCTTAATATAAAGAAAATAAAAATCCTCTCCACTGGACCAAAAAGCAATATCATGATTAATGGAGATAAGATTGAAGTTGTTAGGCATTTCATTTTGCTTATATCCACAATCAATGCCCATGAAAGCAGCAATTAAAAAATCATTTCACTGGTCAAATCTGGGGCAAAAAAACCTGTTTAGCATGTTAAAGAGCAAAAATGTTACTTTAAACACTAAGGTATTCATGACCCAAACCATGGTATTTTTTTTTTTTCCTATTTGTTGGATTTTTTTATTTATTTTTATTTTTTTAATTTTTTTTTAATTATTTATTGTGATTTGGGTAAAGATTTACAGAGCAAATTCGCTTTCCATACAGTAGTTCACGTATACTTTGTCTCATGTCATTGACCACAGTTTACCACAATGAAATAGCTCCCCTCACACTTCCTCCCCATAGTTACCTCTTCCCAGTGTCCATCCTTCCATACTCTCCTGCCCCCTGAGCTGTCTCCCTGTGCATAAGCAGCCCTTCCTTCTCCCATGATTGTTCTCTCCAGGGCATGTGTCTACTTGAGGTA
>NW_006921702.1:119789-121148 GCF_000298275.1 Orycteropus afer afer | reverse complement strand
TGGCTGACTGTTCCTCTCTCTGGCTTCCTGGCTTTTAATCCCCTTTCTCCTGCTCTTCTGGCCTGCTTCTTTGGGCATCCCTGAGTTGTCTTTCCTCACCTGTATCCCTGGGGCTGACTGCTCTTCTGTCCGGGTTAAAGGTTTTTATCCCCTTTCTTCTGGTCTTTTGCCCTGCTACTCTGGGCGTCCCTGAGTTGTCTCTCCACACCTGTAACCCTGGGGTTGACTGCTCTTCTGTCCGGGTTCAAGGCTTAATCTCCTTTCTCCTGCACTTCTGGCCTGCTACTCTGGCGTCCTTGCATTTTCTCTCCTCACCTGTAAGCCTGGGGCTGACTGCTCTTCTGTCCAGGTTCAAGGCTTCTATCACCCTCCGTGCTCTTCTGGCCTGCTACTCTGGGCAGGCCTGAGATTTCCCTCCTCACCTAATCCCTTCGGCTGATTGCTCTTATGTCTGGGTTCAAGGCATTTATCCCCTTCCCTGTTCTTCCGGCCTGCTACTCTGGTGTCCCTGTGTTGTCTCTCCTCATGTGTAAGCCTGGGGCTTAAGGCTATTATCCCCTTCCCTGCTCTTCCGGCCTGATACTCTGTGCAGGCCTGAATTTCCACTCCTCACCTAATCGCTTTGGCTGATTGCTCTTCTGTCTGGGTTCAAGGTTTTTATCCCCTTACCAGCTCTTCCAGCCTGCTACTCTGGGCAGGCCTGAGTTCACCCTCCTCACCTAATCGCTTCAGCTGATTACTCTTCTGTCTGGGTTCAAGGTTTTTATTCCCTTCCCTGCTCATCCGGCCTGCTACTCTGGGTGGGCTTAAATTTCCACTCCTCACCTAATCGCTTCGGCTGACTGCTCTTCTGTCCGGGTTCAAGGCTTTTATTCCCTTCCCTGCTCTTCTGGCCTGCTACTCTGGACGGGCCTGAGTTTCCACTCCTTACCTAATCCCTTTGGATGATTGCTCTTCTGTCCGGGTTCAAGACTTTTATCGCCTTCTGTGCTCTTCCGACCTGCTACTCAGGTGTCCCTGCGTTGTCTCTCCTCACCTGTAAGCCTGTGGCTGACTGCTCTTCTGTCTGGGTTCCAGGTTTTTATCCCCTTCCAGGCTCTTCCGGCCTGCTACTTTGGGAAGGCCTGAGTTTCCCTCCTCACCTAATCCCTTCGACTGATTGCTCTTCTGTCTGGGTTCAAGGCTTTAGTCACCTTCCCTGTTCTTCCTGCCTGCTACTCAGGTGTCCCTGCATTGTTTCTCCTCACCTGAAAGCCTGGGGCTGAAGGCTCTTCTGTCTGGGTTCAAGGCTTTTATCCCCTTCCCTGCTCTTCCGGCCTGCTACTCTGGCATCCCTGCGTTGTCTCTCCTCACCTGTAA
>NW_006921702.1:115394-116581 GCF_000298275.1 Orycteropus afer afer | reverse complement strand
AGAAGTGGTGATAGTGGGCATCCATGTCTAGTTCCTGTTCTCAAGAGGAATGATTTCAGTATCTCTCCATTGAGAGTAATGTTGGCTGTTGGTTTTTCATAAATGCCCTTTATTATGTTGAGGAATGTCCCTTCTATTCCTATATTGCTGAGAGTTTTGATCAGAAATGGGTGTTGGAGTTTATCAAATGCCTTTTCTGCATCAATTGATAAGATCATGTGGTTCTTCTCCTTTGTTTTATTTACGTGGTGGATGACACTGATTGTTTTTGTAATGTTGAACCATTCATGCATACCTGATATGAACCTCACTTGGTCATGATGAATGATTTTCTTGATATGTTGTTGAAGTCTATTTGCTAGGACTTTGTTGAAGATTTTTGCATCTATATTCATAAGGGATATATGTCTTTAGTTTTCCTTTTGAGTGATGTCTTTGCCTTGTTTTGGTATTAAGGTTATACTTGCTTCATAAAATGAGATAGGGAGAGTTCCATCCTTTTCTATATTTTGGAATATTTTGAGTAGGATTGGTATCAGTTCTTCTCTGAATGTTTTTTAGAATTCTCCAGTGAAAACGTCTGGGCCAGGACTTTTTTTAGTTGGTAATTTTGTGATGACCTTTTCAATTTCTTCTTTTGTCATGGGCCTGTTCAACTTTTCCACATCAGTCTGTGTTAGTTTAGGTAAGTGGTGTGTTTCTGGAAAACTGTCCATTTCCTACACATTTTTAAACTTGTTGGAGTACAGTTCTTCATAGTATCCTGATATTATCCTTCTTATTTCAGTTGGTTCTGTTGTGATGTCACCCATTTAATTTTTATTTGTGTTATTTGTATTCTCTCCCTCTTTTCCTTTTTAAATTTGTCAGTGGTTTTTCAATTTTATTGATCTTTTCAAAAAACCAACTTCTGGTCTTGTTGATTTTTTCTATAGCCCTTCTATTTTCTTTTTCATTGATTTGTGCTCGAATCTTGATTATTTGCTTCCTTCTGATGACTGTGGGCTTTTCTTGCTGTTCATTCTCTAATTGTTGGAGATGTTTATTTAAAGTGTTGATTTTGTCTCTTTCTTCTTTTTTGATGTGTGCACTTATTGCTATAAATTGGCCTCTGATCACTGCTTTTGCTGTGTCCCAAAGATTTTGGTATGTTGTGTTTTCATTCTTGTTTGATTCAAGGAATTTTC
>NW_006921702.1:110774-114467 GCF_000298275.1 Orycteropus afer afer | reverse complement strand
TTTCTTTGTTCCATATTATTTTCTGTGCTGAGCTCATTATGTTTATGAATCATGTTATCATTTCCTTTGTTTCTGTTGTTTTACTATATGCTGAATATTCATGCTTGTCCTCTTTTTTATTGTGATGTGAAGTTTTATTATTTTTCTTTAAGGTTTCCCTATGATTTATAATTTTCTCCCCTAGTTTAGAACAGCCCATTCTATCTTTCAACTTTCTTAACTTCCTCACCATTTAGAAATTCTGTGACTACACAGCCTTTTCCCTCTTTTTGTTTGTAGTTGTCCTCCCTTGCCAATTGATGTGTCTGGTTCCCTGTCTACAATCTTTTAAGCTCATTTTACTTTGGATATATCCATAGCTGTAGTTTCTGGGTTGTATCATCTTGTGTATTAATGGTCGGCTGTTATTTGCTATTTCTGGTTCTCTGATCAAAGGACTCCCTTTAGGAAGTCTTGTAAGGTTGGTCTGGTTTTAACAAATTCCCTTAGTTTCTGCTTCTCTGGAAATCTCCTAATTTCACCATCATATTTTAGGGACAATTTTGTCAGGTATATAATTAATTGTTGAAAATTTTTCTCTTTCAGGGTTTATATAAACCATTCCATTGCCTTCTTGATTGCATGGTTTCTGCTGAGAAATCAGAGCTTATTCTTACTGGCTGTCCTTTGTACGTAACTTTTTGTTTTTCTGTGCAGATTTCAGGCTTCTGTCTTTGTCTTTGGTTTTGATGAGTTTGATGATGATGTATCTTGGTGATTTTCTTTTGGGGTCTATCCTGTTTTGGGTTTGTTGGACTTCCTGGATGGGCATATTCTCATCTTTCATCATTTCAGGGAAGTTCTTCTTCAGCAATTCTTGGACAATTTTCTCAGTAAATTGTGGTATTTTCAATAGGACCATATGCATGAGAAAGCTAGACAGTGAATAAGGAAAATTGAAGAAGAACTGATAAACATTTGAATTGTGGTGTTGGCAAAGAATGTTGAAAATACCATGGACTACCAGAAGAATTATAAATCTGTCTTGGAAGAAGTACAGCCAGAATGTTCCTTATAAGCAAAAATGGCCAGACTTCATCTTACATATGTTAGTCATTTTATGTGAAGGGACTATTCCCTGGAGAAGGATACCATGCTTGGTAAAATAGAAGGTCAGCAATAAAGTGGAAGACCCTTAACAAGATGAATTGACACAGTAACTGCAATGATAGGCTCAAGCAAGCGAAAGATTCTTAAGATGGCACAGGACCAGGCAGAGTACATAGAATCATTGTGAGTTGGAACCAATTCAAAGGTCCTAACAACAATCACAACTTGGAAATTGATAAAAAATGAATACAAAGCACATAAAATTTGTATGATGCCATTAAAACAATCTGACTCAATGGCAGTGAATTTCTTTTTTTTTTTTTTACAAAGAAAGCTGTATTAAAAAATGAGAAATGTCTCAATCAATGACAGAAACTAAAAATAAGTTATTTAAAAGGAAAATAAACACTAGAAAATAATAATATCAAAGTGGAAAACAATAAAATAGGTAATAGGAAAACAGGAGAAAAATCAATGAAACCAAAAATTAGTTCTTTAATAAGAACACTAAAATTAAAAAAAACCTCAAATTAGGTTTATCCGTAAAAATAGGCACACAGTACTAATATCAAGCATTACAATGCATCATTCCTGCAGATTGCATAGGTATTAAGAGGATGATAATAGATTATCATGAAACTCTTTGTATCAGTAATTTTTAAAATTTAGATGAAATAGACAAATTATTTGAATGACAGAAACTACTGAAGTTCACTCAAGATGAAATAGATAAGTTAATAATCCAATGGTACGATTATGTGCCAACTTTGCTGGGCTGAGCAGCTGGATGTAGTATTCTCCATGATGAGACTGGTAATCAACTCCACGGTGGAATCTCCTGTTTGCAGCTGAGTAGCTGCCTTAGGGGTATGATCTGCTCCCAGTATATAAGGAAAAGCTTTAGGACTGGTCTGCAGCTTTTGGAATGCTTGAATCCTGCATGTAGCTAAGTCATTATTCAGCAGCCTGCCATGTTATCTTGGGACTCTTAATGGAATTGAACTAGTGCTCTGTTGTGTGGTTCAGTAATATTGGAACTGTGCCTTTTTGCTTGTCATCCTTGTGTTTGTCAGCCTCAGCAACCAGCAGCTTCCTGAGTGAAGAAAGCCTTCAGCTTCAATTGGACAGGAATGAGATGCAGAACTGAAGTCCAAGGTCGAGGGGCTTTCACCCAGTCCCTAGGGCCTGGCATTTTGAACTTTGACTTCTAGCCTCCAAAACTGTAAGAAAATAAACTCCTGTTTGTTAAAGACATTCCACTTAAGATATATTCCTGTCAGAGCAAAACAAAGTAACTAAAACACCATGTGTTGAACAATCATGCCTTGGGCACTCAGTTATTCAATTACAATTTAGATGTACATCTTTGCCTAAAATTATCACTTTGCATTATGTTATAGGTGAAAATCAAACAGGACTACTGATTGCTCTTTAAACAAGCCCCCTCATAAATGTTTGAATATCATGGCTCACATAGTCATTGGCCAAAAAGGCCCTGTCTTTGCTCTTTCTACTCCCCAATGGTAATAATGAAGTAGAGTTCGTTGTCATCATTTGATTCAGGCTCACAAGTGACCCCACGTGTTTCAGACTATAGCTACACTCTATGGGGTTTTCAATGCCTATAGTCTTACAAGAGAACTCTGGTGGCATAGTGCCTAAGACATTTAACTACTAACCAGAAGGTTGGTAGTTCAAACCCACCAGCCACTCTTTAGAAGGAAGAATGGCCAATCTACTTCCATACAGATACTGCCTTGGAAACCCAAGGAGAGGTCACTATGAATTGGAACCAACTCGATGGCAGTGAGTTTTGTTTTTGGTTGATAGTCTTTCAGAAACAGACTAACAACACTTCTGGAGGATTTAAACTGCTAATCTTTCACTGAATAGTCAAGCACAAACAGCCTTCACCACAAAGAACTTATTATTTCACTCACTCACTGATACCGAGTAGATTCTGACTCATAGCAACCCCCATCGATTTTCTGAGGTGATAAGTCTTTACAAAAGTAAATTGCCCCACCTTCCATTTGCAAAGTGGTTGATGGATTTGAACCACCAACTCTCTGGTTAGCAGCCAAATGCCTTAGGCACTACACCACTAGAGGTCCTTAAACTCATTGCCATTAAATAAATTCTGACTCATGGGGACACCTATTGGGTTTCCAAGGCTGTAAATCTTTATGAAAGTAGGCTGTTCCATCCTCCTTCTGCAGAGTGGCTGGTGGGTTTGAACTGACACCTTTGGTTAGCAACCAAATGCCATACCCACTATGCCACCAGAGCTCTAATATTTCACTATTAACACTTAATTAAAGAACCACCAACCACCACAAAGTCTCTTCTCATTCAGAGCCTGAATGAAAGTTTTCTCTCTTTTAATTCAACATCTATTTTTCCATCCAGTTCAACCATAATAATTTTATAATTCTAATGAGGCTGAAAAGATTTTAAAAGGTGCTATTACAGCAGAGAGATGGCCCTTCTACCTGGTGGGGAGCAGCCGGTGGGTTTGAACCGCCAGCCTTGGGCGTGGCAGCTGACTGCCCGAGGTCCTGAGGCCATCCCCCACACTTATTCAATCTATATGCTGAGCAAATA
>NW_006921702.1:101252-110158 GCF_000298275.1 Orycteropus afer afer | reverse complement strand
CCCTGGAGAAGGATGTCATGCTTGGTAGGGTGGAGGGTCGATGAAAGAGGGGGAGGCCTTCAAGGAGATGGATTGATACGGTGGCTGTGATGATGGGCTCAAGTATAGCAGGGATTGTGGGGCTGGCGTGGGATCGGGCAGTGTTTCATTTTGCTGTGCATGGGGTCTCTATGAGTCGGAAACGACTCGAGGGCACTTAACAACAACAACAAATTACAGCAGACA
This sequence comes from Orycteropus afer afer, assembly GCF_000298275.1. Lineage (NCBI taxonomy): Eukaryota > Metazoa > Chordata > Mammalia > Tubulidentata > Orycteropodidae > Orycteropus > Orycteropus afer. Next base: position 109,933 of record NW_006921702.1, on the reverse strand, counting down.
GTGTTCAGGACATATCTGTTCAATAAATGAGTGAAAAAATGAGCGAAGTGAAAGAAGTGAATTAAGAAATAGAGTTACTGCAGAATTGCCATTCTAAGAAGCAGAAAATAATGAGCTTCATTATTAATAATCACCTTGCAGATGTAAGCAGTAGAAATTACATTGTGATTTTACATTCTGATTTTACTGTATTGGAACCTAAGTCTCACATCTGTAGCCTTTGTTTAATGTATTATCCAAACTTCTCTACAAAGTTAATAATACAGTGATTAATTTTCCAGAGTTGCAAAATAAAAGGGAAAGATCATCTAATTTAGGGTCTAATTCTGATGATGTCATCATTCACTATCAGTTCCTCAGACCTAAACAGTTTTTAGTGATGGTAATCACATCTTCATACTTTTAGAGAAAAATAAAGTACTGTCAGTATATGATAATGCCTTTTTTAAAATGTTCAAAGCAGACACATTTTACCTGCTAAGAACTTTATAGTTCTGAAGTTGTTCAGAACTTTCCTCAAATCATTAACATCATTTAAGCAAGCTTGTTTTGCTTTCTCTGATATTAGTTTCTTTGCACCTGCTAATTTAAGATCACAAACATTCTTTATTTCACTTGCCCTGAGTTTCTTACCACTGAATGAAGGAAGAGATATTTTAAAATTGACTTCTTTCATCATTTTCACTGGTGTTTAATAAAAACATAATAATAGCTAACATTTATTGAGTATCCATTATGGGCTATGCTTTAAAAAATATTTTATGTCCATTGACCTATGGTTCCCTGATCTTTGAAAAAGGGGCAAAATCCATTAAATGGGGAAGAGAATATTTGTTTAATAATGATGCTGGCACAACTGGATATTCATTTACAAAAAAATGAAACAAGATCTGTACCTGACACCATAAATGAAAACTAACTCCAGATAGATCAAAGACTTAAATGTGAAACCTAATACTATAAAGTTCCTCAAGGAAAAACTAGGGGCAAATTTAAGGGCTCTAATATATGCCATAAATAGTCTATGAAGCATAACCAAAAATGCACAAACAGCAGAAGAAAAACTAGATGAATGGGACCTTCTAAAAATTAAATTTTTATGTGCTTCCAAAGACTTCTCCAAAAGAGTCAAAAGAGAACCTACAGATTGGGAAAAAATATTTCACAATGACATATCTGACAAGAGACTTATTTCTATAATTTATAGAAAATTCTAACACCTCAATTACAAAAAGGCAAATAATCAAATTAAAAATGGGCAGAAGACATGAATAGACACTTCACCAAGGAGGATATCCAGGTGCTCAACAAACATATAAAGAAATTTTCATGATCATTAGCCATTGTTGTTGTTGTTGTTATGTGCCATCAAGTCAGACCTGACTCATAACAACCCCTCCTTGGGTTTCCGAGGCAGTATCACTATGGAAGTAGATTGCCCAACCTTCCTGCTGAGGAATGGCTGGTGGGTTTGAACTGCCAGCCTTTTGTTTAGCAGTCAAATACCTTAGGCACTACACCACCAGAGCTCCCCATTAGCCATTAGAGAGATGCAAATCAAAACAACAATGAAATACCATCTACAGCACTAGTAGCAAAGTTCAAAAAGACAGAAAATAACAAATGCTGGTGAGGAGGTGGAGACTCTAATACACTGCAGGTGAGACTGTAAAATGGTACAACCACTTTGGAAAGCAGTATGATGATTCCTGAAAAACTTGGAATTAGAAATAACATTTGACCTAGCCATTCTATTACTAGGTATATATCTTAAAGAAGTGAGAAGCATGACCAAAACGGACATATGCACACCCATGTTCATCTCAGCCCTATTTATAATACCCAAAAGATGGAAACAACCTAGGTGTCAATCAACTGAGGAATGGATATCCAAATTATCGTACATACACACAATGAAATACTGTTCAACCCTAAAGAATAACTTAGAATCTGCAAAAAACCACATAAGGTAGATGAACTTGGAGGACATTATGCTGAGTGAAATAAGTTAATCACAGAAGGGCAAATATTGTATTAGTCCATTATTGTAAAACTCAAGGAAAGGTTTATATATGGAAGGAATTTTTCTTTATTGGTTACCAGGGGTGGGAGGGAGTGGGGGGAACACTGTTAGGTAGAGATAAGTATTGATTTGGGTGAAGAGAAGGGCAATATACCATGTATGAGTGATCAACATGGTGGCATTGAGGAAGAGGAAGATATAGAGAGGTACATGGGAGATACAGACAACAAAGATGAACCCTTTTGCACATACAGTACTGTGTTGTCAGTGAAACCAAACATATGTATATGGGTGGATAGATGGGTGGACAGGCTGAAATATTAGGTATGTCTATGAAGCAGGGAGTGTACCCAAGACCATGTATAAGGTTGGCAGACAATGGTTCTAAAAGTGTATTTGTATGTTCTGTAAGAATTCCCAGTGTATAGTAGAGCTAACAAGGGAGAAGTTTGTAGTCACTTTTTGGTCACAGCCAGCTACCCAGAGGGAATTAGTAGTTGAATCTGTAGGCTCGGGACCATAGTCGCAGGGGACATCAAGCTCAACTGGAATCACATACTACACAAAACATTGTTCCACTTCCTACTTTGGCAAGTAGAGACTGGGATTTTAAAAGCTTACAAGCAACCATCTAGACACGACAATGGGTCTCTCCTCATCCATAACAAAGAAAACTGAAGAAAATAAAGATTCATGGAAAGAATTAGTCCTAGTGACTGGCACACCATGTGATCTTCATCCTATATGACTATGAGACCAGAAGAACTAGATAATGCCCAGCTACCACTGTCAACCACTAGGAGGAGGATCTGTGTAGGAGATCCTGGATAGAGAGGGAGAACAATGTGTAATAAAACTCAAAATCATTTGGGAGGGAGAAAAAAAAAAAGAGGACCAGGTTTGCTGGTCTGATAGAGCCTGGTGGACCCACTGAGACTATGGCCCTTAGCTGCCCTTCAGGGCTGGAATTGAACCCACTCCTGTGTCTTCTAGCCAAAGAAAAGACACATATATGAGTTGAACATTTACCTCAGTTAGATACACTCCTTGGAGAAAACAATCATGGGATAATAGAAGGGCTGTGTATGCACAGGGAGACAGCTCAGGGGCAGGAGTGCATGGGAGGGATGGACACAGGGAAGAAGTAACTATGGGAAGGAAGTGGGAGGGGAGCTGTGGCATGTGGGTAAGTTGTAGTCAATATTATGAGACAAAGTATATGTGAACTTCTATATGAAAAGTGAATTTGCTCTGTAAATGTTCACCCAATTCACAATCAATCAATCAGTCAATCAATCAATCAATCAATATATTATGTATGTTACATCATTGGTACTTATTTATAAGGAGTAGATGTTATTATTATCTTAAATTCTACAGGTGAGAAGGCAGTACCTACAAAATGTCAGACATGTGATAGAGCCAATACTAAAACCAAAACCTGTCTGAGTTCAAAGGTTGTGACCTGTGTGTGGGACACAAAAACTCTTGGAGGTAAATATTACTGTATTTGGAATGCCAAGAATCGTAGAAGACTGAAATTTAGTTCAAGTGTTTCACCAGGCCACTGAAGTTAACCTATATTACAGAGAAACATAACGACAAGATTCCAAACTTCCTACTTCCCTCTCTTGAGAAGGAAAATGAAAAATATGTCTAGAATTTTGTATACATTTTTAGTAAAACATCAAGCACATTATAGTATTTTGTGGTTTTTCTTCTCCATTGTTTGAAAACTTGTGCAAATGTCTTTCTATTTTACTCATCCAAAGTCTTAGCAATAGCTTAGAAGATAGTAGAGTATTCATCAAAATTCTGTTATCCCATCTTCCCTTGTTAACAAGCTAGATATGGTGTTTCTGCGTCAGGACCTTTACTTTGTTTCTCCCTTTGCCTTTAATGTTCTTTTCTCAAAAATCTGCATGGTTCATCCCTCTTCTCCTTCAAGTCTTTGATCAAATATCTCTGTAATGTCTTGTCTGATAATCCTGTCTACAATTGCAACCCTCTGTCCTCTGAAAAGGAGCTCTGGTGGCATAGTGCCTAAGGCATTTGACTGCTATCCAGAAGGCTGGTGGTTCAAACCCACCAGCCACTCCTCGGAAAGACGGTTGGGCAATCTACTTCTGTAGTGACACTGCCTTGAAAACCCAAGGAGAGGTTGCTATGAGTCAGATCTGAATACTGTTACAATGTCCATTCTTTATTTTTTATGCATTTTCTTCCACAGTGTTTATCACCCTCTAGGAGTCCTTGGGTGGTACTAATGATTAAAATGCTTGGCTAGATACTGAAAAGTTGGAGGCTCAAATGCACCCAGAGGTTCCTTGGAAGAAACTCTTGAAGACTCACTTCTGAACAATCAGCCTTTCAAAAGCTTAGGGAGCATTGTTGTACTCAGACACAATGAGGGTGCCTTGAGTCAGAGTTGACTCTAAGGCAACTGATTAGCAAATTACATAATTCTACTACATATTTGGTTAAATGTTTGCCTCTTTCTGATAACATGAAAGTTTCAGGAGGCTAGGGTTTCATTTATTGTGTTTTTGCTCCATCCTCAAAGTGGAAAATCCAAACCAAACCAAACTCACTGCCATCGAATATATTCCAACTCATAGCAATGCCCACTGGGTTTCTGAGGTAGTAAATCTTTCGGAAGTAAATTTCCCAGTCTTCCATGGAGTGTTGCTGGTGGGTTTGAACCACCAACCTTCTGATTAGCTTTCAAATGCCTTAGGTACTGCACCACCAGAACTCCTTTAAGTTGAGAATACCAAATCAGTCATTACCATTGAGTCATTTCCAACTTATAGTGACCCCCATTGGGTTTCCAAGACTGTAAATCTTTATGGAAGGACATCCCCCAGTCTTCCTTCTGTGGATCAGCTGGTGGATTTGAACCACTGAACTTCTGGTTAGCAGTCAAGTCCTTCATCCACTACACCAGCAGAGTTCCTTTGAAGTTGATAATATTGCCTGGTAAATACTAAATATTCCTTATTTGCTTAAAATCAATGTATGAATCCTTGCATATTAATGTTTTTTTTTTTTTTTTCTCCTATACATTTACATAAGGAGCTCTTGTGGTGTAGTGGATGAGGTGCTTGACTGCTAACCAGGAGGGCAACAGTTCAAACCCACCAGCCACTCTGTGGAAGGAAGACAGGATATCTACTTCCATAAAGATTTACAGCCTCAGAAACCCAATGGAAGTCACCAAGAGTCAGAAATGACTTGATGGCAGTGAGTTTGGTTTTGGCTTAGGTTATATGTTTACATTAAAAAATTTATTATGGGTTATACTCTATATGCCATAGAGTTGATTCTGACTCACAGCAACACTACAGAACAGAATAAAACTACCCCATAAGGTTTCCAAGGCTGTAAATCTTTACGGAAAAAGACTGCCCCATTTTTCTCCCATAGAGCAGCTGATAGGTTCAATCCACCCACCTTTTACTTAGCAGCCCAATGTTTTAATTACCATACCACCACAGCTTTTTTACACAAACACATATTACAACATAATTGCAAGTACTCTGTTTTGATCACATTATTCCTAAATTTTCTCACTCTTCATCCTACAGAATTCTTCTTGACACCCAAATGCTAAACTTGGAGCAGGAGTGATTGTCTCTGCTGCTGTCAAGAAACAATGGCTCCTTTATTGGCCTCTGAATTTCATTTTTTGGCAATTTACGTTATTGAGAAGTAAGAAATGTTCATTCTGAGTAATTCAAAAGACATAAAATCATAAAGCGGTAAAAAAAAAAAAGAAAGAAAACTCATGGCATTCTACAATTCAGATATTATGTCTATCTATCAAAAAAAATTGGCATTTATTCTAGAAATTTATTAATGCATTGTTATACATAAGTGTCTATTTCACAAAATTGGTGTCTGGTTGTACAAGCTGTTTATAACCTGTTTTCTTTCATGTAATAACTGTGAATATTTTCATATTCATTTAATTTTCCACTTACTGTCCATGTGCCATTTACCACCTAATTCAACAGTTTAGAAGAAGATTGACATAATTAAAGTTACAAATTAATCAATCTATATGTTAAATGAATTCTAAAACACATCATATTTTCCTTCCTTTATTCTTGGTGAACACTGTTATCACTCCCATTTGGTCTCTAGCTGTGATTTGTGTTCCTGAAGAATTTTCATCTAGGAGAGGAAAATGACACTTCATCTTTCACTTTCACTTTTTACAATGTGTGATAGTTTGGATAGCATCTCACTGCTTTCTGACAACAGGTGACAAACAAATAGCATAATTGAATGGTCTGAGTCTACCGCTTCACTTCCACTTTCCAACTTTCTTTTATGGGTATCCCTACAGGGACCAGATGAGCATGGACATCTGAGAAACAAAGTTGATGCAGTAAAAGTTACCACAATAATATATATATATATATATATATATATATATATAATTTTTTCCTTATTCTTAATTACGGATTTATAAATTTAAATCACTTGACACTATTTCACACACATATACACACATTTGGGAAAAATTAATAATTCTGACATATTACATGTGAGCAAGAAGAACTCTTAGGAGATAAATTTGTTACAATCACACTAGGAATCTTCTTGTTGTAGTTAGGTGTTGTCAAGTCAGTTCTGACTCATAGCGACTTTATGTACAAAAGAATGGAACAACTGTCCAATGCTATGCCACCTTACAATCCTTGCTATACCAGAGCCCATCATTGCAGCTACTGTGTCAATCCATCTTTTTTTTTTTTTCTTTTTTTTTTAGCATTATCTAAAAGAGTTTAAAATGTACATGGCCTAAGTGGTAAGATTTCCAGGCATAACATATTACCCTATAGAAACATTAGCTATTTACCGTTGGATAAATGTGCAAAAGAGTTAATAACAATAACACTGGTACAATGAAAGTAATTAAATAGAGCCATCCCAATCAAGTTATTTGTTAACAGCAGTGTAAATAAATAAATTGTGTAATATTTAATCAATGAAATACCAAATAGCAGTAGGAAGAAATGCTACGAGAACAAGAATGAGATAAATCTCACAAATATCTGTTGAGTAAGGACAACCATGCACAAACCTACATATGACTGGGAAGTTTAAGTACCTTGCCTATGTGAGTGGAAAAAATAGTGTTAGAACTCAATTGCTCATCCAGTGCTTAATCTGTCTGATTCAACAAGCACAGGAAGAGTAGATTCAAAATGGAGTCTCATTAGTAGGTACCACACTATATGCCTCTACCATCTAAATGCTTGAAAAACTAGGTACAGCAGTTTGAATTAGTGATTTTGGTGCTCTGACCAGCTCACTGAATCAGAGTGCACCAAACATGTAAGAGCAGAATTAGAGAAAATACACAGGGAGATTATTTAAGAAAGAGCTACTTGGCGGAGGATGGACAGGCAGCCGAGAGGCCATTGGAAACTTCCCTGGAGCAGTCACTGACTGGCAGGTGAGGGCAGCCACCTGAGATTCCCATGACCCAAGAAAGAAGACACCCTATATCAACATACCAGTGACTACTCCAACAACCCAGAGCCAGCTCCAGGGAACTGCCTCCACCAACTGATTTTGTCCATAATTTGGGTCTCATAGGTGCAGGTGGGCACCCATGCTACTGCTGAAACTCAAGCAGAGAACTCACTGTTGTGGCAGGAGGGCGAGTTCCCTCCTTTCTCAGAGGGCCACCGATTGGGTTTGGGTCAACCTGGGAGACACCGTGCTTATCTGGACACGGATATTGGGAAGAGAGTTTACTAGCAGGTACTCCCCCAACTCCAGCACAGCTGAAATCATGCACAACTTTGATGCCACAGGTGGGTGGTATCACAGACAAACTCCAGAGTCATTAGTTGTCTGGCAAGATTGCACCAGAGCTGCAGGTGGAAGCGGGGGTGGGAGGGCGGAGAAAAAGACATGGCTGAGTGTGATCCCGGGAATTTGCCTTGGATCTGCTCATTGGCGCTAAGAGAACTTGGAAGCAGGGTCTTTGAATGTGCCTGAACCAGGCAGAAAGTTGTGAATCCCCAACAACAGGAATCTTTCCTGAAATTGAGCCCACGGTCTTGTAAATAACCATGTCATCAATAATAGCCTGCGCAAAGCCCTAGAAACTGACCTAGCAACAGCAAGCTTTTCTTCTTTTGCTCTCACCTTTCTCCACCAATAACTTCACTCATTCAGTATAAGAAACCATATTCAGCCAATTACCATAAAACCTCCTGCATCAAACTCTAAACCTTCTTTATGACAAACAGAAACACATATCCACATTCCACACAGTGATTCCACCATCACAAAGAAAACAGCCGAGTGACTCAACGTACCTGAATCAATAATAAAATGAAATACACCAGCTTCACCCTTTCAAAATATTAAACCAAAAAACCAAGGCAAAACAAATCAACATGTAACCAGTAGCTAGAGACAACCTAAGAGTCAGTGATCTACCAGATTCCAGGTGCTTAAGAGGAGGTTTTGCTTTCCAGTAACCCCAAGAACTCTTCAGACATGCATGACTGAAAAGATCTTAGTTTACACCTTTTTTTTTTTTTTTTGCATTTTTCCCATTTTTTTCATTATTCTCCTTCTCTACTTTTTTTCTCTTAGTACCCTATCCCCAGATATTGCAGGTTTTCCTGTT
>NW_006921702.1:95601-99027 GCF_000298275.1 Orycteropus afer afer | reverse complement strand
TCAATAAATTGATAAATCATTGGCAAATTTAACAAAGGAAAAGAGGGAGAGAATACAAATAACATGAATAAGAAATGAAATGGGTGACATCACAACAGAAACAACTGAAATAAAAAGGATGATATTAAGATACTATGATAAAGTGTACTCCAACAAATTTGAAAATCTAGAAGAAATGGACAGATTTCTAGAAACACACCATTTACCTAAACTAACACTGACTGATGTGAAAAATTTGAACAGCTCCATCACAAAGAAAAAATTGAACAGGTCATCAAAAAACTACCAACTAAAGTCCTGGCCCGGATGGTTTCACTGGATAATTCTACAAAGCATTCAGAGAAGAACTGATACCAATACTACTCAAACTATTCAAAACATAGAGAAGGATGGAATCCTCTTAACTCATTTTATGAAGCAAGCATTATCTTTATACCAAAACCAGGCAAAGACTTCACTCAAAAAGAAAACTACACACAAATATCCCTCATGAATATAGATGCAAAACTCTTCAACAAAATCCTCGCCAATATAATCCAACAACATATCAAGAAAATTATTCATTATGACCAAGTGGAGTTCATATCAGGTATGCAAGGATGCTTCACCATTAGAAAAACAATCAACATCATCCACCATGTAAATAAACAAAGGAAAAGAACCACAGGATCATATCAATTGATGCAGAAAAGGCATTTGATAAAATCCAACACCCATTCCTGATCAAGACTCTCAGCAAATAGGAATAGAAGGGACATTCCTCAACATAAAAAAGGGTATCTGTGCAAAACCAATAACCAACATTATTCTCAATGGAGAAAGACTGAAACCATTCTTCTTGAGAACAGGAACCAGACAAGGATGCCTGCTATCACCACTTCTGTTCAACATTGTACTGGAAGTCCTAGCCAAGGCCATAAGGCAAGAAAGGGAAATCAGAGGTATCCAAATGGGTAAGGAAGAAGTCAAAACCTAGAAAACCCAAAAGACTCAGTCAAAAATCAACTGGAACTAATTGAGAGATTTAGCATCATGGCAGGATACAAGGTCAATATCCCCAAATCAGTTGGATTCCTCTACACCAGCAAAGAGATTGCTGAAGAAGGAATAAGGAATTCAATATTGTTTACAATAGCTATCAAAAATATAAAATACTTGGGAATACATTTTACCAGGGACACAAAGACCTGTACAAAGAAAACTATAAAAAACTACTTCAAGAAACCATAAGAAATCTACATAAATTGAAGAACATCCCATGTTCATGGATAGGAAGATTGAAAATTGTGAAAATATCAGTTCTACCCAAAGCAATCTATACATTAAATGCAATCCCAATCCAGATCCTATCAACATTCTTTAGGGATATGGAAAAACCAATCACCAACTTTATACGGAAAGGAAAGAGACCTCAGATAAACAAAGCACTATTGAAGAAGAAGCACAAAGTAGGAGGTGTCACACTGTCAGATCTCAAAAACTACTATACAGCCACAGTAGTCAAAACTGCCTGGTATTGGTTTAATGACAGATACATAGACCAATGGAATAGAATTGAGAACCCAGAAATAGATCCATCAACCTATGGTCAGCTGATGTTGACAAAGGGCCAAAATCCATTAAATGGGCAAGAGAATGTTTGTTTAGTAAATGGTGCTGGCAAAACTAGAGATCCATTTGCAGAAAAAAGAAACAAGATTTGTACTTCACACCATACACAAAAACAAACTCCAAAGGGATCAAAGACTTAAGTGTGAAACCCAAAAATATAGAGTTCCTCAAGAAAAAACTAGGGGAAAATTTAGGGGCCCTAATATATGGCATGGGAGCTCTGGTAGCATAGTGGTTAAGGCACTTGACTCCTAATGAGAAGGCTGGCGGTTCAAACCCCCCAGCCACTCCTCTGAAGGAAGATGGGACAATCTACTTCCATAGTGATACTGCCCCGGAAACCCAAAGAGGGGTCGCTATGAGTCAGGTTTGACTTGATGACACATAGCAACAACAACAACAACAACAATATATGGCACAAATAGACTCTCAAGCATAATTCAAAATGCACAAACAGCAGAAGAGAAATCAGATGATTGGGACCTTCTAAAAATTAAATCTTTATGTGCTTTATAAGACTTCTCCAAAAGAGAACCTACAGATTGGAGAAAAATATTTGGTAATGACATATCTGACAAGGGACTTATCTCTAGATTCCATAGAAAATTCCAACACCTCAATAGCAAAAAGACAAACAATCCAATTAAAAAATGGGCAGAAGACATGAACAGAAATTTCACCAAGGGGGATATCAAGCGGCCAACAAACATATGAAGAAATGCTCATGATCATTAGCTATTAGAGAGATGCAAATCAAAACGACAATGAGATACCATCTTGCTCCAGCACTAGTAGCAAAGTTCAACAAGACAGAAAATTACAAGTGCTAGCAAGACTGTGGACAGATTGAGACTCTCAAGCACTACTGGTGGGACTGTAAAATGGTACAACCATTGTGGAAAGCAGTATGGCGATTCCTTCAAAAATTGGAACTAAAAATACCATTTCACCTAGCTATTCCATTACTAGGTATATATCCTAAAGAAGTGAGAGCCATGACAAGAACAGACACATGCACACCCATGTTCATTGCAGCGCTATTTATAATAGCCAAAAGATGGAAACAACCTACGTGTCTATCAACTGAGGAATGGATACCCAAATTATCGTACATAGACACAATGGAATACTATTCAACCCTAAAGAATAATGTAGAATCTGCAAAACATTGTATAATGTGGAAGAACTTGGAGGAGATTATGCTGAGTGAAATAAGTCAATCACAAAAGGACAGCTACTGTATTAGTTTGTTATTGTGAAAGTCAAGGAAATGCATATCTATGGAAGAACATTTTCTTTGTTGATTACCAGGGGTGGGAGGGGAGGGTAGAGAATATGGTTAGATAGATAGAGATAAGTTTTGATTTGGGTGAAGAGAAAGGCAATGTACCAGATGTGAATGATCAATATAGTGACATTGAGGAAGAGAAAGACAGAGAGAGGTACCTGGGAAGTATCGACAACAAAAATGAACCCTTTTGTACATATAGTACAACATGGTCAGTGAAGGAAAACATGGGTTTATGGATGGGTAGATGGGTGGACAGGCTGAACTATTAGCTATGTCTGTGAAGTGGGGAGTGCACCCAAGAACATGTATAGGGTTGGCAGACAGTGGTCCTATAACTTTATGTCTATGATCTGAATTTCCAGGTGTATAATGGAGCTGACAAGAGGCAAGGCTGTTTTCACTGCTTGGTCACAGCCAGCTACCCAGAGGGACCAAGTAGTTGAACCTGTGGGCGCGGGACCATAGTCACAGAGGACATCAAGCTCAATTGGCATAACATACTACACAAAACATTGTTCCACCTC
>NW_006921702.1:94685-95216 GCF_000298275.1 Orycteropus afer afer | reverse complement strand
TATATGACTATGAGACCAGAAGAACTAGATTGTACCTGGCTACTACTGTCAACCACTTGGAAGAGGATCTTTGTAGGAGATCCTGGATAGACAGGGAGAACAATGTGGAACAAAACTCCAAATCATTTGGAAAAAAAAAGGGGGGGTGGGACCAGGTTTGCTGAACCAATGGAGCCTGGTAGAACCACTGAGACTAGGATCCCTAGCTGCCCTTTAGGTCTCGAATTGAACGCACACCTGTGGCTTCCAGCCAAACAATGAACAGGCATATGAGTTGAACATTTACCTGAGGTAGGTACACTCCTTGGAGAGAACAAGCATGGGAGAAAGAAGGGCTGCTTATGCACAGGAAGACAGCTCAGGGGGCAGGAATACATGGAGGGATGGACACAGGGAAGAGGTAACTGTCAGAAGGAAGTGGGAGTGGAGATGTTGCATTGTGGTTAATTGTGGTCAATGTCATGAGACAAAGTGTATGTGAACTGCTGTATGGAAAGTGAATTTGCTCAGTAAATTTTCACCCAAAACACA
>NW_006921702.1:90308-93953 GCF_000298275.1 Orycteropus afer afer | reverse complement strand
TGGGCATTCCTACTTCTGTAGTGATACTGCCTCAGAAACCCAAGGAGGGGTCGCTATGAGTCGGGGCCGACTCGATGGCAAACAACAACAACAACATTCTTATATTGAAGAATAGATATAATATCTATTCTTATATTACACGAACTGGTGATATAGTGACTAAGGCATTTCAATGCTAACCAGAAGCCTGGTGTTTCAAATTCACCAGCCCCTCCTTGGAAGGAAAGTTGGGCAATCCACTTCTACAGTGATACTGCCTCAGAAACCCAAGGAAGGGTCACTATAAGTAGATCCAACTCAATAGCAATGTATGTACAAATACATATATTTGTATTCTTATTCTTTGGCCTGACTCAAGCCATGGTGTATTCGTATGCATGTGAAAGCCAAACAATGAATAAGGAAGACTGCCAAAGGACTGACTCATTTGAATTGTGGTGTTGAGTAGAATATTAAATGCACCATGGACTGCTAGAAGAATGAAAAAATTTATCTTGGAGGAAATAATAGCCAGAATGCTTCTTAGGAGCAAGAATGGCCAGACTTCATCTCTCATACTTTGGTTATGTCATCAGAAGGGACCAGTCCCTGGAAAAGGATATCAGGCATGGTGAAGTGGAGGTCAATAAAAAAAGGAAAAACTTTCAACGAGATGAAGTGTCACAATGATTTTGTAGACATTGCAAGACAGAGCAATGTTTCGTTCTTTTGTACACAGGGTTGGTATGAGTCAGAATCAACTCAACCGTACCTAATAGCAACAACCACATTTTTAGATTTATTTTGATTATTATTAAACAATATCCTGTATTACTATTTCTTATTATGCCAATTTTAGTTTTTACCCATGTACTTCTAATATGGAGGAAAATTATTTGGCATTCTTAAATTAACCTCACATGGTAAGTCCTCTAACATTTTTGTCACACATTTTTTTTAAATGCTATTTACTTTTTAATAAATGACAAGATAATTATTATTTCTAATAATCCATAAAGTTTATCTGTGATTTAATTTCCTTTCTTGTATTTATTTATCTATAAAATGGGTTGCTAAGCAGTGTATGTATCTACATGTACCTCAAAAACTATTGAGAGAAATAGATATTTCTTAAATAGTACTACATGCATAAGTCAATGAATGTTAGCTATTTTTATAAATATTTATTTATAAAAGACATAGATGGATATAGAAATTGGCAGTACTCATATGACATTCCAAATTTCCCGCTCATATTCAAAGTATTATGCACAGTAGACCACATATCTTCTTAATTTTATGTTTAAATTAAAAAAAAAGACATATAAAAAAAAAGGCATAATTGCTTTGAAATGTTAGAAACAATGTGACCTTGCACATAAAGGTCAACAAGACATACCAAGTGTGATTTGATGAGTACTTCCATATTCTTCTCAAATTTATGTCATTGCCTTGACCTTTTCTCCCAGCCTCAGCTGAGTGATATTCCTGTTTGTTTGTTTGTTTGTTTTTTAATATATTCTGCAGCAATGCTTTGCCTTTGTGAAAAATGGACCCTTTCTTTTGTCAGTACAAATACCAATTTAACATCAGAGTGATTCTGGAAGGTGTTGTTATGAAGAGTTTATTTATCAAATAATGAATATTACCCATTGTTGTTGTTGTTGTTGTTGTTATGTGCCATCGAGTTGGCCCCGACTCATAGCGACCCCTCCTTGGGTTTCCGAGGCAGTATCACTACGGGAGTAGGATTGCCCAACCTACCCATTAGTCTCACATTAATTGATTTGATGGGAGATGACAGATTAGAATTTTGTTGGCAATGATGCTATCATAGCATATTCTAACAGCACAAGCATTGAGATAATAATTACAGCTACAGAATGGAACCTGCAGTTTTCTTAACAAAATAAATCCAAAAACAGGCTTAAAAACTAAGGAAAACAAAATGTGATTTAGAATCATTTACCCGTCAGTAACCCACAAATATTAAGCAGAATAGAACATCATGGTCACCTGATATGAATGTCCTAGATGTGTTAAGAGAAATGATTTACAATTCTTTGTATTATTCATTTCGCAGACAAAAAGTACTCTCTGAAAATACCTGGCATCATTATTACTGTGAGGAGATATTTTTGCAGCCATGACCATTTTTAATCCCAAAGTAATACCACCTTCTTTGTGGGTGTTTCACAGAACATCTAAACTAGACACTCCCAGTCATTCATTTTTTTTTTTTTCTTTAAATTATTTTGACTTTTATTCCACATTGTTCTTCCACTCTATCCAAGATCTGCTACATAGATACTCCTCAGAATTGTTGACAGTGGTAGCTGGGCACAATCCAGTTATTGTGCTTTCATAGTTGTATAGGCTGAGGATTGCCTGGTATACTAGTTGCTCGGACTAATTATTTCCATGTGTCCTTTGTTTTCTTCATTCTTATTTGCTCTGGATGAAGAGCCTTCATTGCATCTATATGTCTGCTTGCAAGCTTTAAGATCCCAGTGGCTACTCACCATAAAAGGACATGGAACAATGTTTTTGTGTAGTATGTTATGCTAATTGTTCTTGATGTCCCCTGTGTCCATGGCCCCGAGGCCACAGTTCTAAGTACTCATTCCTTCTGGGTAGCTGGCTGTGGCTAAGAAGTGACTACAACCTTGCCCCTTGTCAACTGTACTATATACTTGGACATTCTTACAGAACAAATACACTTGTAGAAACATTTTCTGTGAATCCTAAACATGATATGGACATGCAAAGCCATACCTAACAGTTTAGCCTGTGCACCCATCTATCCACCCATATATCCATCTTTGCCTTCACACAATGCAGTACTGTATGTGCAAAAGGGTCATCTTTGTTGCCTATACCTCCAATGCACCTCCCTGTGTCTTCCTCTTCCTCAATGCCACTGTGTACATTTGGTACATTGCCCTTCATTTCACCCAAATCACTACTTGTCTCACCTATCTAATAGAGTTCCCTACCCTCCCCTGCCACCCTTGGTAAACAACAAAGAAAATTTCCTTCCATATATATAAACCCTTCCTTGACTTTTTACAATAATGGACTAATACAGTATTTGTCCTTCTTTGATTGACTTATTTCACTCAGCATAATGCCCTCCAAGTTCATCCACGTTATGCAGTTCTTTGCAGATTCTTTTATTCTTTAGAGTTTCACAGTATTCCTTTTTTTGTACATACCATGTTGTTGTTCTTGTTGTTGTTGTTATGTGCCGTCGAGTTGGACCTGACTCATAGTGACCCCTCCTTGGTTTCTGAGGTGGTATCACTGTGGAAGTAGATTGCCCAACCTTTCATCTGAGGAGTGGCTAGTGGGTTTGAACCACCACTCTTTTGATTTCCAGTCAAGTACCTTAGGCACTATGCTACGAGAGCTCCCACATATGTACCATAGTTTGCTTATCCATTCTTCTGTTGATGGGCACCTGAGTTGTTTCCATCTTTTGGCTATTGTAAACAGTGCTGCAATGAACATGGGTGTGCATATATCTATTCTTGTACTGGCTCTCACTTCTTTACGATATAAATCTGGTAATGGAAGAGAGGCGGGGCAAGATGGCGGACTAGGCAGAAGGATTGCACGGACCCTCTTCAACAAAGAAAAGGGAAACCAATTAACACAGACACAGAA
>NW_006921702.1:47831-57122 GCF_000298275.1 Orycteropus afer afer | reverse complement strand
TCTGTATTTATTGGTTTCCCTTTTCTTTGTTGAAGAGGGTCTGTGCAATCCTTCTGCCTAGTCCGCCATCTTGCCCCGCCTCTATCCCATTAATTATTTTGTTTGCATGGTTTCTGCTGATCAGGGCTCAGTCTTATTGGTTGCCCTTTGTAGGTAATTTTTCATTTTTCCTGAGCTGCTTCCAGGAATCTTTTTTTTTTTTTCCTTTGGTTTTGGTGAGTTTGATGGTGATATATCTTGGTGATTTTCTTTTGAGGTCTATCCTGTTTGGGCTTTGTTGGACTTCCTGAATGTGTACATCCTCATCTTTCACTATATTGGGGAAGTTCTCTTCCAACAAATCTTAGACTATTATCTTAGTGGTTTTCTTTTTCTCTTCCTGTTCTGGAATTCCAATTCCAATTAGGTTATTCCTTTTTATGGGATCTCAATTGAATCTTAGGCTTTCTTCATTCTGTTTTGATCTATTTCCTGATCCCTTTCCAAAGAATTACTCAGGTATTTGTATTCAATCTCATTAATTCTGTCTTCCATTGATTTGATTCTGTTCCTTTGACCTTTCAATGTGTTATGTATTTCTGCACATTTACTGTTAATCTTCTGTATTTCTATCTGTAGATCTTGCTTCATTTCTAATTTTTATTTATTTTGTCATTTTGTTCTGTATTTTCTTCAGAAATTGTTCAAGGGTTTTATCTGTGTTTTCCTTAATTTTGTCAGTGTTTTTCTTGATCTGTTTCTCAGTCCTTTGAAGGTGCCTAAGTATTGTTCTTTTGAATTCCTTATCAGGGATTTCTAATGCTGCTTCTTCCTCAGGAATGTGTTCTAGGTCTGTATCTTGGTACCTTGCTTCTACTGCTTTATCTTGCTTCTTTGTGTGGACTATGAGGTCTGTTGTCTTTAAGACTTTGTGACTTTTTTATATTTATATTTAATTGGTGATTTTATGTTGGAGTTATTTGCCCAAGATTTTCCTTTTTTTTTTAGATATATCTGAGTAAACAGAATTATGTGCTCTTCTATTTGTTAGTTGCAGCACTTATGCATTAACCACCTATCTCCTGGTGGGTGTGGTAGGGAATGATTGTGGTTGCACAGGTCTTTTTTAACTAATTGTGAAGAACAGTTAAGGGTGAGTCAGGCTGTTATTGTTAGTCAAGAATCATTGACCAGTTGGTGGAGAAGGAAATGCTGGCTCTCACTCAGTAAGTGGACCTGCATGAAGTGTGAGTGTGGTTGGGTTGTGCAGGCACAGTAGCTGTCTCCCATAAGACAAAAACAGCAATGAAAAACCATCACAAAGTAAAATCAAGAGGACAAAACACACACACCATAAACACACAGGAACAATAACCAAAAAGAGAAAAAAGAAGGGAAAAAAAAAAAAAAAGAAGAAAGGCAATAAATGAGAGAAAATACTTTAAAAAGCCAAAAGAAATATGCATAAAAAAAAAACAAAGAAAGAAAAACACTGTAATATCTGGGGAAGAGGGGAATAAAAGAAAAGAGGTAGAGCAGGAGAATAATGAAGAAACAAATGGGAAAAACAGAAATAAGGAATGTGGAGAACAATAAGAAAGAAAAAGATGGGAACCAGGAACAGGAAAGAGAGAAAAAGCTGAAATCTAGAACATGGGAAGGGAAAAAGATAATATAATAATAAAAGGGATAATGATAATAGTAATTTTGAAACAGACAAAAACAAACAAGCTTTAAAAAAAAAAAAAAAAAGAAAAGAAAAAAGCTGGGCAGGGTAGGGCAGGGCATCCAGCCTCTGTCAGAGTACACAGACTGGGATGGCATTCTTGCTGGCCCAGAAGGTGGGTGGGAGTGAGGGCTGGCTGCACTTCCATTCACTAAGAGGGTGTGGGGTATAAGAGTAATGAAGAATATCACTCCTGTCCAGTCCCTCATCTCAAGTATGTCCTTGTGGTCCTGGCAAGTGCAGCCTATTCTTAGGTCCCTGGAATCTGAGAGAATGCTGTCACTTTAAATATCCAAAATGTTCAAACCACTTGTAAACATTCAAAAAGGTTGTGCCCTCCAGACAGCCAAAAGTCCACAGCCCAGCCCCTCTTGCTTCCACTTTTATTCATCAGGTACCAGTGCAGTCCTCTGTGCAGCCTCTCACTAGGTGAGCTGATTTTTAAGTTAATCCTTAGGTCCAAACACAGCTTCAAAATATCCAAGCTGTCTGTGCCATTGGGATAGCTAACAGTTCACAGCTCCACATATTTCATTATAAAAATGTTCAGTTAGGGTCTCTAGAGAAGAAAAACCTGCAAAATTTAGAAAGAAAGAGAGAGATTTTCTTAGAAAAATGGCTCACATGCTTACAGAAGCTGTCAAGTCCCAAGTTCTTGGATCAAACGTCAAGATGAAGGGTTTTTCCCACTCATGCAGCTGCAAGAGCTGGCTAGCTCCAGGTTGGCAGGCAGTATACTGGCTGTTGAGTCCAACGAATGATGGATCGAAGATCACCAGGCCGAATGGTGAATTGTTAGCTCATGGACAGTTGTAGGCAGCACAACAGAATCCTGATCCACAGAAGAGTGTCTCTTTTCCTAGGATGTCCACACCCCTAACCAGGCCACATCCCTAACGAAACTCCCTTTCAATGGATTGACTGCTCAAAACATACATCTGATCTCATCATGGGAATAACCCACAACACAACTGCTTAAACTGCTCAGAATTGTGGTCCAGCCAAGTTGACACACAACTCAAACTATCACACAGTATTTTCATACAGGTTCTTCTACTAGTTGGAATTTAGTCCACTTCTGTATCTTTCCTTTCAAAGCTCAGGTCTCCAAGATTATCTTCTATGTCTGTTTTATTTGGTTCCCTTTTTTTGTTGTTGAAGAGGGTCTGTGTAGTTTGTCTGCCTATTCCATCATCTTACTGCAACTCTCTTTGACATGTGATTTCTCGACTGCTGCTGCCATGGGTGTTAATTGTGGATCCAAGTTAAATGAAATATCTTACAATTCCAAACTTTTCTCCCTTTATTGTGATGTTGCTTTTTGGTCCAGTTGTAAGGATTTTTGTTTTGTTATGTTGAGTTGTAATCCATACTGAAGACTGTAGTCTTTGATCTTCATCAGTAAGTGCTTCAAGTCATCTTCACTTTCAGCATGTAAGGTTGTGTCATCTGCATATCACAGGTTGATAATGAGTCTTTCTCCAGTCCTGATGCTGTGTTCTTCTTCATATGGTCCAGCTTCTCTGATTATTTGCTCAGCATATAGATTTAATAAGTATGGTGAAAGGATATATGACATACAACCTTCAAGATTTTAAACCATGCAATATCCCCTTGTTCTGTTTGAACTCCAGCCTGTTGTTCTACGTACAGGTTCCTCATGAGCACAATTAAGTGTTCTGGAATTCCCATTCTTCTCAATGTTATCCATAATTTGTTTGATCCACACAATTGAATGCTTTTACATAGTCAATAAAACACAGGTAAACATCTTTCTGGTATTCTTTGCTTTCAGCCAATATCCAGCTGACATCAACAGCTCAAGAAGACAAAGTATTATAAAGAAATGAGCAAAGACCTAAAGTTAGAAAACCAAAAGGGAAGACAATTCTTGACATTTTTCAAGTTTCAAGAAGTGAAGAAAAAATTCAACCATTGAGTCAGAATATTGAAGGATTCTTGGGCAAAATATTGAAGGATGCAGGAAGCACCAAAACAAGATGGAAGGAATATACAGACGCTGGATTAAATAGAATTGATTGATGTTCAACTATTTCAGGAGGTAGCATACAATTAAGAACTAATGGTATTGAAACTGCACTGACAGAATTGGAGGAAACATGGCTACAAGAATTGACACGATACCCACTGAGATGTTTCAACAAATGGATCAGGGCTGGAGGCACTTACTCATTTAGCTAAGGAAACTAAGAAATTTGGAAAATAGCTACATTGCCAACTGACTAGAAGAGATCAATACTTGTGCCCTTTCCAAAGAAAGGTGATTAAACAGAATGTGGAAATTATCAAACAATATCATTAGTATCACACACAAATAAACTTGTACTGTAGATAATTCAGAAATGGTTACCACAGTACATTAGCAGGGGACTTGCAGAAAAGCAAACTGGATTCAGAAGCGGATATGGAATTAAGGATATTTCTAATGTCAGATGGATCTTAGGTGAAAGCAAATACTTGTGTTTTTTGACTATGCGAGGACATTCACTAGTATGGATCATAAAAAATCAAATTAAATAAACTCAACAGCATTGGGTTTGATTTGGTTTTGATTGGTGGCCAATGGTTAAGTGCTTGGCTGCTAACTTAAAGTTGTGTAGTTTGAATCTACTAGTTATTTATGGGAGTAAAGTTCTTGCAATTTCCTGCCATAAAGACTTGTTGTTGTTGTTGTTGTTATGTGCCGTCGAGTCGGCCCCAACTCATAGCGACCCCTCCTTGGGTTTCCGAGGCAGTATCACTATGGAAGTAGGACTACAGGCTAGGAAATCCTGTAAGGCAGTTCTGTTCTGTCATACACAATCACTATGAATTGGAATCGATTCAATGCAACATAATAACAACAATTCATAAAATAAAGAACCCTGATGATGCAAACGATTAGGTACTCAGCTGCTAACCAAAACTTTGGCAGTTTGAACTCATCCAGGAGAAAGGTTTGGTAATCTGCTATAAAGTAGTTTGGCTTGATAGCACCTAGCAACAAGAGTCATCAAATAGAGGAAAGTTCTGAGCAATGCAAATACAGCTCTGAAAATACGATTTTCCTGTCAATTTTTACATAATTTCTGTGTAACATTTTTTCTAGTTATAAATGATTATTGTAGAAATAATAATATCTGTGAAAGAGTGAAGCAAAAAAATGTTGTCATCAAATAATTAATAGTGCTTTTCAGTTGTGAGCAGAGAAACAACAACTGAATACTAAATGAAACTGTGACATAAATACATAAAATAATCATAGAAATTCTACTTTCTGTGATTCAGTTTATGCTTGATTCTTCCTGCTTTGGATATGGTTTAAACTGTGTTTGTATGTACTTTATCTATGAAATTTATAGCTCACTTAAAAAGTTGTTTTTATTATACTGAGATGGGGCCAAAACACCCCATCTCTTTATATGGTCTTGTCATGGATTGACCTGCTGGCTGTGGGTCATAGTGTCCACTTTTCCTGATAGTCAGCCACTGAGTAGTCAGTTCAGGTGAGTTTTTGTGACTTGGAGTTAAATTTAGCTCATCAAGTGCCTTATGCATATTAACTTCTGTGTCTCTGGCTGGAGTTTGATCACCATTTTTTGATCATGTATGTATGTGTGGTGTAATCAGTAGTAATGATGCCTATGTAACATGATGTAAAATGTTGCTGACACAATCTATATGATTTCCTGTTTGTATACTCCCATGAAAACAACTTCCCTTGATCTATCTCTGAGTAGTGTTGGCAGCACTAGCCCTAGCTGTTTCTTTCCTCAGTGAAATAAAGCTGCATTTCTGATCTCCCACTTTAGCTCTTGTTCATTGGCTATGACAAGTCACACCAAGCAGAACCTAGAATTTACCAGGTAGCAATACTAAGTTTTTCTCCATTGTATCTAGGTTGAGAGTAATTTATTTTTTTTATCTAAGTATCAGTAGCTGGCACAATTTTCTAAAAACATTTAATATTATAGATTACATTGTGGTATCATTTGTCCAGAAGTTTTAGCTAAGGAAATTAAGAAATGAGGAAGGAAAAAGGCAGGTGCCATTGAGCTGCCATTGAGTCAGTTCTGGCTCATGGTGAAGCTTTGTGTGTCAGAGTAGAACTGTGATCCACAGGGTTTCAAACTCCAAAACCAGGGTTCCGGTTCCCAGGTTTTGGTTTTCTTCTGGGTAGATTCCAACCTGTAATCTTTTAGTTTGCAGTCAAGCATGTTAATTATTTGCACCACAATGGGATTTCAAGCACTGAATACTCCCTTAAAATGCCATAGAATATATCTCAAAAAAGCAGTAGAGCATAGCAGTTGTAGTGGATTTTATGATTGTTCAAATGATTTGCTCCCTGGATCAGTGACTTCAGGCTCTGCTCAATGAAATATGAGAGGCAGTTATGTGAGTCACTACCAAGCAGAAATGCTCAGAGACATGGAGTCTTTGTTTCCTCTGCTATGAGAAAATCTGTCTCCCAGATCAATTTGATTAAGGTAAAGTGGTGTGTGCTATGTATGGAGTATAAGTGGGGCTTTTAGTTTTAAAAGCATTGTTGATTAACTTGTACTTGGATCTTGAGAGCCTGGGAACCCTGAAAGACTCTACTCATTCAGTAAGAGACAAAACTGTCCCCAGCTGATATAATTAAAAGAAAGGACTCTGAGAGTGTCCAAGACAATGAGATATGCCTTAGATTGTTATCAAGGGGGCCTACTGGTAAAAGTTAGCTTTCTTTTCCCAGCCTGTGAGAGACTATGGGATATTGGAACTGCTCCTCTTTATTCTCCATTTTCCACTGTCAACTGACAATGTGCATCATCACATCCGAACAACTGCACTGAGAAAGTGCCTGGTTCCACTTTTTGAACTGGAAAACTAGTCCTCAGTCAGATCTTATATTCTATTAGGGATTGTATAGTCCATTTGTTCTGGATGTTAACATGCTCAGAAGCAAATTTGTATTCTCACTCCAGTAACTGTATAGTACTTTATGACAATTTTTTTTAGGCTGACTTTACATCTGTTTCATAAATTTTTAAAATGTCTGTTGACTTATAATAGGTATGCAGAAAAAGTCAAGCTATCATGACAGCAGACCTCAATAAACTTTTAGGAATTCATCTTTTTTTACCTGTGCCTTTTTTTTTTTTTTTCTTTTCCTCTTATTAAACTAGTTTTGTATGACATGCATCTCTATTGCATGTTTCAAAACTTTTTTCTGGAGGGCTAGAGATGAATGTATGTATGCAAGCCTACATCCTAACCAGAGAATGACAAAAGGACAAGTCTCAGAATGACAATCTAAAGTCCTATTCCTTTGTTATCCTATTTCTGTATTTTTTCCCCTGACTCTGTTGAATAAATTAATTACATTCTAATCTCTGTCACCATGGGCAGTATTTCCTATTAAAGAGAATAAACTTACTTGTGAAGGAAACATAATTATTCTGTATATTACTTTTAAGTGTTGTTTTTGCCCTGATTGTATATCATTGCATTGAGCTATTGGTCTTACTTCAAGTCAATGATTGAATTGAACTTAGACAAGTGTTCCACCCTAAAAATATTTGCTTCCAGGAATCACTCTTCCTTTCTGAAATCACATGGTGACAAGAACCACCATAAAAACCCCTGGAGTTTGGCTGGAAGTAATTCCATGCTTCCTTGTTACCTGAAATGACTTCTCAGCTACCAATGTATCACAAATGGCATGTTGCTGGCTTTATCATATTGTCCAATGTTACTGCAAACACCAATCTGAGTTTTCATAACCCAAGGAAACCTTTCTTCCTCTCTTCTTCCCTCATCTCTTCTCTTCCATTAGTTTTCCTTCTTATGCTTTTTCATAATTTATGCTCCTACATAATTGGGTCTTGCACTTAATTTAACTTTGCAAGTCCTCACAGAACCATCTTTTAGCCTGTGCTGTTGAATTATTGAGACAGAGAGAATCTAGCTGAAGACATTCTTCACTGTGCATCAGAACATAGTTCATTGGTCACTGGCTAACCTGTAGATTGTTCAGCCTTGAGACAAGTAACAACCTACATTACAATCAGCTAGGGCTTTGGCAAACATTGTGTCAAATGGTAAAAATACAGTCACTGTCCATCAGAAATTATTCTTGAAATGGGATGTGCATAATGTAGATGCATTGGCATCTCTTTGGTTATAGATATACATATATGGATCCCTCTGGTCTATGACTTCATAAATGCACTCAGACATGCTACATTGATATCTCCCATTGTCTCTTGCCTTGATATTATGTCACTGAAATATGTAAACTCCTGACCTCAGCATACTAGATTTAATGAGTTACATAATATGTGTTAAAATTGTGCTCCAGCAAAACACTGCTGAAGAAAAAAGTAGGAGGTCTCACACTCCTCAATCACAAAACTTACGATACAGCCACAGTAGTCAAAAGAGTGTGGTATTGGTGTAATGATAAATAAGTAGGCCAATGAAACAGAATTAAAAACCCAGAAATAGACCTATCCATCTATGGATAGCTGATCTTTGACAAAGAGCCATAACTCATTAAATGGGGGAGAGATCACCTCTTTAACAAGTGGTGCTTGCAAAATTGGATATCCACTTACAAAAGAATTAAATGAGACCCATACTTCACCCTATACACAAAAACAAATTCAAGTTAGATCAAAGACTTAAATGTAAAACCCAAAATTATGAAGTTCATCAAAGATAAAATAGGGACAAATTAGAGACCATAGTTTATGGCATAAATAGAATAACAAGCATAACCAGAAATGTACAAGTAGTGGAACAGAAACTAGATCACTGGGACTTTTTAAAAATTCAGTTCTTATGTGCATCAAAACACTTCTCCAAAAGGGTACAAAGAAAACCTACAGCCCCAGGGATCCAGGTAAGGGGAGGGCGAAGAGGTTTCGAACAGCTAAGGGAGACAAACTTGTCTGTCAGTTTGTCATACTGTGCTGGCTTGCATGTTGTTGTGAGGTTTGAGGCTGTGCCACTTGTGTTTCACATGTTGGCAGGGTTGCACATGGTGCACAGGTTTCAATGCAGCTTATAGACTGAGACAGAGTAAGAAGAAGGAAGAGGCAATCCACTTCTCAAAGAATTGGCCATGGAAAAACCTTATGAATAGCAGAGAAACACCATCTAATACATTACTGCGTCTCTTTATGATTAGCCTGGAAACATTATCCAATACAGTAAAGGGAGATGAGCCTCTTAGGTCAGAAGACTCTCAAAATACAACAGAGAAAAAGCTGCATCATCAAAGCAGAATAAACTTTACTAATATGGAGGAAGTAAAGCTTTTGAGACCTCCATTTACTGACATGGCATGCCTCAAATTCAGGAGAAACAGATGCAAACATCCACTAATAATAGGAACATGGAATGTATGAAGTATGAATCTAGGAAAATTAACTTTTCAAAAATGAAATGAGAGGTGGGGCAAGATGGCGGACTAGGCAGAAGGATTGCACAGACCCTCTTCACAAAGAAAAGGGAAACCAATTAACACAGACACAGAAGATAATCTTGGACCCCTGAGCCTTGAAGGAAAGGATGCAGATTTGGACTAAACCCCAACT
>NW_006921702.1:9837-13138 GCF_000298275.1 Orycteropus afer afer | reverse complement strand
GTTTTTTTCAGTTTGTTCCTGGGATAGTGTTACAGGTAGGCCACACCCCTGGGGAAATTCCCCTAGACTGACCGGCCGCTTAGGACGTAGTCATGTGATCCATCATGAGAAACAACACTCACAAGTGAAGTCCAGCCAAGTTGACAGATCTTCAACTATCACAGTGATACTGCCTCAGAAACCCAAAGAGGGGTCGCTAGGAGTCAGGTCCAACTCGAGGGCAATGAATTTGGTTCACTTTTTTTTGTTGTTGTTTTGGTAAGAGCATTGAATACACCCACAATCCCAGAAGGACATGTTGTTGTTGTAGTTGTTAGGTGCCATCAAGTCAACTTTGTCTCATAGTAACCCTATGTACAATAGAACCAAACACTGCCCAGTCCTGCACCAGCTTCACAATCCTTGCTATAACTGAGCCCATCCTTGCAGCCACTGTATCAATCCATCTCATTGAATATCTTCCTCTTTTTCACAGACACTCCATTTTACTGATCATGATATCCTTCTCCAGGGAATGGTCCCTTCTGATAACACGACAAAGTCTGCCATTCTCATTTCCTAGGAGCATTCAGCTGCACTTATTTCAGGACAGATTTGTTAGTTCTTGTGGAAATCCATGGTACTTTCCAAATTCTTTGCCAGCACCACAACTCAAAAGCACCAACTTTCATTCTGTCTTCCTTATTCATTGTCCAGCTGTCACATGCATATAAGGTGAATGAAATTATTATGGCTTGGGTAAGGTACACTTTAGTCTTCAAAGAGATATCTTTGTTCTTCAGCATTTTATAGAAGTCTTTTAAAGAAGATTTGCCCAGTGTAATATATAGTCTGATTTATTGACTGCTGCTTACATTGGTGTTGATTGTGGAAACAAGTAATATGAAATCTTTGACAACTTCAATCTTTTCTCCATTAGTGCTACTTATTGGTCAAATTGTGAGAATTTTCATTTTCTTTATGTTGAGGTATAATCCATACTGCAGACTATAGTCTTTTTCATCAGTAAGTATTTCAAGTCATCTTCACTTTGAGGAAGCAAGTTGTGTCCTCTGCATATCACAGGTTATTAATTACTGTTTCTCCACTCCTGGTGCTACATTCTTCCTCATGTAGTCCAGCTTTTCAGATTATTTGTTCAGCATAGAGATTGAATAAGTATGGTGAAAGGATACAACCCTAATGTACTCCTTTACTGATTTTAAACCATGTAATATTCCCCTATTCTGTTTGAATGAGAGCCTCCTGATCTACATACAAGGTCCTCATGAGCACAATTAAGTATTTCAGAATTCCCATTTGTGATAGCTGGAGTTGTGTGCCAACTTGGCTGGACCATGATTCTGAATGGTTTAAACACTTGTGATGTGGGTTATTCCCATGATGAAATCAGATATATATGTTTTGAGCAGCCAATCCACTGAAAGGGAATTTCCAGAGGGGTGTTTTCAATATAGTTATAGTTATGGATTTCCTCAGAAAATGAGACACTCTTCTGTGGATGAGGATCCTGTTGTGCTGCCAAAAACTGTCTGTGGGTGAACAATCCACCACGTGGCCTATTGATCTTGGATTCATAATTCGTGAGAGTCAATAGCTGGCATACTGCCTGCCAACCTTGACCTTCTCAGTCTCTGCAGCTGTGTTGGGAAAAACCTCCAGCTTGACATTTGATCCAAGAACTTGGGACCTGCCAGCTTCTGTAAGTGTGTGTGTGAGCCATTTTCCTAAGATAAATCTCTCTCTCTCTCTCTCTCTCTCTCTCTTTCTCTCTCTCTCTCTCTCTCTATATATATATATACACATACACATATACGTGTGTGTGTGTGTGTGTGTGTGTATAAGCTTTAATGGTTTTGATTCTCTAGATAATCCAGTATAACACATTTAGTACTGGAAGGGAGAACTAGAGAGACAAAATTATAAGGATGAGCTTCCTAAATTGGTTCTCACCAATTCTGTTTTGGTTCTGCAACTTGACTAATCGTAAAGGCACTGGTAACTCTGCTTCCATTAGTAAAGAGGGTCCTGCTAATCCGTGGCATGAAGTAGCAAAATTAATATGCAAAATAACACCACCAGCAGATCAAGTATTTTGGAGAAGTGAGGCTCTGGGTCATCACATGTTTGATACTTTTCTGTAATTTTGTCAGCATGAGGAGTATAAGGAAGCTGGCTGGTTGGTCCTACTTATGCCAGACAAAGTTGTGAAAGAGCAAGATGAGTTCAGGGCTGCTGAGTCACAGCTCAAGTGCTACATAAAAGACCTCAATATTTCCAGTTGTGCTGTGAAAGAAAGCCTTATTTCTCCTAGTAAGAGAGCTGATATTGCCGAAAAACAAACCTAGAGTCTTATTGTAAGGATGGCTGACTTACAATGCCAATTGAATTGCTAAACCAGAGTAGAGTCTGAAGTTAAAGTGAGGTCATTAATTGGGAAAAATATGGGATCTTGAAACCTGGATATGGGCAGACAGTCAGGAATATGAGGATATGGAGCCTATAAATTCTGTTGAGGAGCTCAGGTGGAGTAGTGCCTAAGGCACTTGAATGGTAACCAGAAGGCTGGTGGTTCAAATCCATTAGCCACTTCTCAGAAGGGAAGTTAGGCAATCTATTTCCATAGGGATACGGCCTCAGAAACCCAAGAAGGGGTCACTATGAGTCGGGTCCAACTCGAGGGGACATAACAACAACAACAACAACAACAATTCTGTTGCATCTCCCTCATCTGAAGGGTTTACTATAAAACCATTACCCCTTCTATCTTCATTTGATGGGATTAACCCAACTTTTCCTGCTGGGTCATTGCCTGAGACAGATGCCATGGAAGACATTGCTGAATGTTCTCAGGAACTGCCCCAACAACCCACTTTAACTGCTAGACCTATAACTAAAGTTAAGTCCAAGCAAGCCCCAAAAGGTGAAATACAAAGTGTGACTGAGGAGGTGGTATGCTATACTTAAAAAGACCTACCTGATTTTCCTAACATGTACAGACAGAAAACTGGAGAATATGTATGGGAATGGCTACGGAGGGAGTAGGATATTTGTGCAAGGAATGTAACATTGAATCAGTCTCACTTTATAGATTTAGACTCACTAAGTACTATGCCGGGAAAGACAGTTTGAAAAGAATGGTGTGGCATTCATCATCACAAAGGATATTTCAAGATCTGTCCTGAAATACAATGCTGTCAGTGATAAGATAATATCCATACGTCTACAAGGAAGACCCGTTAATATGACTGTTATTCAAATTTATGCCCCAAACACCAAAGCCACAGATGAGGAAATTGAA
>NW_006921702.1:0-7742 GCF_000298275.1 Orycteropus afer afer | reverse complement strand
TCCTTGGAAGCAAGAATGGCCAGACTTCGTCTCACCTATTTTGGTCATGTTGTAAGAAGGGACCATTCCCTGGAGAAGGATGTCATGCTTGGAAGGGTGGAGGGTCGATGAAAGAGGGGGAAGCCCTCAACAAGATGGATTGACATGGTGGCGGCGATGATGGGCTCAAGTATAGCAGGGATTGTGGGGCTGGAGCGGGATCAGGCAGTGTTTCGTTCTGCTGTGCATGGGGTTGATATGAGTTAGAAACAACTTGACAGCACTCAACAATAACAACAACAAAAGTATGGATTCTTCATTCAATGTTTCAACTCTAGAGGTGAGGAAAGGATCTAATTGTTCATTTGGTTGTCTTACTGAAACATGGATTATGCAATGGCCTACCTTAAGACAGGCTGAAGTATGAGACCTGCCTTGGTACAATGTAGAAGAAGGTAGTTCTGAACATCAGCTACAACCATGTGACCAGTTGGAGAAATGAGGATGGTGATTGCTGTATCTCCTCATTGTATATGTGCATCAAATATTTTTGTTTCCTTCTGTTCTGAGCTATGAAATGTAAACAGGGTTAATATATTTCAATTGTACGTGTATTAGTGTACCATTTTAGGTACAAATATGACTTTATAATTGTCCTTATTTAGAGATTATGTGTGGTTAAGGAGATGTGTACAACAGCCAAGTTGACAAGGGGTGAACTGTGATAGTTGGAGTTGAGTATCAATCTGTCTGTACCATGATTCTGAGTGGTGTAAGAAGTTGTGATATGTGTTATTCCCATTATGAGATCAGATGTATATGTTTTGAGCAGCCAATCCATTGAAAGGAAGGTTCCCTAGAGTGTGGCTTGCTTCCAATATATTTATGGACTTCCTCGGAAGCATAGCACCTAAGGCATTTGACTGCTAACAAGAAGGCTGGTGATTCAAATCCAGCAGGCACTCCTTGAAAGAAAGATTGGTCAATCTACTTCCATAGTGATACAACCTTGGAAACTCAAGGAGGGGTCACTATGAGTCAGAACCAACTCGACATCAGTGAGTTTGTTTAGGTTTTCAGAAAATCAGACACTCTTCTGTGGATCTGCATCCTGTTGTCCTGCCTACAATTGTCCATGAATGAACAATCCACCATTTGGCCTGTTCATCTTGGTTTCATCATTCCTCAGAGTCAACATCCTGTATACCACCTACCAACCTTGACCTTATCAGCCCCTGCAGCTGCATGAGTCAGGAAAAGCCTACAGCTTGATGTTTGATCCAAGAACTTTGGACTTGCTAACTTCTATAAATGTGTGAGCCATTTTCCTAAGATAAATTTCTTTCTCTCTTTCTCTGTCTCTCTATAAGCTTCACTGGTTTTTCTTCTCTAGAGAACCAAGCCTAACGCACCATTCTTTTCAATGTTACCCACAGTTCGTTCTGATCCACAAAGTTGAATGCTTTTGCATAGTCAATAAAACACAAGTAAACAACTTTCTGGTATTCTTTGGTTTCATCAATATCCATCCAACATCAGCAATGATATCCTTTGTCCCACATCCTCTTCTGAATCCAGACTGCATTTCTGGAAGTTCTCTGCCAATATACTGCTGCAACCTTTTCTGAATTATCTTCAGCAAAACTTTACTTGCGATAATTTCCACATTCAGTGGGACCACCTTTCTTTGGAATGGGTACAAATATGGATCTCTTTCAGTCAGTTGGCCAGGTAGCTTTATTCCAAATTTCTTGGCATAGATGAGTAAGTGCTTCCAGTATGGCATCCATTTGTTGAAACATCTCAATAGGATTACTGTCAATTTCTGGAGACTTGTTTTTTGCCAGTTCCTTCATTTTTGACTTCTTCCTTCAGCAAAATTAGTTCTTGTTCATATGCTACCTACTGAAATAGATAATCACATCAACCAATTTACTTTGGTACCATTTCTCTGTGTTTTCCTTCCATCTTCTTTTGATGTTTCTTGCATCATTCAAAATTTTGCCCATTCAATATTTTGCCCATAGAATCTTTCAATATTGCAACTTGAGGCATGATTTTTTTCTTCAGTTCTTTCAGCTTGAAAAATGCTGAGGGTGTTCTTCTCTTTTCATTTTTTAACTCCAGTTCTTTGAACATTTCATTATAATAATTGACTTTGTCTTCTAGAGATGCTTTTTAAAATCATCTGTTCAGCTCTTTTATTTTGTCATTTCTTCCATTTGCTTTAGCTACTCTCCATTGAAAAGCAAGTTTCAGAGTCTCTTCTGACATCCATTTTGGTCTTTTTTCCTTTTCTGTCTTTTTAATGTCCTTTTGCTTTCTTCAGGTATGATGTTCTTGTTTGTTTTTTGATCATTTGTATTCAGTTCATCAAATCTGTTCTTCAGATGGTCTCTAAATTCAGGTAGGATATAATCAAGGTAATATTTTGGCTCTTGTGGATTTTTTTAATTGCCCTCATCTTCAACTTGAACTTGCATATGAGCAACTGATGGTCTTTTCCATAGTCAGCTCCTGGCCTTGTTTTGCTGAAAGTACTGAGCTTCTCCATTGCCTCTTTCCACAGATGTAGTCTCTCTGATTCCTGTATACTCCATCTGGTAAGGTCTGAAGAGAATAAATGGTAGTAAGTTGGTGAATATAATGAAGCAACCGCTGGTTATCTCTCCAAACAATGCTTTTTCCAAAGTTTCCCTCTATACAGCCATGCAGGTAGGCCTTGTAAGCTACCTTCTCTCATAAACTTCTCCAATGGCTCTCCTCTAGGCTCTCAAGAACTTGGGTGAGCTCTTTTCCTGCTCACCTGATTTTAACTTTCAGCTCCTATTTTTCTAGTGTCTTGATTTGTAGCCCCGAGTTCCCTTCATTTCTTGGAAAAGGAAAATTTCTCATCAATCCTCCCAGGACATAAGTTCCCAGGATTTTCTTCCATTTTAAGATATGTCCTCACCTACTCTCTCTTCGTTTTACTTAAAAGAAATTCCATGTTTTGTGCAAATCTCACCAATAGAAACTACACTGAGATAGTTTCTTTAGTGCACAAAGGGAGATAGACCTGTATTCATCCTCAGATTCTGTCTGTCCTCTGGGTGCAAATTGTGAATTTTATAGATTTTTGGGCCAATGAGGTTATGTTGTTAAATGTTTAGATACATGCTGAACATACTCAAATATTCTAAGCATGCCATGTTTCAAAAATTTACTTCAACATTTAGTTATCCTGTAAGCATGTTTCATCACTACACAAGTCTCCACTCAGAGGCATGGTTTCCACTACGCTAATGTAAGCTTTTACATCCTTTTGATGACCTTGCTTGGGCCCTAAAAGTAAATCTACAGCAAAAACAGGAATTGCAAGAGTTTTTGTTTTTGTTTTTCCTTAATGAGAAATCACAAAGACCATGATAATTCTCAATAATTTTTAATGCCTTAGGGTTGGTCTCAATACTCTACTTTGAAGCTATGACATTACACTGTTGTTGTTGCTGTTGTGTGCCAGCAAGTCATCTCTGACTCATAGCAATCTTATGTATAACAGAACAAAACACTGCCCATCCTGTGCCAACCTCACAATCTCTAATATATCAGAGCCCATCATTGCAGACACTGTGCCCATCCATCTTGTTGAGAGCCTTCCCCTCTTTCATTGACCCTCCACTTTACCAAGCATGACATCCTTCTCCAGAGAACGGAGAACATGACCTACTGACAACATGACCAAAGTAAGTGACACAAAGTCTGGCCATTCTCTCTCCCAAGGAACATTCTAGCTGCACTTCTTCCAAGACAGATTTGTTAGTTCTTTCAGCCGTCCATGATACTTTCTGCATTCTTCACCAACGCTACAACTCAAAAGTATCAACTGCTCTTCAGTCATCCTTTTTCACTCTTCAGCTCTCATATGCATATGAGGAGATTGAAAATACTATGGCCAGGGTTATTGTTATTGTTGTTGTTATGTGCCATCGAGTTGGACCCGACTCATAGCAACCCCTCCTTGGGTTTCCGAGGCAGTATCACTATGGAAGTAAATTGCCCAACCTTCCTTCTGAGGAGTGGCTGGTGGATTTGAACCACCAGCCCTCTGGTTAGCAGTCAAGTGCTTTAGGAGATATCTTTGCTGTTCAGCACTTGAAAGAGGTCTTTTGCAACAGATTTGCCCAATGCACTAAGTCTTTTCATGTGTTGACTGCAGCTTCCATTGGTGTTGATCGTAGAATGAAGTAATATAAAATCTTTGACATCTTCAATCTTTTCTCCATCTATCAAGATGCTGCTTATTGGTGCAGTTGTGAGGACTTTTGTTTTCTTATATTGATGTGCAATCCATACTGCAGATTGTAGTCTTTAATATTCATCAGTAAGTGCTCCAAGTTATCCTCACCTTCAGCAAAAAAAGTTGTGTCATCTACGTATCTCATGTTTTAATGAGCCTTCTTCCAATCCTGATGCCACATTCTTCTTCATATTGTCCAGCTTCTCTGATTATTTACTCAGCATATAGATTGAATAATTATGGTGCGAGGGCACAACCCTGACACACTCCCTTCCTGGTTTTATACCTTGAGGTATCCTCTTGCTCTGTTTGAATGACAGCCTCCTAGCCTATGTACAGTCTCTTCATTAATAAATTAAGTTTTCTGGATTTCCCATTCTTCTCAATGTTATCCACAATTTGTTATGATCCACACAATTAAATGCCTTTGCATAACCAATAAAACACAAGTAAACATATTTCTTGCATTCTTTACTTGAGCTAACATCCATCTGACATTGGCTATGATATCCCTCATTCCATATCCCCTTCTGAATCCAGCTTGCACTTCTGCAAGTTCTCTGTCAATATACTGCTGCAACCATTTTAAAATTGTTTTCAGTAATATTTTACTTGTGTGTGATACCAATTATATTGTTTGATAATATCCACACTCTTTGGGATCACCTTTCTTTGGAATGGGTACAAATATGGGTCTCTTACAGACAGTTGGCCAGGTAGCTGTCTTCCAAGTCTCCTTGCATAGCCAAGTGAGTGTCTCAGGCACAGCATCAGTTTGTTGCAACATCTCAATTTGCATTCCGTCAATTCCAGGAGCCTTGTTTTTCTCCAATTCCTTCAGTGCAGCTTAGACTTCTTCCTTCAATACCATTGGTTCTTGATCATATGCCAACTCCTGAAATGGATGATCATCTACCAGTTCTTTTTGTTTTAGTGACTCTGTGCATTCCTTCCAATGTCTTTTGATGTTTCCTGTGTCATTCAACATATCACCCATGGAATCTTTCAGTATAGCAATTCGAGGCTTAAATTTTTTCCTTACGTTCTTTCAGCTTGAGGAATGCTGAATGTGTTCTTCTCTTTTGGTTTTCTAACTCCAAGTCTTTGCACATTTCATTATAATAACTGACTTCATCTTCTCAAGCTACTCTTTGAAATCTTCTGTTCAGCTCTTTTATCCTGTCAATTCTTCCATCCTCTTCAGCTACTCTTCATTCAAGGGCAAGTTTCAGAGTCTCTTCTGACATCCATTTCAGTCTTTTCTTCCCTTCCTGTCTTTTTAAAGACCTTTTGCTTTCTTCGTGGATGACGTTCTTGATGTCATCGGCAATTCCTCTGGTTTTCAGTCACTGGTGTTTAATACATCAAATCTATTTTTTAGATGATCTCTAAATTCAGGAGAGATATAATCAAGGTCATATTTTGACTCTCATGGGCTTCTTTTAATTGTCTTCAGCTTCATCTTGAATGTACATATGAGCAGTTGATGGTTTGTTCCACAATAAGCTCCTGGCCTTGTTTTGACTGAAGATATTGAACTTCACCATTGCCTCTTGCCACAGTGTAGTCAATCTGATTCCTCTGTCCTCCATCTAGGGAAGTCCACATGCATAGCCACCATTTGTGATGTTTTAAAATGATATTTGCTATGAATAAGTAGTTGGTCTTACAAAATTCTATCATGTGATCTCCAGAGTCATTTCTATTACCAAGGCCATATTTTCCAACTACCAGGGATTTTTCTTTGTTTCCAACTTTTGTATTCCAATCACCAGTGATACTTAACACAACTTGGTTGGATGTAAGGCAATTTTAGACTGCAGAAGTTGGAAAATTTTTCAATTTCTTCATCTTTGGTTTTGATCTTTGGTAGTATTAACTGGTCTTCCTTGTAAGTGTATGGACATTATCCTATCATTGATAGCATTGTACTTCAGGATAAATCTTGATACATTCTTTGTGTTGATAAATGCCACATCATTCTTCTTCAATTTTTCATTGCCAGCGTAGTAGATCATATGATTTTCTGATTCATAATGGCCAAAACAAGTCCATTTCAGCTCACTAGTGCCTAGGATATCGATCTTTATGTGTTTCAGTTCATTTTTGACAACTTCCAATTTTTCTAGATTCATACTTTGTACATTCCATGTTCTAATTATTAATGGATGTTTGCAGCTGTTTCTTCTCATGTTCAGATGTGCCACATCAGCAAATGAGGGTCCCCAAAACTTCACTCTATCCAGATAATAAAGGTCAGCTCTACTCTGAGGATGCAGCTCTTCTCCATTCGTATTTTGAGTTCCCTCTGGCTCATTTTCTGGCACTGTATCATCCAATGTTTCAGGGCTATTCATAAAGATTTCCAGTAATACATCAGACAGTGTTTCACTGCTATTCATAAGGTTTTCATTGGCCAATTCTTTGAGAAGTGGATGGTCTCTTCCTTTTCCAAGTTTGTCTTAGTCTGGGAGCTCCATTGAAAACTGTCCACCATGGTTAACCCTGCTGGCATTTGAAACCTGGTGTCATAGCCTCCAGCCTCACAGCAACACTAAAGCCACCACAGTCAGACAAACTGACAGACAAGTTTATCTCTCCTAGCTGTTCAAATGCATTCTGCTCGTTTACTGGTCTCCCCCACCCTGATCACTTACTCGGCCTGCCTCTGGGTCAAACACCCACATACTGCTGGTCCTGGAGGTGGCTTATTGTGGGCTGTGCCTGGAAGAAGCTCCACATATTAGACCCACTTTCTGCTGGTCTTGAGTAGTAATATTAGAAGCTTCAACTGATTCTTTTGCTAACTTTATAAATTTTGATGTTTATGTCTATATTTCATATAGAATTTACATAGGGTTTTGAAGGAGTGTACCAATAAAATCAAACAAGTAAATAAACAAAGATGACAGAAACGGTATAATGATAAAAGCAACAAATAAGACAATGACATAAAGGGATTTTTAACAAATTAAATTAAAATTAGGCAATCAAGATGCTAACAAATAAAAATTAATTCCTGTATCTAGCCAGGGCAATAAAGCAAGAGAGAAAAATAAAACACATCTAAATTTGTAAAGAAGAAGTAACCTATTCATATTTGCAGATTATATGATCCTGTGCATAGAAAATTCCAAAGATTCAGCAAGAAAACTACTAGAACTAATTTAAAAAGTTAGCAAAGTGGCAGAATACAAGAAAAATATCCATATATCAGTCAAATGCTTCTACATCAACCTAGAGTTCTCTGACAAGTAAATAAAGAAAACAATATCATTTACAATGCAATAGTTTTTATGGTAACAAAGACTAGTTACCTAAAGATAAAATATTTAGTAACAAATATTTCCAGAGACACAAAAGATCTATACAAAGGAAGAAGGGAGGCAAGATGGCGGACTAGGCAGAAGGATTGCACAGACCCTCTTCAACAAAGAAAAGGGAAACCAATTAACACAGACACAGAAGATAATCTTGGACCCCT
>NW_006921701.1:9740182-9740889 GCF_000298275.1 Orycteropus afer afer | reverse complement strand
TTAGCATAATGTTTTCAAGGTTCATCTACATTGTGCCATGTATTGGTACTTCATTATTTTTCTTGGCTGAATAATATTTCACTGTATGGATATGCCATAATTTGTTTATCCATTCATCTATTGGTGGACATACAGACTGACCACCTTTTGACTATTGTGAATAATACTGCTTTGAGAATGCATGTACATATACTTGTTTGAGTACCTCTTTCAGTTCTTTTCATTATATACCTGGAGTGGGGTTACTATGTTGTGGTAGTTAAGTTGTGTGTCAACTTGGCTGGGCCTGGTTTTGAGTGGCTGGGCAGCTGGATGTAGTCATTCTCCATGATGAGACTGGTAATCAACTCCACTGTGGAATCTATTGGAGCAGCTGAATAGCTGCCTTAGGGATGTGAACTGCTTCCAGTAAATAAGAAGACAGCTTTGAGAAAGGTCCCTGAGCTTTTTGCTATGCTTAGAACCTGCATTTAGCTGAGTCTTCATTCAGCAGCCTGCCATACTTGTCCTGCTGATCTTGAGGACTTTTCTGGACTTGAACTAGTGGCCTGCCATGTTGTTTGGGACTGTGCCATTGTACTTGTCCACCTTGGGTTTGTCAGCCTCATCACTCAACAGCTGCCTGAGTTAAGAGATGCCTCCAGCTCCAATGGGCCAGGAGCAAGAGACAGAGCTGAAGCCCAAGGTCAAGGGGCCTTCACTCAAGC
>NW_006921701.1:9733911-9736607 GCF_000298275.1 Orycteropus afer afer | reverse complement strand
GTATTGATTTACATGAAGGGAAAGGCAATATAACATGTGCACTAATATAAGCATATGACCAGCACAATATCACAAGGAAAAGGAAGACATGGAGAGGTACACAAAAGGTATAGACAATAAAGGTAAATACTATTACATACTTAATCCTGCATTGTCAGTAATAACCTATGAGTGGATACATAGGTAGATAGGCAAGATGATAAGGTATGGGTTGGTGAATGGGAATATACCCATGACCATATATAGGTCTGGGTATATATGGCATAGTGCCTAAGGCATTTGACTGCTAACTAGAAAGATGGTGGTTCAAACCTACCAGCCACTCCACAGAAGGAAGAATGGGCAATCTACTTCCATAAACATTTACCACCCTGGAAACCCAAAGAGGGGTTGCTATGAGTCAGAATCAACTTGATGGCAGTGAGTTTGGTTTAGTATATATAGGTTTGGCAGATGATATTCCTACATAAGCATTTTATGTGCTATAATTATGTCCATATATATACTAGATATAACAGGGAACAAAGTTCAGATAACTTCTTAGCCACGACCAAGCACCTTGAGGGAGAGAGTCACTGGGCCTGAGGGATCAGGACCATGCTGGCAGAGAACATCAAGCTCAATTGGCACAACATGGTACATAAAATCGTTGTTCTAAATCCTACTTTGGTGAGTAGTTACTGGAGCTGAAAAGCTTACAAGCAGTCATCTAAGATGCTACTATTGGTCTTTCCTCATTCAGAGCACATGAGTGAAGAAAATCAAAAATGCATGGAAATAATTAGTCCAAGGGGCTAATGGACTTTGGGAACCTCAGCCTACATGACCTTGAGACCAGAAGAACTAGATGATACCTGGCTACCACTACTAACCACTTGGAAAGGAATAAAAATTGGAGATCCTGGATAGAGTGGGAGATAAATGTGAAACAAACTCAAAATCATAAAAAAAAAACCAAACACCAGGTTTACTGGTCGGATAGATACTGGTGGAATCCTTAAGACTATGAGTTCTAGTCACCCTTCAGGCCTGAGTTGAACTCACTTCTGTGGCTTAACTCTCAGCAAAACAATAGACAGACCTACAAACTGAGCAATTACCCATGGGAGATGCACTCCTTAATACAGTCAACCATGGGCGATCCAAAGGGCAGCATTTTCACAGGGAGAAAGCAAGGGAGGCAGGAGTGTATAGGCAAGAAGGACACAGGGAGAAATCCATACATAGTAGAGATTGTAATCAGTGTCACGAAACAAAATGTATATTAACTGTTGAATGGAAAACAAATGTGCGCTGTAAAATTTCACCCAAATCACAATAAAAAGTTTTTTTAAAAAAACACCTATTGATCACCTACTGTGTTGCAGACATTTTGCTGGGAGTTGGTGATTCATTGGTAAACCAAGCTGTTGCAGTTTTTCCATAGGTGTTACTGTCCAGTGGTGCTATAAGACAGATGAGACTAACCATGCATGCAGATGAATTATAAACTGTAATGAGACCCACTGAAGGGAAAATTGCAGATGTCATGAGAACCTAGCAGCAGGCATGGCCTAGTTTGGGAAGTCAAAGAAGATGTCTCTGAAGGGATCCTTGATATCAGTCAACCATTCACTCAGTTCAGTCTAGATATTTAGTGGCCACATGAGGCATTGAGAGAATGTCAAAATAGGTGTAATGTCCCCCTCTTGAATACCTCAGACTTATAAAGAGTTATGCCAAATGTACTTGGCATAAACAAAAGCATAACCTGTATTGCTGGTATAGGTACTGTCATCCAGAATGTCATGGGCTATTCTGATTTATTGAATATTTATTAAAATATTCTCATTTTTCCAGTAAAGGCATCCAAATATCTTTGGAGTTTCAATGTTTTGATGTTGAGACTTTTATAACACCAACTCTTTCTTGCACCTGGAAGCAGCCTATAAATCTCTCATCAGATAATGTGTCCTAATTTTTTTTTAAATGGAAAATATGGTCGTTGTGCTTGCTGTAGGGCAGAAAGAAATATGGAAGGTGATGTAATGGTGATTAGTTGCTCCAGATTTTCTGGGACAGGCCTGATTTTAAGTGGTCTGCACTGTGATCAGATTAATGTGCCCTGCTTTTTAAAAGTGTGGTCACTTTAGATAATGATATAAATGCTGGCAGTTGAGAGGTGGAAGAGATCAGAGGGCTGGTGTAATTGGAGAGGCTATACGGAGGGGTCAGAAGCAAGGTTGGGCAATCTACTTCTGTAGTGATACCGCCTTGGAAACCCAAGGAGGGGTCACTATGAGTCGGATCTGACTCAATGGCAGTGAGAAGATACGGAAGGGAGGGAGTGGTCGTGGAGGATGGGCAGAGTGGAGAACGGTCACCTTAGGTAGCATTTTGGAATTGTTCCTCACTTGTCCACTGGCTGTGCACATTTCTAGGGCATGTGTATGGTGAACATTTTTTAAAAGGACAGCATTAGGAGGATAAATCTTGTGCATTTGTCGTATAGACAAGTAGAAATAAAACTTGAATTATCCCCTTTGGCCAGAAGGGAGATAAGCTGAGAATTGATTGTATTCACATCTTGCCCCTAGCTTTAGTGTATTTTTCCCAGCCTTATATATAAATACTACCTACTTAAAAGTTGGAGGAACTCTGGTAGCAT
Source organism: Orycteropus afer afer (assembly GCF_000298275.1). Taxonomy (NCBI): domain Eukaryota; kingdom Metazoa; phylum Chordata; class Mammalia; order Tubulidentata; family Orycteropodidae; genus Orycteropus; species Orycteropus afer. The sequence goes on along the minus strand of NW_006921701.1, from coordinate 9,733,960 downwards.
AGTGCCTAAGGCACTTGACTGCCAACCAGAAGGCTGGCGGTTCAAACCC
>NW_006921701.1:9732121-9733464 GCF_000298275.1 Orycteropus afer afer | reverse complement strand
ATCAACTTGATGGTAGTGGGTTTGTTTTGTTGTTTGTTTGTTTTGGTTTTAGAGAGGGTCTGGGTTAGTCATTCAAGTCAAGGTCCTCGAGTCTGTTTCCTGTTCCATTAGTCTTCCTTCAAGTGACCAGCCAGCAGTCAGAGTTTAGATAGGGTTCTGACTCTTGTCACTGGCATTTGTAGCTTGCACATCTACCCTCGTGGCAGAGAACCAAAGCAGCATTGTTTTTCCACTTCTTCCTGTACAGAAAAAGGAAGGGGAAAAAAACAGCCTTGGGAGGGAGACCCTGGCCCAGGTCCCAGCTATACAGCTCTTAAGGCAGAAAAGTGCTTTGGAATAAACACTGTTCTCAAGCATGACTCTGGGGGTGAAGAGCTCTCAAGCCCCTGACATGCCCCATTTCTCTGGGCTGCAGACTTGCCTGGCACCCCTTGGCTTCTGGAGCAGGAACTCCTTCACCTGCTCAGACTGTGGTGGACACCAGTGTCCATCAAGTGGCTATTGTGGGAAGTTATTGCTGAGAGACAGACGAGTCTTACCAGAGTTCCCAGAGTCTAGTGGCTCCTTGAGGAGGGGAGTGGTGATGGTAAAGGAGTATAAATTTTTTCTAGGCTAAAATGGCCTCTTTAAGGTCCTAACAGGTTTACAGATCCTCCTAGGACCCAATCTGAAACTTGTAACGATGTGATGCAGAGTGTGAACTAGGCCATCTTCTCAAAAACAGCCAGAGCCTTCTCTCAACATCCCGCAGGCACCCCAGTCACCATTCTTCCTTACCAGTGGCTCTAGAGACCACCTCCTGAAACTTTCCATGAGACTGGCATTACCCTTTCTTACCTCTTCCCCACCTCCTCAGACCAGAGGTGACTGTATAACAGACTCACTTAATTCAATAAAACCCTCAGTATGGCCCTAGTACCTAGTACATTCATTTGTCTGGTTTTTGAAGTAAAATTCACATAACATAAAATTAACCATTTAAAGTGTACAATTTTGTGTCATTTAGAACATTGACAATGTTGCAACCACCACTTCTATCTAGTTCCAAAACATTTTCAGCACCCCAAAATGAAACACTATATCCATTAAGCATCTCTCCCAATCCCCTCTTCTCCCAGACCCTGGCAACCATTAGTCTGCTTTCTGTCTCCATGGAGTTTGCTGTTCTGGATAGTTCATGTAAATGGAGTCATACTTCTTTCACTGGTGTCTGGCTTCTTTCACTTGTCATTGTTGTTAGGTGCTGTCGAGTTGACTCTAACTCACAGCAACCCTACGTACAACAAAATGAAACACTGTGCAGTCCTGCTCCAGCCTCACAGTCCTTGCTACACCTGAGCACA
>NW_006921701.1:9637974-9693177 GCF_000298275.1 Orycteropus afer afer | reverse complement strand
CAGGAGAGTATGGAGGGATGGACACTGGCAGAGGTAACTATGGGGAGGAAGTGGGAGGGGAGCTGTTGCATTGGGGTAAACTGTGGTCCATGACATGAGACAAAGTATATGTGAACTGCTGTATGGAAAGTGAATTTGCTCTGTAAATCTTCACCCAAATCACAATAAAAAGAAAGAAAACAAACAAACAAACAACAACAACAACAAAAACAGACAAAAGCAATCAAACTAAAAACCAGAAAAAAGAAAGAGGAAAAAAAAATGTTAAAAATCGGGGGAGGGCAGAGCAGGGCACCCAGGCTCCGTCCAAAGCACACACACTTATAAAGGCTGGCAAGTCCAAGGTTCTTGGATCAGACGTCAAGCTGGAGGCTTTTCCCGACTCTTGCAGCTGCAGGGGCTGAGGAGCTCAAAGTTGGCAGGCAGTGTACTGGCTGTTGACTCCAACAAATGATGAATCCAAGATCTCCAGGCCAAATGGTGGATTGTTCACTCACAGACAGTTGTAGGCAGCACAACAGAATCCCAATCCACAGAAGAATTGAATAATCAGAATCCCTTTACCCAACATCTGATATCAGTTTGTTTTCTTGAACTGCTTCTACTACATCTTCTTCCTCAATGTGAGATTAAAAGGTATTTCACAAAGAGTGCAAGGATTTCATGCCTGCTGGTGTAGCTGCAGTGACAGTTTCACGAATTTCCTTTTCTTTTTTTACAATGGTCCTTAGGCTGCATTCATTTCTCTTGAAATGGTGGGCAGGCAGCTGCAGACCTCAACCTGTGGTACATATCAAGCAATTCAGCTTTTTCTTGGTTTAAGGTATTGCACTAAGCATGATGAAAAATAGATGAGAACCGCAAGAGGTCACTTTTTACTGGGATACACAATTTACTAAAGATATGAACTTCTTATATGGATATGTTTAGTGTCACATGGCATTTTAAGCGGGTACTCATAGCATTTGAGTTCACTGCAATAATAATAGGAGGAAGCTATGAAATCATTATAGTAGTACAGTATGTACTATAACTGATTTTATGCAGTTATGATTTAATACTGCATCCTTACATTTGTTTGCATTTCTTGATCTGTTCAGCATAGTGAGTTGCATGGTATGGCTTTTCTAGTCATAGTCTTTGTAACTCCCACTGGATTACTGGGTGGGACCATGCAAATATATGTCAACTTGGCTGGGCAGCTGGTAGTAGTTATTTCCGTATAATGAGACCAGCAATCAACTCCTGGGGGAATTTGCCATGAGCAACTTAGTAGCTATTTTTAAACTCCTGTTTGTTAAAGTCATCCACCTGGTATATTTCTTTCAGAGCAGCACAAGTAATCTGGGAAAGTTCTCTCTCTCTCAGGTGTGTAGAACTCTGATGTAGGGATTCATTAGTTTTGCCACTCTGCCAAGCTTAAAATGAGCCCTCCTGGATGCAGAGGGGGAATCTCACTGCTGGCTGAGAGAGATGCCCAACTGAGAGAGACATCTGGCTGAGAAATGGCAGCTGTGGCCAAGAGGCATGGGACAGAGGAGCAGGCTTACCTGGCCCACAGAGGCAGAGACCAGGCCGAGAGGCCAAGGGCCAGAGAGGTGTGTCTAAGGCATAATGGAGGGGAGACTGTCCTGATTGAAGAACTGTATCCTGAGCACGTTCCTGAGCTTGAATTATTGCCTTTTGCTTCCCTAATAAATCCCATAATCTATGAGTTTTGTGTGACCACTGCAGTAAATTAGTGAACCCAGCAAAGAGGTGGTAGGTACTGCGGGAGGGACGGTTGGTATCAAGGTTGGTAAAAGGGCTGGAGGGTGGCAGCATGTCTGGCCTCATAGAAACACGCCTTGGGCTGCTGATGGTGATTCTGCCTTCCTCTTGTGTAGTTAGAGGAGGTCAAAAGATGCAGCCTCCTTGCCTCTTTAGCAGTCTGTAAGTGTGTGCATAAGTTTTGATAAACTTTAACTTTTTCTAATAGATTTGTGTATATTTTATGGTCCAAAACCCACTGCCATTGAGTCGATTCTGACTCATAGTGACCCCCATTGGGTTTCTGAGGTGGTAAATCTTTACAGAAGTAGATTGCCCAGTCTTGCTTTCAAAACAAACCAAACTCACTGCCATCAAGTCGATTCTGACTCATAGTGACCCCTCCTTGGGTTTCTGAGGCGTATCTCTATCCAAAGTAGATTATCTAATCTTCTTTCTGAGGAGTGAATGGTGGGTTTGAACCTCCAGCCTTCTGGTTAGCAGTCAAATGCTTTAGGCACTATGCCACCAGGTAGTAAATGATATAATAGACTAGTAGCTACATATACTTTATGCATTCATAACATATCTAACTTTTTCTTAATTTTTTTCGATATTTCTAGACCACAGAGTTCGTCTGCAATTTTTTCAAACTGTTGCAAATCTCCAAAAATTTTCCAATGTATTCATTGAAAAAAAAAAAACCCACATACAAGTGGACCTGCACAAACCTATGTTATTAAAGGGTTAGCTGTATTTCTTAGGGAAAAATGGTTTAATGCTGTTAACAAAGCAGGGAGCTAAATGGACCTTGTTGTTGTTGTTGTTGCTGTTGTTGTTGTTATGTGCTGTCGAGTAGGCCCCAACTCATAGCAACCCCTCCTATATCTGAGGCAATATCAGTATGGAAGTAGATTGCCCAACCTTCCTCCGAGGAGTGGCTGGTGGGTTTGAACCACCAGCCTTCTGGTTAGCAGTCAAGTGCTTTAGGCACTATGCTACCAAAGCTCCTAAATGGACCTTAAGGTACTTTATTATAAAGAGTCATTCACTTTGAAGAAGAGAGGGAAGATGTAGCATTTCAGCTATATATATGTACTACTGTACTCGTACCTTTCCATCTTTGCATTTTAGAAAGCAAAGATGTGACTTTGATGACTTAGGTGCACCTGAACCAAACCATGGTATTTTCAGTCACCTCATATGTGCACAAAAGTTGGATAATGAAAAAGAAAGACAGAAGCAGAAGTGACGGATTCAAACCGTGTTGTTGGCAAAGAGTATTGAAGATACCGTGGATTGCCAGAAGAATAGGCAAATATGTCTTAGAAGTACAGATGGAACGCTCCTTAGAAGAAAGAATGGTGAGACTTTGGCTTCCTTACTTTGGATATGTCATCAGGAAAGAGCAGTCATGGGTCCAGCTGACTAACAACAAGAACAACATACTTGTGCTGTCTCATGTGATGGCAAACTTTTCTATGGAAGTGAATACTGGTATCATCCCCACCTTGTTGGTGTTGTTACAACAGAACAGAACACTGCCCAGTCTGGTCCTACACCATCCTCAGATCATTGCTATGTGTGAGCCCATTCTTGTAGCCACTGTGTCAATCCATTTCACTGATGTTCTTCTCCTTTTTTTACTGATCATTTCTACTTTACTAACCATGCCTTTCTGTACCTTATGGTTGTGTAAACTGAGGGCACAATAAGTTAACTTGCCCAAGGACAAGCAGCTGGTGATTGGTACAGGCTCCAGAGGCCATATATCTCCCTGAGTTAATCTAGACTCTTGTTTGCAAGTGATAGAAACTAACTCAATCTAGATGAAGCAAAAGAAATGTATTTTCTCATATAACTGAGTGGATTCAGAGTCCACAACTCTCAGGCATTGTCCCATTTCTCCCCTTCACTGTGTCTGTGAGGTCTTACTCTACTTCAGATGAAGAAACAGTTTTGGTCTCCTGATATTCAGAGATAAAATTTCAGGGAAATTTTACATGATTGGCTGGCTTAGATCATATGCTCATTTTCTGAGACCAAGCACTTTGACCAGGTGGCAGCTCGTTGATCAGTATCCCCACCAGCATCACATATAATGGATAGAGAGGAGCAGTTCCCCCAAAGAAGGAGAATGTTGCTTACACAGGAAAAGGTGATCAGTTGATCCTGGCCACAGCACTTATTTGTTGAACCTCTACGATACCACATGCTTCTTATTAATATTTAATAATATGAAGCAGTCTGCTTCCATAAAGATTTACAGCCTTGGAAACACAATTGGGGTCACTATGATTGGAATCTACTCAATAGCAGTGAATTTGATTTTGGTTTGGAAAAGTATATCTTAATTTGGTAGCAGAAGCTAGAAAGGCATCATAGAAGGGTGATCTCCCAGGCCAGCCACATCAACTAAAGACACAGTGTCCCTGAGAACACATCATGAGAGGGAATACAGTCAGAACCCCCAGAGCTTTGTGTAGAGAGGTTCCTAATGAGGCGGAATCCCACAGCCATCCCAGAAGAACTGGAAGTTCAACCAGGAGAACACTTATTTTTATATGAAAATCATAAATTTGGAGAGACAAGTAAAGCATCAGTGTGAGAGAATCCCGATTACAGTATTCTTTGTTGAACTGCTTCCAAGTGTTTCAGATGTTCCTGTTATTAAAAGGGAAACAAAAGTCTGCATGCACTGATAAGCTTGATATAAATAAAAGGAAATAGGTCTTTTTTAGGGGAAAATAAATAGTTAATTCAAAATGGCTTGAGATGTAACCCAAGGCTGCCAAGCTATATAACTTGCCTAGTGCTCTTTAGCTGGAGAAACAAGAAATCCTTATATTTGCAGATACGGGGTGTGTGGGGGTTTCCATGTCTTGGACCACAGGAAAAGAAAACATACCATCCAAAGTGACAGTGGCTTCATCAACAGATGAATGGATAACCAAAGTATGGTACATTCATACAATGCAATACTATGCTACATTAAAGAATAATGAAGAATACATGAATCATCTCACAATGTGGATGAATTTGAAGAACATTATGCTGAATGAAGTCAACCTCAGAAGGACACATATTGTATGAGCCCATTATTGTAAAAAGTCGAGGAAAAGTTTACTTAGGGAAGGAAACTCACTTTATAGGTTACCGGTGAAGGGAGGGAAGGGGAGGGAAAATTTTGGACTAGTTGGGGGCCACATGTTGATTTGGGTAAGGGGAGGGATGGTATGGAAAGAGTCTGTGACCAGCATGATAACATTGGGGAAAAGAAGGACACTGAAACATACACATAAGATATAGACAACAGAGAGACAAATAATAGTATATGTACAATACTGCATTATCACTAACACCAAACAACAGGCTACAGATAAATGCATAGACAAGTGAGAAAATCAGGTGGGGGTCAGCAAACAGAAATATACCCTAGACCAAGGATAGATTTGGCTGAAGATAATCTTACATATGCACTGGTGCTACAAAACTAGCCATACCCATTGCAGAAGCAATAGAAGACAGAGTTGGAGTAACTTCTTAGAGAAAACCATATACCTTGAGATACAGAATCGCTGGGCCTGCCAAGTTGGGACCATAGTCTTAGGGGACACCAAGCTCAATTGGCACAACATAGTACATAAAAATCTTATTCCACAACCTACTTTGGTGAGTAGCAAGTGGGGTCTTAAAAGCTTTGGAGTGACCATCTAAGATGCAGCTATTGGTCTCTTCTCATCTGAAACAAGGAAGAGTGGAGAAAATCAGAGGCATTTGGAAACAATTACTCCAAGGATATGATGGACCATGAGACCAGAAGAACTAGATGGTGCCAAGCTACCGATGCCTCCCTTGGAAAGGGATTAAACCTGGAGATCCTGGGTAGAGTGGGAGGAAAAATGTGGAACAAAATCCAAAAACACAACAATGAACAGAATTACGGGTCAGATAGAGTCTGGTGGAACCCCCAATACTATGGCCTTGGCATAACCTTCGGCCTAACATTGGATTCACTTCCATGGATTGGCTTTCAGCTCAACAGTAGAAAGACCTACATGCAGAACACCTACCCCAGGGCCATGCATCCACCTACTCTATGGAGATATACCCCTTAGAGCAATCGGCCATGGGGCCCAGAGGGACAGCATTCACATAGAGGGAACACTGGACAGACAGGAGTACATAGTTAAGAAGGGCACAGGAAGGGGGTAGTCATGGGGACAGGAGGGGAGGAGAGTTTGTTATGGTCGGGAATAGTAATCGGGCATGAAATCAAATGTGCATGAACTGTTGAATATAAGACAAATTTTGCTCTGCAAATTTGCACCCAAAGCACAATAAAATTAAAAAACAACAACAAAGTGAGAGTGGTTTATCACAGTTAGAGACTTTATGTATAATCTGTCACTGAAGATCCATTAGGCATTTGCTGGGCCAGTCAGCTTTTATTCTACATTCTGATTTTGTTTTTCACCAAAGCACATTGGTCATCTCTGTTTCACAAGTTGGACTGGGGGTCCGGAGGGAGCATCCTGCAGTTTAAGCCTCACACTAATTGCTGTTTGTAGCTAGCATGATCTTTTCAGCCTTTATGATAGATTCTGTGGGTTCAGTTAAGGCTTTTGACTGTCAGCAACAGGATTATTCAAAGCCTTAATTAAGTGCCTGCCTGTCTCTGAGGCTGAGTGCCAGTTGCTGATAAATACATAGGCCCTAAACTTGGTCATGCCATTCCTGGGCCTTCACTCTTCACCCTCATTATATCCCATGATGGAAGCTTTATGTAACTGTTATGTGGTCTGACTTGTTTTAGGTGTTATTTTTAATTCCCTTTTCTGTTCATCCATGTCCATTTATCCCAGAGACCTTATACTTGGGGATGGGACTGATGTTTCTTTTCATTAAACTAATTCTTCAGCACCATAGATTCTCTTTCCTCTTATTTTTCAGTTTCTAATCATCAGATCTGCTGTACTCATTTATAATAGAAGAATTTGTTTATAATTTAAAAAAATGCCTAGTAACAAGGTAAGAAGTTTCAGAGTAATGTGTTATAGGCAGGCAGATGACTCTGAGTATATAGATGGCAGTGTTGTAAAATCAAGCTTTGTCCAGCTTGGGGAAGATGTCCTTTTGAAAGAGTTCCTTAATGCCCCATCCTCCAGGCTCAGCTTTTCCCAGCATCGATTCCATAACTCAACAAGATTTAGGAAAAGACTTACTGACTGACTTACTGAGTCTATTATTCCTGGCCCCACAGAGATCTCAGCTCACTGTTCATGTCTTCTTTCGGTATCTTCCCAACCCCCAGCATCCTGCTGAGCAGTCTGTTTTTACCCTGGCTTTAGCTCAATCCCAGTTTCTCCCTTTTTGGTCTCCCTCCATTCCAGCTTGGGCAGAATTCCATCCTCCTGCCAAGACCTGGCTGATAGTTGGTCCTACAGGTTGGCCCTGAAGCTGTGTGGGCTTATAGTGCTCACAGGTGGTCAAGCCCTACTCAGGAACACAACGCATGCAGAAAATCGTCAGACACAGCAAAAGCACCTCTGTTCTGCATCTTACCAAGTTAGCAGAAGGCAGATGTGCTGCTGAGTGTTGGAGAGAGAGTGGGGGCCAAGAACCTGCCAGTACTTGGCTCAGGCTATGGTAGCCTGTCTTTGGAAGCTTAGAATCACTTGAAAACCTTTCACACCTGTTAGCAAAAAATCAGGAAACTTGGTGTCCTTAAGAACATTTCACTGTTAGATATTAAGTACATCTGAAGACAGTGCCAAGTTCTGAAAAATGTCTATTGAGTGAGACAGGGAAGTGAAACGCAGCAGGCAAGCCACTGTCGGCCTGCAGCCCATCCTTTTCCTCATTCATCCAGCAAATACAGAATGCACCCCAATTCCTTTCAGAGGCCTTCTGAGGCCGTAAAGGTTTTTGAGGACATTTTATGGAGCTGGAGCACAGTTATACTATTTAAATTATTATAGGAGTTATGGGTCCTATATCTTTATTTTTACGACAAGTTGTTGGTTTGGCCCTTGATTTATTTGATACTGGGCTTTTGTTCAAAAACACAACCTCCAATTAAATGTGGTTACTGTGGCAAAAATATGATTCTCCTTAGAATGACCCTCTTTGGGGTTGTTTCCAAAAAGTCATTATGGTGGAACGTCAAGAGTGCCTTTTCACGATTGTGAGCGTTTCTCCTGTGGTTACTTGGTTTTCCTGTATGGAGGATTAGAGGGTACTAAAGCTGTGGGCTGGACCCAGAGGAGAAAGGAGGGGACAAGAAAGACTCTTCCCAAGAAGCTAAGTAGGTCACCACTTAGAGCATGATATTCAGAGATTGAAAGAGCTTTATATATCAAGGGCCCTTGTCTCATTAATAAAAGAAAAGAATTACTTTTCTTTCTGGAAAGGGTAGAAGCCAAGCCAAGACACAGGGCTCAGGCCCTAGCTCTTAGACTACCCTCTGAGCCACACTGATTCCCCTGCATGTGCCTTAGAGACATATATGGCACCAATCCTGTCCTACTGTGAATCCAAGGGAACAGCCCAAGACTTGGTTATGGCATGACTATCTCTTTTGTGAACCTTTGGCCTTTTCCAAAAGTAGGAAGCAGACATTTCTCTGTCTATAAGAGGTCTAGAATCTGTTAGAGATAGAAACCTATCAGTGCTTTGGGTGTTACTTTTTGTCTCATCAAAAACATGAACTTACAATGAGGTATGGAGAGACAACCACTGGACTTGGAGACCAAAATTGTGGTCCCAGGTCTGCCACTTACTCTGCCACATGAGGTGACTAGTAAATCATCTACTTCCCTGGGCCTCTTTTCTCAGCTGCACTATTGTTAGTTGTCATCAGGTTGGCTCCAATTCATGGTTACCCCATGTCTATATAATGCAACATGCCCAGGCCTGCACCATCTTTATGATCACTGGTATGTTTGACTCCACTGTTGTGGCCATTGTGCCAGTCCTTCCATTGATGGTTTCACTCACCTTGGCTGGCCCTTCACTTTACCAAACATTATGTTCTTCTCCAATAATCAGTCCCTCCTGATGATGTGTCTAAAATAAATGAGTCAAAGTCTTGGACAATATACTGTGATCCATAAGGTTTTTGTTGGTTAATTTTGAAAGTAGACCACCAGGCCTTTCTTCTTAATCTGTCTTGGTCTGAAACCTCTGCTGAAACCTGTCTTCAGTAGGCTTTGCATGCTGGTACAGGCATTGTTGTTCCCCTACCCAACTCCCCTTCACCGGGTTGGTAAACCCAACTCCCAGGTACTGTGAATGTTAGCTGCTAAGAGTTTGCAGACAGGGTTCTCTGAATTCATGTTTCAGGTTCTGCTTCTGGGGAGCCCAACCTAAGACCCATGCCTTAGAGTGTTTCAAGGCTCAAATAAGATTCTATACACAGAGGCCCTTTGAAAACTAAATGTCAATGGGTTATTACTGTCATCTTGATGAAGATCCTACCTGTAAAAATCTCAGCTGTGGCTTCTTAGCTGAAAGGCCAGTGAGGAAGGCTGACCAGGCACTGGGAAAACAGGACTGGGACTGCCCCCACCCCACTGCAGGGCTCTTCTATGCACCCCAAGGATGTAAACCAAAGCTCCTCTTCCTTCCCTCCCCAGGAGCCCAGTATAGAGGGCAGATAGTGAAAATAGTTTTAGTTGAGGCTGAGTAATTTCTAGGTAATTTTAGGGAGTGGTTGAACAATTTTTTCTCATATTGGGAGGACAAGAATTGAAGTTGCGAATCATTCAGACCTTGGAACTGAGCAAGGTCACCAAAATTCCTGCTTTTGCCTCAGATGCAAGGTGCTATAAAAGTGCTATTTGCACACTACAGCTTTGTAAGTGGTGCCAATTTCAACATATTTCAAAATCCCTGAATACTTTAACAGTGATCTTTCCAGCACATTTCAGAGATAAATTGTGTGTGTGTGTGTGTGTGTGTGTGTAGAAAGTGAGGGTAAAAGAGAAAAAGATCCATGTACCTGAGATCTGGAATGCCTGCAATGTCCCCAGTTAATCATTGAGCTTCAGGGCCTGATGGGCCACCAGGCTGGCCCTGCTGCAGGGTGCCAGAGTACCTGCTGATGGAATGCTAGGGCGTCTTTGGTGCAGTTAATGATTTATCTCCTCCCCATCACAGCGCTCTGCACTCCCTTTCTCCAAACTTGACAGATGGGTGCATGGTCATCTTCTGAAAGTTAGGCTGGCCCTGCTTAACAGGGTGGAGGAGAAGATGATGATAGTTTGCAAATTTACTCTATGGCCAGACACTCAAGGGTCTTTCTTCTGTAGGAAAAGGTATCCTTAGTTGTTTTCTGAAAATGAGAAGAATAATGCTTTAGCGGGATAATGATGTCCCTTTGCATGAAGCTCTCAGCCAAGGTAGGGCCACAAGATAACATGATTTTATAAGGGTACAAGGCATTTGTCACGTTCAGACTTGCATTGTATTTATTTGTATAATTCTTTTGTTTCTATTGCTAGAGTAAAGTGCCTTGAAGGCCTCAACAAATGAATGAATGTGTGTGCTATATATTCATTATATAAACACACTTATAAAACAACAACAACATAAAAGGAACATATATATATATATAAATACATTTTATTGAAATGTAATTTATGTAGCGTGAAATACATAAAACTAGAGTGACATGGGTTAATGCTTTTTTTAAAAGGAACATATATTTTTATTTATTTTTCTGTTTTACAAAGACCAAATATATTATTTACGTAAACATCAGAAAATAATAATCAAGTAAAAGGAAGAGAAAAGACCCAAAATCCCATCTACCCAGAGACAGCCACTGTTAACATGGTTCTTCCCAAGGAAGAAATCATACTGTAACAGCTGTGTGGGACTGTGTATGTCCAGATGTCCATCCTCTTCATGACGACCTAAGAGATGATATACTTGCTTTGGAGAGACTACAGTGGCTTTTGGGGTCACTGACTTCAGCATCTAAGCCTTTCCTTGGGAGTACTCAGTCTCTTTCATGATTGTAGTTTTGATTTTTTTTAGGATTCTTTGTTTCCAGAAATTGTAAATAAGGTTGTTAATATTAATTCTGTCTTTTGTTTTGTTTTGTTTGACTACAAATTAGTGGTGGTGGGGAGGCAGATCCTGTGAGATCCATAAATTGGCACTGAAGTGTGTGAATGTTTGGAATAAACAAAGATGGATTGTTCACTCTGAGGGTTTTCACCATAATATGAGGTTTCCTTCCGAAAAAAGAAATCTGCATTCTGGCAACTGAGAATCAGGTTTGAGGATGGGCTGAGTGCTGAACACCTGGGAAGGGAGCTGAGCACAGTTACTGATGCTTTCCATACAATTTTTTCTTCCATTAGTGTGCTTGGAGAATTAACTATATTGAATATGCATATGGGGCATGGGGAGGGGCTGTGAACATACACATGCTACCCAATTCCTCCTTTTCTCCCACATCACTGATATAACATTACTCTCTGACATTGCCTGGGGATGTCGGGAAGATTATTGCTGTAGATCATTGGAGGCTTTCTCTAACAGAAAATATACCACAAATGTGTGGCTTGGACAAACAGGGATTGATTCTCTTATGGTTTGGGAGGCTGGAAGTCCAAGTTCAAAGTACCAAGCTCTACAGGCTAGGTGAAAGCCCTTTGACCTTGGGCTTTAGCTCTGCCTCTTGCTCCCAGCCCACTGAAGCTGGAGGTGTCTCTTACTTAGCTCAGGTAGCTGCTAGCTGCTGAGGCTGAAAAACCCAAGGTCAACAAATAAAATGGCACTGTCCCAAGATAACCAAACACATGGCAGGACACTAGTTCAAGTCCAGAGACAGTCCTAAGATCGGCAGGAAACATGGCAGGCTGCTGAATGAAGACTCAGCTATGTGCAGGGTCCAAACATGCCAGAAAGCTGCAAAGAACTTTCTCAAAGCTGCTGCTTATATACTGAAAGCAGACCCATCCATCCCTAAGGCAGCTACTCAGCTGCTGCAATAGATTCTACTATGGAGCTGATTACCAGTCTCATCATGGGAAATAACTACATCCAGCTGCTCAGCCACTCAAAACCAGGCCCAGGCAAGTTGACATACAACTTAACCACCACAGGGTCATCTAGTGAATTTTGGTTTGATTTAACCATATCCATTCTCACTTGTCTTGGAGTAGATACATAGATTAAAGCTATTGCTACCACCAATTTGTATTGCAAACAGCTTCATTCTCACGAGGCTCCTATGATGTCTTCTGTGCATTTCCCAGTGCTAAAATCCCACAGTTGTGTATCCCTGGCTGTGCATTGATGAACCAATGTGACCTGCTAAGGGGGCATGGAGGCCACATCTTCTGACCTCCTCTAACCCCACAAGAGGAAGACAGAATCACCATCAATAGCCCAAGGCCTATTCCTTCGAGGCCAGACATGCTGCCTCCCTCCAGCCCATTCACCAACCCTGACACAAACCGTTCCTCCTGCAGCACTCACCACCTCTCTGCTGGGTTCGATAATTTGCTACAGTGGCCACACAGAACTCACAGATTATGGGGTTTATTAGAGAAGCACCAGGCTACAATTCAAATTCAGGAAAAATGCTCAGTCTCTCTCAGCCCGCCATCTCTCAGCTAACAGTCTCTCTCAGTCTCTCTCCCAGCAGTGCATGTCTCTCAGGAGCACATGTCTCTCAGAAGAGCGTTTCTTCTCAGCACCACGTCCTCCTCAGCCAGCAGTCAGAGAGAATTCTGCCTCTAGGAGGCCTCCTTTTGAGCCTGGCAGAGTGGCCAAACTAGCCAATCATAACATCAGAATTCTAAGCACCTGAGAAAGAGCGAACTTCAAAGAACATTGCTTTGTGCCATGCCCAACAGAAATACCCCAGTGGAAAACATTTGCAATCAGGAGCTCTTCAGTTGCTCACAGCAAATTCCACCATGGAGTTTACAAAGACTTATCGCTAGAAAAGCCACACTAAGTAATTTACTACACCGCATGACCCTTGCTCCTGCAGAAATGAGTCCATTCTGAAGACCCTTGGGATTCTTTTGTTAGAACTTCTCTCTGCATTTTTCACCCTCTTGTGAAATATCTTCTCTCTGAAAGAATTTCTATGAGATTCACATGAGTCAAGAAAAATTCTACCAAAAAGGGCAGGATTTGCCCAAAAACAAAGCTCAGAAAGCAGAAAGGGGCAGGAAAGAAGGATAAGTGGAATCAGGGAACCCAGGAAGGAAGGGGAAGCGTGTGTTACATTAAGGGGTTGCAACCAATGTCCTCAAACAAAATGTGTATAAATCATTGAATGGAAAATTAATATGCTTTGGAAACTTTCACCTAAATTACAAGTTTAAAAAGTGCTTAACACTTCCAGCCAAAAACTGGTGGGTTTGAACTGGCACCCTTCTAGCTAGCAGCCAGTTGCCTTATCTACTATGCCTACAAATGCTAAAACAAAAAAAAAAAAGAAACCCACTGCCATTGATGGTGCCACTGCCAACTCATAATTACCCTCCAGAACAGGATAGAACTGCCCCATAGGGTTTCTAAGGCTGTAAATCTTTACAGAAGCAGACTGACTAAGCTTTCTCCTGCAGAGCACCTGGTGGGTTTGAACCAAAGACCTTTCAGTTAGTAGCCAAGTGCTTAACCACTGCACCACCAAGCAGAGTGCTCTAGAGCAGCACTGCCCTAGAAATATCATATGAGCCACACATGCCATTCCACATTTTCTAGCAGTCATGTTAAAAAGGTGATAAGAAACAGATAAATTCATTTTAACATTTTATTTAACACAGCATATTTAAAATACTATCTTTTCTGCATGTAGTCAGTATTTTAAAATTACTGAGATATTTTACATTCTTTTTTTCATACTAAATCTTTGAAATCCAATGTGTAATTACACTTACAGCATAACTCAGTCAGGACAAACCATCTTTCAAGTGCTCAGTCTCCACTTGTGGTTAGCAGCTACCATATTGGGCAACATAAGTCTAGAAGCTTGCTACGCAAAGTGAGTTCAGGTTCCAGAAACATCAGCATCTTCAGGGAGCTGGTGAACACTGCAGACTCTCAGGCCCCACCCCAGACCAATAGAATCAGAATCTGCGTTTTCACAAGATCCCCAGTGATTCATTTGCATGTTAGATTGAGAAGCCCTGGTTTAAGATCCCCATTTCCAGTCCCTACACCTGAGATTCTGATTTTTAGTTGGTCTGTGGTTGGGCCTGGGCAGTACTATTTTTTTAAAGCCCCCCTGGTGATTCTAATGTGCAACCAAGCTTGAGAGACATGTGCATAGTGGGCTCTGGAGCCAAGATGCCTGACTCTGACATGTTCTACCTTCAAGACCTCAGGAAATTTACCAAAACTCTCTACCTCAATTTCCTTATTTGTAAAATAGAGATAAATGTAATATCTACTTTAAGGGTTGTTGTTGTTGTTGTGTGCTATCGAGTCGGACCCAACTCATAGCAACCCCTCCTTAGGTTTCTGAGGCAGTATCACTACAGAAGTAGATTGCCCAACCTTCCTTTTGAGGAGTGGCTAGTGGGTCTGAACCACCAGCCTTCTGGTTAGCAGTCAAGTGCCTTAGGCCCTATGCTACGAGAGCTCCTTTAAGGGTTGTTATGAGGATTAAATGAGTTAACAGGTGTAAAGCAGTCAGGACAATACCTGGAATATAGTAAGTAATCATTAATATCAACTTTCACCCTTTCTTCATTTCTTTAAAGGTCCGGGGTTACCCCGAGCCCCAGGTGACATGGCACAGAAATGGACAACCCATAACCAGTGGGGGCCGCTTCCTGCTGGATTATGGTATCCGGGGGACTTTCAGCCTTGTGATCCATGCTGTTCATGAGGAGGACAAAGGAAAATATACTTGTGAAGCCACCAATGGTAGTGGTGCCCGCCAGGTGACAGTGGAGTTGACAGTAGAAGGTGAGTACCAGAGGGTAGAGTCCTAGGGGGAGATGAGCTCAGTTCCCCTAAGTCCTGCTACTCTTGCTTTCAAGCCCTTTCTGGAGGGATGGAGGAACTTGGCAGAGAATGCACACCCCACTCCTGAACTCAGCACCCCCCAAACTAATGGGAGAGGTGTGTTCCCTGTGAACAAGGGGGACGTCCCAGGAGAAAATCTTAGTCAAACTGTATGACCTCACTTTCCTGCTCCGTCAAGCCTTCCCCTGGCTGCCCCTCACACTTAGACTCAAAACCAACTCCTTATCATGGTCTTACAAAGCCCTGTAGGATCGGGCCCCTACTGCTTCTCAACCCACCCACTCCACTGTAGTCAAACTGGCCTTTTATTCTTCCTTGAGCAGGGCCTCGGGCCCTTCACCCTGTCCTTTCCCTCTGTCTAAAGGAAGAGCTCTGTGTGTGTGTGTGAGTGTGTGTGTGTGCGTATAAGCTTCCCCAGTGGACATAGATGGATAACCATGGCAAAGCAAGATTGCCAACTAAAAGGAAGAGCTCTTTCCCCTAGCTTTTCACCTAACTTGGCTCATCACTTCCTTTAGGTTTCTGCCAACTTCTCTCCTTAGAGAAGCTTTTTCTAACCGCCCCATCCCCATGACTCTCCACCCTCTCATCCCACTCTAATATTTTCCTCTAGAATTTATTGCTGTCTCGTGTTATATTATCTCTTTCACCCCCACCACTAAGTGGAAGCTCTGGCAAGAGAAGGACTTTGTTTTGTTCATTGTTGTATCACCAGCATCTAGATGGTAGATATTGACATATTTGGGGAATGTTTGTCATTATCACCATCATAAAGTAACACATGCCCATTAGTTAAAAAAAAAAAAAAGAAAAAGAAACACTTAGGAAAATATATAGGAGATAAACACAGCAGTGTGCTAGCACTGGTTAGTCATTTTTTCTGCCCCCCCCCACCCCGCACTCTGTATTTTTAAAAAATCCTATTAACTTAAAAACTTCCAAGAGAAATATTTGGCCATAATAAGCAAAACTATTTATTTTGCTACTAGGATATTCTCTTGCCTGGTGAGAACATTTCCAGTTGAGGCCACTAGCTGATGCTTAAAAACTGATGTGTAAAAGGACATGCAGGTCTACCAGACTCTCAAAAGTAGGTTTCCTCAAACCTTCCAGGTCTTTCTAAGAATTTATAAACCAAGGGGTCAAATTCACTTTCTTATGTCTCAGAAGACAGTCCTCTCAACCTGGTTTTCAGGAAGCACCATATGCAAAGGACAGTGGATGTAAGATTGAGATAGCCAAGAAAAGTTCCAGAAGGGGACGAGGTGCACCTGGGCCAATGGCCACTCCTTGCCCTGCTTTTCCTTTTTCCCAGCATCCATGGAAGGGCAGGCAGGCTGTTTCACAGAGCAAAGCATACATAGTTTGGATGCTTTCCCCAAATTCTTTAAATGAATAACTCATTCATGTTAGTGACCTTCAATGCCTGTGGGCTGGGGTGTTCCAAAAGGAAAATGGCCTCTGGTCAGAGCTGGGATGGACCTCACCTCTACCATCCTAGTGCCGTGCATTCCCCTACATTATCTGCTTTTCAGTGTGCAGGCTTGGAGTTGAGTCCTACAAATGAAAGTCACTGTGTTCCCTTTTCTCATTTTTTGTTGGGACCTGGGGAAGTAGAAAGAGCACCAAATTATGAGTCAAAGATCTGAGGTTCTGGTCCCAACTTTTGCCAACAAGATGTTTGACTTTAAATCTCTGGACCTCAACTTCCACAGAATAAAGGGTTTGAACTCAGTGTTCTCTATAGCCTGAGCTAGGCCTTGTTTTCTGAGGTCCATGTTAAGGGAAGACTGAAATGGGTTAAGAAGCACAGGGGGTGTGGTATATAAAACCCATGTCACCTGAAAATTTTTTTTTCAATTCCCATCATTTCAGAAGTTAGTTCTGATAGCTAAGCAGGAAAATTTTTAGTAGGTCATAGAGCTCTGGTAGCATAGTGCCTAAGGCACTTGACTGCTAACCAGAAGGTTCAAACCCATCAGCCATTCCTCAGAAGGAAGGTTGGGCAATCTCCTTCCATAGTGATACTGCCTCAGAAACCTAAGGAGGGGTCGCTATGAGTTGGATCCAACTCGACAGCAGTGAGTTTGGTTTTGGTTCAGTATTCAGTGCAGGGGAAGGGAAACAAGACAGGAGAGCTATAGAGATACAAGAGAAGGTGGGGCTCTTGACTGTGCCACTCCCTTTGGGTTTAATTTGAGGACACTGAGCCTCACACCCTATAAGATGCTTCATGTTTTCTAACTAGGATACAGAGAATAGCCTGAAGGCTGCAGCCTGTTTAAATGTGAGTGGACCCTGTATACATTTGGCTTCTGCATCAAAAGCAACTTTGAGCTGATGTGTGGTTTGAGGCTACCGGTATGGTATGTAGTCTATACCATAGCCCTGGAAGGATCCACTGTGCTTCTGTCCCTTCTGCCATGAATAAGTTGTTTTCAGTGCCTGACAAGCCCTAACTTTTACAAAGGGAATCTAGCATCCCGCTTGTCTTCTCCCCAGCTTTCTCTGGTATGCTTCTTACCTGGAAAGAGCAGAGGTCTATAATTAAGAGTGTAATGCCTTTGTGAATCCTTTTAACCTCCTAGTGGTCAGGGTTAGGAGTAATGTTGTGTAATAAAAAGAAAGTCAAATGGTCTTGAATTGAATTTCAGCTCTACTAATTTCTAACTTTGGCAAAATTAAACTTTCTGGGTCTTAATTCCTTTTCTGCAAACTGGAGCTAATGGTTACTCCACAGGGTGGTATAAAGTCAAGCACAGAACTGGCAAATAATAGATACCCAATAAATGGTTGCTTTGTAATTATTTGAACTTGCTATTAACATCCTTAGAACTACTTACAGAGGGAAAGGAGTGCCAGTAGTCCTTGTGTGGATAGTAGAAGAGACAGCTTCTTCATCTGACTTCCAATTTGGTAATCAGGGCAAGAAACATGCAATATTTCCCATGAGGACAAGCACCTTAACAACAGAATCATGTAGTTGTTCAAGACTTGGGCAAAAGAAAGCAACCCTGGTGTGAACCCTCGGAAATGTCCTCTGACACTAGCTCTGAAACTCACTAGCAGAGAGCTGGTATAGATCAAGGAAGAGACATAGTGCCTGTGCCTTAGGGAGCTTCTCTCTAGTAGGGCCCAGAGGCCTGTTCTCCAGCATAGCACTGTCCAGCAGAAACATAACACAAGCCACACATGTCATCTTACATTTTCTAGTAGCCACATTAATATACATATGTGTGTGTGAAATTAATTCTAATAATACATTTTATCTATCTGAAATATTATTTCAACACTTAATCAATATAAAAATTAATGCAGTATTTTGCATTCTTTTTTCTTAATAAACCTTTGGCCTATGGGGTTTATTTTACACTTATAGCACATCTCAATTTGGATTAGCCATGTTTCAAGTGCTTAATAATCATATGAGGCTAGTGGCTACCATAGGAGCTCTGGTGGCTCAGTGCCTAAGACATTTTGACTAATAACCAGAAGGGTAGTGGTTCAAACCCCCCAGCCACTCCTCGGAAGGAAGACTGGGCAATCTAAATCTGTAGAGATACTGCATCGGAAACCCAAGGAGGGGTTGACTATGAGTCACAACCGACTCAACAGCAGTAAGCTTGGAGCTTGGAACTTAGTGGCTACCATGTTAGACAATGCAACTCTAGAAGCTCCCATTTGAATAGGGGAAAAACAGGCTCACACAGAATAAAATGAAGAGAAAGCCATGTGTATGAGCAAGGTATTGAGTTGTTCAGAGTGAGCCTTGGGGGTAGGGTAGAGTGAAAGGTGGTGCTGAAATGATGGGTGTGCCACAAACCTGGTGGTGTGAGTCTGGGAATGCCCTTGGCATTTTAAGGACCAGAGAACACCTAAATTACAAGTAATGCTGCTGTTGTGTGCCATCGAGTCGATTCTGACTCATAGCAACCCAGTGGGACAGAGTAGAACTGCCCCATAGAGTTTCCTGGTCTGTAACCTTTATGAGAGCAGATCACCAGGTATTGCCTCCTGCAGAGTGATTGGTGGGGTTCAACTGCTGATCTGTCAGTTAGCAGCCAAGCGTTTAATCATTGCATCACCAGGACTCCTTACTTCAAGTAAGAGAGGGTTAGTTTTGAGGACATAAGCTCAGGAGCTCAGAGAAGGCTAAACTGGCAGCTCCAGAAGACCCAGGCCTCAGGATGGATTATACCCACCTTACAGGATTATTCAGTGCAAATACATATGCACATGATCGCCTGGGAGTCTTGTTAAATGAAGATTCTAACTCAGTAAGTCTGGGGTGGTGCCTGAGAGTCTATATTTCTAATCAACAACCAAGTGATGTCTGTACTGCTGGTCCACAGACCACACTTTGAGTAGCAAGGAAGGACTAAAATATACATGTGATATACTTAGCCTAATACGGTGATTTTCAAACTTGAGTAGATAAGAATCATCTAGAAGGATTATGAAAATGCAAACTTATGGGACTCCAGCCCTAGGAATTCTGATGCAGTAGGTGTGAGATGCAGCCCGAGAACTTAATTTCTAATACATTTCTCGGTGGTGCTGATATTGCTGAGAAACAATACTTTGAAAATAATTCAATTAATGCTTATACCTAGCAGGTGCTCAATGAAAAGTCAGCTTTGGTTATAATATTCCTAAATTATCTCAAGAGATCTGACCAACAAAGCTCTTCTTTTTGGGCTGTCTACTAAGAAACTTAAGCAACACAAAGATACTGTCAGAGTTAGTAATGGGTACATGACAGGAGCTGGAAAGGTAAGATGGAAACATGTAAGCACAGTTGTGAGAAAGCAGCAAAAAGGTCAGCAAGTTATATAGAGAGAGCTAGGTATAAAATAATATAATCACAGCTAGCTTGCATTCCTCCCTTACTCCATGACACGAGCAAGACTTGAATTGGTCATCCTAGGACAGGTGCCACCACTGGTCCAATCTGCAGGAGTACAGAGTGGAGTTGGTGTTGTTAGGTGCAATCGACTCAGTTCCAACTCACAGCAACCCTATGTGCAACAGAATGAAACACTGCCCAGTCCTGCATCATCCTCACAATCATTGCTATGCTTGAGCCCATTGTTGCAGCCACAATGTCAATCCATCTCATTGAGGTTCTGCTTTTTCACTGACCCTCTACTTTACCAAGCATGATATCCTTTGCCAGGGACTGATCCTTCCTGATAACATGACCAAAGTATGAGAGATGAAGTCTGGGCATTCTCACTTCTAAGGAACATACCAGCTGTACTTCTTCCAAGACAGATTTGTTCGTTCTTCTGGCAGTCCATGGTATATTCAGTATTCTTCACCAACACATAATTCAAATGCATCAGTTCTTCAGTGATCTTCCTTATTTATTGTCCAGCTTTCACATGCATATAAGACGATTGAAAATACCGTGCTTCGGATCAGTGCACCTTAGTCTTTAAAGTGACATATTTGCCCTGTAACACTTCCAAGAAGTCTTTTGCAACAGATTTGCCCAGTGCAATATGTCATTTGATTTCTTGACTGCTGCCTGCATGGGTGTTGATTATGGATCCAAGTGAAATAAAATCCTTGACAACTTCAATCTTTCCTCCTTTTATCATGATGTTGCTTATTGGTCCAGTTGTGAAGATTTTTGTTTTCTTTATGTTGAGGTGTAATCAATACTGAAGGCTATGTAGTCTTTGATCTTCATCAATAAGTGCTTCAAGTCTTCTTCATTTTCACCAAGCAAGGTTGTGTCATCTGCATATCTTAGGTTGTTAATGAGTCCTCCTCTAATCCTGATACCACATTCTTCTTCATATAGTCCACCTTCTCAGATTATTTGGTCAGCATACAGATCAAATAAGTATGGTGAGAGGATACAATGCTGACACACACCTTTCTTCATTTTAAACCATGCAATATCCCCTTGTTGTTTGAATGACTGCCTCTTGGGCTATGTACAAGTTCCTCATAAGCACAATTAAGTTTTCTGGAATTCCATTTCTTCTCAATGTTATCCATGATTTATTATGATCCGTAGAGTCAAGTGCCTTTGCATAGTCAATAAAACACAGGTAAACATCTTTCTGATACTCTTTGCTTTCAGTGAAGATCCATATGACATCAGCAATGATATCCCTCATTCCACTTCCTCTTCTGAATCCAGCTTGAATTTCTGGTAGTTCCCTGTCAATGTACAGGTTCTTGGTGGGATGCCTCAGTTTCTCTCCACGGGCTTTTTGTGTTCATGGTGGCTAGCTTCCCCTGAAACCTGCATTTTTAATGGGGGTTATAAACCTTCAAACCAAATGAAACCAAACTCACTGCCGTTGAATTGGATCTGACTCATAGGGAAATAGATTGCCCGATCTTCCTTCCAAGGAGTGGCTGGTGGGTTTGAACTGCCAGCCTTCTGGTTAACAGTCAAATGCCTTAGGCACTATGCTACCAGAACTCCCTATAAACCTCCAAAGGGGCAAAAATTGTTTTTTAGGGAGGGGAATCTTAGATATTACAATGTAAGCATAAAACATAGCTGTTAAATGACTCCCCCTTCTACAGGCCCGTGGTCACAATAGGTGCCACCAGTTTATGCCAAGGTAATTATAAACAAACTCCTTTCACTTTCAAGAGAGTCCCAATTTGGATAATAAAGTACATGATTAGCCATGATTGGCATATCTGGTACACTGAGCAGCAAGTAAAACTTTCAAGGTGTTGAGAAATACAGGATTATTTTAAGGGAAGAGAAGTAGCAAGAGCAGTAGTTTCAGAGGAAGTGGATAAAGTTTATTTTCATCTCTGAAAAATAAATTCCAATTAATTGTCCACTCTGCCTAGAGCGTAACGAATGACTGAGAAAAATAATAACAGGTCATTCACTGGGAAATAAATTTAGCCAGAGACTTTCATCCCTTATGGAGTTTTCTTTGAAAGAAATAATAGGAGGGCAAAAACATAGTTTTCTCCTCTTCTTTGTGTATCTACTCTTCTCTCTTACTAGGTGCCCTATCCTTCGTGCAAATTCCTTCTTTTCTACCTCTATTCCTGTGGAGTTCTTTCCCCAAATTCCTCACCCCATGGTGATAGGTTCTGAGGCCGTCTGCTTTTGTCTCCTGTCAAAAAGCAAAGACAAATTCCTCATCCTAAAATGTCTCCCACTGGTGAAGAGTAGGCTCCCTCTCCACAACTCCATTTATCAGTTGTCCATCTGTACCAGGTGCTGTTTGAGGGTCTGGACATAGCACACAGAACTGTTCAGACAGAGTCTGTGCCTTCATGGAGTTTACTGTCCACTGAGAGAGAAAAACTATAAATGAGTAACAAATGTAACACTTCTAGTAGAATTAAGTAGGAAAAAAAATTAAAGTGAGGTAAAAGGACCTGGATGTGACTCTGAGGTCAGGGAAAGGCTCTCTGAGGTAAAGATTATCATATTTTTATGCAAATAACACATGCATTCTACGCTTTTTGCCAACTATGCCCTCCCCCATGAGGTATTTTTCTAAGTATAAGTAAGCTATGCCAATTTTTTTTCACATGTTGCTGTATATAAAATTAGTATAGCACATTTATGAAAATACCTCTTGGGGGAAGATGTGGTTGGCAAACAAATGCAGAACACATGCATTATTTGAGTAAAAAGGGTAAGCACAAACCTGAAGGAAATAGTGAGCTATGCAAACACCTGGGTGAGACCCTATATTAGTCATCTATTGCTGTATGACAAGTTACACCAAAATTTCATGGCTTAAAACAACAAATTTATTATCTTCATGGTTTTTATGGGTTAGGAATTTGGGAGCAACATAGCTGAGCAGTTGTAGCCCTGGATCTTTTATGAGGTTGCAGTCACAATACTGAACAGGGCTGCAGTCATCTTGACTGCTTCACCAGGGCTGGAAGAGTAGCTTCCAAAGTGACTCATTCATGTGGCACACTGGGGCTCCGGGTTCTTGGTGGGAGGCTTCAGTTTCTCTCCACAGGCTGTTTGTGTTCATGGTGGCTAGCTTCCCCTCAAACCTGTATTCTCAATGAGGGTGATAATTCCTCTGAAGGTGGCAAAAATTGGTTCTTGGAGAGAAGAATCTTAGATATTATAATGATTTGTGGCTACATTCAAGAATATGAGAATTTTATACTATCTTCTGAAGGAAGGAGTGTCAGTTTGTGGAGAGAGAGAAAGAGAGAGGTTTTCTTTTTTTCCCCAGTGCAAGTGATTTCTTTGGAGGTGATTCTAGAAAACACTGGAGTAGGAAAGTAAGATAGGGTAAGGATCTAATAAAGGGTTGTTTTTGCTGCAGGCAACTGGAGCTCAGTCCGGCTGGGGAACTCTGAGAGACAGTAATGTGCACCTCATAGTTAACTGAAGGACAGGGAGCTGGGTGTTTATCCACCACTTTCCCATCTGTCATTATTCAAAGGTTTCTTTCTGAAACATTAACTCTTTATCACTCTGGCTTGCCCTGCATGTTGTCCATGTCTGCTCCTGGGACCAGAAATAAAGACCCCAAAAAGAGTGGAAGGTATTTTTGTGGATATAGACCCTGAGATGGAAATAAGGAACAGCAAGAATGTTGGTGGGGCCTGACCAGACTGAAGGAAGGTGAAGCCAGAGCAGTGTGGTGATAAGTTTGGAGAGGAGGGCAGGGGCAGGACCACATAGTGTTTAGATCATGGTGATGGAAAATCATTAGAGGGTGTCAAGGAGGAAAATGACATGATTTGATTAATGTAAATAATTTGACTAAAGTGGAGGGGATGGCCATTGGTTTCCTGTCCTTAAGAATCTATTTCTGGAAAACTGACTGAGCAACAGTTGTTTCCATGTAGAAAGCATTCCCCAGATCCAGACCAGAGGGATCAGTGTGTTGGATCTTTTAACAACACATTGAACTGTGATATGATAGAAAGTAGCTCACTCTTTAACTCCACCTCACTTGTGTGACTTTTATTCCATTGTCCCACAAAGATACAGATTTTCTTCTGCACCTTCTTCCCCCATACCCTTGGCTCCATGGAGTGCCCAGAGCCATAGGTCTTCATGTTATCTTTTAGTTGCCCCTGTCCAAAATTAGATGTGATAGATAAAATAATGGCCCTCCAAAGATGGTACATCCTAATCTCCCAAACCTGAGAATGTGTTACCTCATATGACAAAAAGGGTTTTGGAGATATGGTTAAATTTAGGATTGGGAGATGATGAGATTATCCTGGATTATCAGGGTGGGCCCAGTCATCAGATAGCTCTTATAAGAGGAGGGCAGGGAAGTCAGAATCAAAGAAGGACGTGAGAGGATGAACTGAGAGACTGGAGTGATACAATTGCTGGAAGCCAAGGAATGTGGGCAGCCTCTAGAAGCTGGAAAAGGCAAAAAAAAAAAAAAAAAAAGATTGTTCTAGGGCCTCGGGAATGAAAATAGCCCTGCCGATACCTTGATCTTAACCCAGTGAAACTCATTTCTATAACTGCAAGAAAATAAATTTATGCTGTTTCTATCCACTAAATTAGTGGTCATTTGTAACAACAGCAATAAGAAACTAATATACCAGGCCTGAGTTTCAGCAGTCCTGTCTGACATTCTTCTTCCTGCCCATCTCCTCCCCAAGCATTCCTCCCTTTAACCCCCAGCCACCCCTCAAAACTGCCCTCTAGACCCCTATGAAACCAGCTGTTGTGAAAACCAAGGTTCCCTGACCATGTAAGACAGAGAGGGTTCAGCCAGCATGTCTCGTAGAATGTCCCAGCAAAAGGGGGAGGGAACTCATGGCAATAGGATTTAAGGGAGGAGAGTGACCTTAGTGACCATCTAGTCTACCTCCACTGGCACCACTGATGCCAACATTCTTGGTTGACTGAGTTTGTAGGAAATGCTCCTGTGCCATCTTTTTTGCCACTATCCTTTTTCAGGGAGAGATTTCTCAGATTCCTTTATGTGTACTTTGGGTTGGATTGATAACATTATGCATTTTAGCCCCATGTCTGTTTGTATTGGCTGAGTTTTAAATTATTGTGTTCCTCTAGAAGGTCTTTCAGGATTCCCTTTTGTTTCTTCTCTGATTTCACTTGTGCTGTCTTCTTTTATCTAACTTCCCTACCTTTAGTAAAGACCTGTAATTATATTTCCCATTTATATTCCTTATAAACTCCTTTCATTCTATAAAACTCCCTAATGGCCCTTCTTTTTATAGTGCTACCTTAGTTATCTATAACAGAAAAACCACAAGTGGGTGACTTCTCTCTGTGTCAGCTCTGAAGGAAGACCCTTCTCTCTATGAGCTTCTGCTCCTGGGTGATCTTCATGTGGCTTGGGCCTCTCGTCCCTCATCTCTGCTGCTCGCTTGTTTAATCTCTTTTATATCTCAAAAAACATTATCTCAAATTATACCCTATATGAATCCTGCCTCATTAACATAACAAAGATAACTCATTCCCAAATGGGATTATAACCACAGGCATAGAGGTTAGGATTTGCAACACATATTTTGAGGGGACATATTTCAGTCCATAACAAAGAGATACGCTCTTTTTTTTTTTTTCCCCTAATATAGGCAGAAACATAGAAGACTCTGAGTTTTTGTTCTTTGCTGTCTTGTCATTGTTAACAATATAAATATGTAGAGATGACAATTATTCTTCTTGCCCCAGTAGTCCATTTGCTATGAAATAGTTGTACATCAAGGTTAATTTGGCAGAAGCTTCACTTTCTTGGTCTACATAAGAGTTAGATGACAAAAATTCTTGGTCTCATTCTATTCTTGGTCTTATTCTATTCTTGGTCTCATTCTGTTCTTAAAATATGACTTCCAAATCTCCTTCACTTGGACTCCCTTCCCCTTCTTTATTTTCACACTCTACTTTGTCTTTGCATTTTTTTTCCTCCAACATACTCACTGCTATGCTTTGTTGAGCCATCTTTAATTACAAACTTTGATGTTGCCTTCTTTTCTTCCCATCTCTTATTCCCCCCACTCTCTTCTCTCATCTCTACCTTGATGAGATTTGTGGCCCTTTATGGATTTGTGTTTTGCCCAGTTGTTCATAGTTGTATCTTCTTCTTTAGTCAGTAAATTTTATTGAATGTGCTAATATTGTACTGGGGTTGTAAAGAGCAATAATACTTGATTAGTGCCCTCAAGAGACAGACTTTCTAGATCTTGTTTTTCATTATTATATTACAATTAAGATTCAACATCAGGACATGTTTACTGAGTTTCTATGGTCCTGTGTGAGAGACAAAATACTTTGTTGTATTCTTTCTGCAAGAACCTTGTTGGTCAACTAAGACATGGACACGTTAAAAGCTAAGTAAAAGCACAACTCCAGTCACAGTCAGCATGTGATTATTTGCCAAATAATTGGCACATTGGTTCTGTAAATTCAGAAGAGAATGAGCTCTCTGGAGTCTGGAATGATCTGGGGTGCCTTCTTGAAGGAAGAAGGCCTTGAGCTAATCCTGGAAGAATGAGTAGGATTTGGACAAACAGGCTGTGATATTTATTAGGTAAAATCAGAAGGTACCAAAACCAAACCCATTGCTGTAGAGTAGATTCAGACTCACAGCAACCCTATAGAAGAGAATAGAACTTCCCTGTGGGATTTCCAAGGCTGTAAATCTTTATGGAAGCAGACTGCCCCATCTTTCTCATATAGAGTGGCTGGTGGGTTCAAACCATCAATCATTCCTTTAGCAGTGTTACCAGGGCTCCTTCAGTCAGAAAGTAGTAGGAAACACAGCTGGAAGGACAGATTGGGAGCAGACTATAGAAGGCCTGGAGCTTGAGGCTGGGCAGTTTTTAGAGTTATATCCATTCCAGAGAATGAGCAGACTGGCTTCTGCCCACTAATCATTCCTTTTCTATTTTTATACTACATGCAGCTCTCCCAAAGAACTGCTTCCCTTAGCCACAGCCAAATATATGTACTGTGTGGGTACCTTTGCCTCCTGGATCTTTGTAAACTTCCCTTAATTTTTCAGGATTCCCCTTTTGTTTCTTCTCTGATTTCACTTGTGCTGTCTTCTTCTATCTAACTTTCCTACCTTTAGTAAAGGCCTGTAATTATATTTCCCATTTATATTCCTTATAAACTCTTTTCATTCTATGAAACTCCTTAATGGCCCTTCTTTTTATAGGGGCTACCTTAGTTATCTATAACAGAAAAACCACAAGTGGGTGACTTTAACAAACAGAAATTTAGTTTCTCACAGTTTAACATGTGGATTTATTATAGATACCCTGATCACCGTTTTCATGTGTTTCATTAGTCTTTGATATACCATCATTTTTGAATGATCCCCAACAAAAATAGGTTGTTTATTAGGCAATGGATTTATTAGGCCCCAGACTTAAAATCACCTTCCTGTATATTGCACTTGCCCATTGAGTGGCTTCTGATCTGACACTTAATACTGACAGCAGCAACCAAATGACTGACACTACCTCAGACTTGGGGTAGCAGTAGGATTAGATCAAATACACATTTTTCTGTTTTCTTTTGATAAATTGATGTAAAATCAGCCTCTGTGACTTAAGTACTAAAGGAAATACCTGCAATTTGGCTTGTGTTGTTTGTGGAATCACAGTGGAAGTGCTCTGGAGAGGGAAACTGATACCTAGGAAGGAGTCTTTAGCCTCTTAAAAAAAAAAAAAAAAAAAAAAAAAAGCCCTAAAGGAAATAAGTGATTTTTTTTTTCTCTGTAGAGTATCTAAATTTCTCCTTACAGTACTTATTCAAGACAATTGAGAGGTTATTTCCAGCAGTTTATTAGATTATTCCTCCCTCCAAAAATTAAGTTCATGTCACTTTTTACTGCTGATTGGGTGGGACATACGACTACTATATCCATGAATGACCAGGAAAGTGTTTGTCTCCTAAGAGGTGTAATTTATTTATTTCAACTCCCTGAGCAAGAGTTGATTCTTTAATGCTTCAATTTCCTGAAACCCCAAACAGAACTCCTGAAATGTCAATTTGGTGCCCTGGTATTACTTCCTTAGCATCTATGGAAGGATGTACTTTGTGTGGAGTATCACACATGTCAATGAACACACGAGCAAGAGTGGACTATAACAGTGAACTCAACAGATACCTACATAGGTAGAGATTATAGAATGAATAATGTATAAGACAAGGCCCCTGTTTATATAGTGAGAGGCAGCCTGTGACAATGAGGCCCATTCACATTTATGGTTGAGACTTTAGTTGCCCCAAAAATGACGTAGCTGAAACCTTATGACAGGTGACAACCCACATCACCTTGAAAGGAGGGCAGCCACCCAACCTCACCTTCACCTGCTTCCTTCTCTCCCCCTACAACCAGTTAGTCACCAAACACTGCTGTGCCATCTCTTAAGTTGTTCTCATTTGTCCATGTCTTCTTATCTCCATGGCCACCATCCCAGTCCTGGCTGCCACTGTTGCCAAAGTTTCCAACTGATCCCCTCACTTCCTCTTGTCCTTCATTCTAATTCTCTACGTTGCTGTTTAAAATGCCTTTGAAAAAATATTTAGATCAAATTTTATCACTCCTCCACTTAAAATCCTTCCGTGATTTACTGCTGTTTTTAAATTAAAACTCAAAATCCTCAGCAAAGCCCTGCCTTGTGATCTGGCTCTTTTCCATTTGCCAGACCCCTTGTCACCCACTGAGATCCAGCCACACAGACCTTTCCAGTTCTTTAAGCATGCCAAGCTCTTAACTAAATTTTGGCACTTTCTGCTTCTCTTTCTGGAATGCTGTCTTTCTCTTCCCCTTCTGGCCTCCTCTTATTTCCTCTGAGAGGTCCTTCCTCACCATCCTATGTGGTCTAGGTTAGGTACTCTCCCAAAGAAGTCAGCTCTTCTTAGCCCTTTATACACTTGAACATTTTTATATTCAAATTGTAATTTTTATTCTTTCTTTCTTTTTTTTTTTAGTGTTTTTCTTCTCCACTAAACTGTGAACTCCATGAAGGCCAGGGCATGTCTCTCCTATCAGCTCCAGAATCCCCTATGCCTAGGCCCTAGCACTAGACCTGGTCCATAGTAGAAGCTTAGTAGACATTTGACTGTCCAATCACCATCCCTGTGTGGTTTTCTTTAGGACCTTATCTATACTAAAATGTTGACTCAGCCCCTACTATGTATAAGGCACTAGTCAGGACCTCAACAAGTACACTGATGTGAACAATAAAAGCTAGCATAAAATCTGAGCCTTAAGAGAAAAGCAAAATATTTCAAAGAAGGAAGAGGAGCCATCTAGTTGCAGAATTTCTGTAAAACATTATCCACGTTGAGCAATTTCAGTGACCTTTAGTTTCTACTTTTCTCATTCTCTCATTTCTCAAATATCAGGTTTAATATTTAACCAGAAGCCATGGTCCTGGGCATTTCTCCAGGAGGTTCCTTAAGCCAGCGGCTCTAAATGAAGGCAGTATCGCCCCCTAGGGGGCACTTAGGAGATTTGTGGGGGCCCTCTTGGTTTCCCAGTGATTGAAGGAGCTGTTGTCAATTATGAGCAAGGACCAGGGGTGCTGGGCATTCTGCAGTGCAGGGGCAGTACTGCACAACGGGAATTATCCCACATTCCTTACAGTTGTTCGATGTCCTGCCAAAATAGACAAATATAAATTGGAAGTTCCTTAGTCTTCAATAACGTGAAGAAAGGTTTTCAAAAAGTTGCAAAAAAAAAAAAACCTAGTAATTTTAAAGGTGGTTATTATAGAAAGGGATGCCTAGAAGGAATGAAGTTATAGCATCAAAATTATTGAAAAATTTTCTCTGCCCACATTTTTTTCTACTAAATGAAATACAGTGTTTCTAGCTATGTATTTGAAAATATAATAATGGCACTATTTCTTCGAAAATTGTATCAGAGGAGACTTGAGACACTTAGCAAATTTAGAGCAAATACTGTTAAATTAGTGGAGATACATTAAATGTAGGTAGGCATCTCCTTGAATTTTATTGCCACCTCCTATATTTTTGAAAGCTTTGAAGTACAGTGCTAACAAAGATATGTTGTAAAAAAATGACTCATTGACGTTATTTATTTCAGAGTTGCTCCTGTTTTCCACTCTAACACACAACTTCTCTATAGCCTCCTGTATTATTACTGTTTCTTTAAACAAACCATGCACTGAATATGTATTTGAAGATATGGTGGGATTTGAAGAAATAGCTAAGTTTTCTATGATGATGTCTTACTATCCAATCCCAAGTCATAAAACAGAATTATTTTGACATCACACTTATAAATATGGTCTTCCCACCTCCCTCCCCCCTTTTCTTCACTAGTCTGTAACTTTCTCTGTCACTTGTCTTGCTATGCTATTTCTTTTAATGTTATTTTCTTCTTTCTCTTAGATATAATATATCTGGGCTATTACTTACCCTGACACTAATTTTTGTTCAAGTATCTGTATATCTGTCTACCTATGCTCTTTCACTTTCTTATACTATTTGTACAATGTGGCTTTTATTTTTATTTTATTTTTTTGTGCCCAAAGAGACAGTCCCAGGGTTGTCTTTGTGTGTGTGTGTGTGCTTTAGGTGCAAGTTTACAGAGCAGACTTTGTTTTACATTCAACATTTCATGTACATTTAGTTTCACTCCCCAATTACGATCCCCAGCCCTAACCCAGTCTCCTCCCTTCCCTCCCCAGTAACCCCTCACCCCGCCGTGCCCCTCATAGTTATGCACTCCTGTATGTCCTGCATTTCACAATGTGGTTTTTAATTGTTCACTTTTAAATCCAAATGTTCATTATGACTATTTCATTATGTCTCCTAATGTACCTGAGCATTTACATATTGAAATAGCCATGCTTGCACATTTACATTATAAAGTAATATTATCATAATTCACTTTCCTTCCATTTCTTCTTGATGTTATAGTTACTCACTCACTGCCATTGTGTTGAATTCAACTCATAGTGACCCCTCCTTGGGTTTCCAAGGCGGTTTTACCACAGAAATAGATTGGCCAACCTTCCTTCCGAGAAGTGGCTGGTGGGTTAGAACCACCAGCCTTTTGGTTGGCAGTCAAATGCCTTAGGCACTACGCCACCAGAGCGCCTCAATATTTATAGTTAGAGTTTTACATTTATTTTCTATTTTAGATTATGTGTGTGGATGGTTGCTGGTGAATTTCAATTTAGGATGATAAAGGAACTATCTTGGTTCTCTAATGCTGGAGCTCTGGTGGTGTGGTGCCTAAGGCATTTGACTGCTAACCAGAAGGCTGGTGGTTCAAACCCACCAGCCCCTCCTCAGAAGGAAGGTTGGGCAATCTACTCCATAGTGATACTGCCTTGGGAACCCAAGGAGGGGTAGCTATGAGTCAGATCCAACTCCACGGCAGTGGTTGTGTTTTGTGTTTTGAGTGCTGCTATAACAGAAATACCACAAGTAGATGTCTTTAAAAAACAGGAATATATTCTCTTACAGTTTAGGAGGCTGGAAGTCTGAGTTCAAAGTGCCGGCTCTAGGGGCTGGGTGAAGGTCCTTCGACCTTGGGCTCTGCCTCCTGTTCTGGCCCACTAGAGCTGGAAGCTTTTTCTGACTCATGCATCTGCTGGCTCCTGAGGCTGACAAACCCAAGATCGACACATAAAATGGTAAATTCCCAAGATTGGCAGGCAACATGGCAGAACACTGGTTCAAGTCCAGGGATGATCCCAAGATCATGGGGTAACACAGTATCCCGAGATGGCCAAATACAGGATCCAGATATGCTAAAGGCCTTTGAAATAGCTTTTCCTTATATACTAGGAGCAGGCCACACCCCAAAGGCAGCTGTCTTTCCACTGAGATCTCACAGCAGATTCTGCCATGGAGGTGATTACAGTCTCATCATGGGGAATAACTACATCCAGCTGCCCAGCATCAGAACCATGGCCCAGCCAAATTGACACACAACCTTAACTACCACAGGGAGGATTACCAAAATCTGTTACAAAAAATGGTAATTCATTGTGATAGAGGGGAGAACCACTATTTTAAGCACTCTTCAAAATCCCCTTTGAAGTTGGCTACAATTGGATGTTCCCCAGTTTGCCAGGAACAGTCCTGGTTTACTCCTGTTTTCTTGGTATAATTATTGTGTCCTTCTCACTGTTAAGAGTCCCTTTTTGAATGATGAATTATATCACCACATATCTCCAAAAACACTTCAGCCCCTTACGGTCTTGATTGCATTATTCACAGAACCATATTCTGTCTTGATTTAGTCTTCTTGTATCCTTTGACAAAAAGTGTTAGATCTACTTTTAACCCCTCCACCATTGAACTTTTCACTCCTAAACCTGTCAGCACCTTCTTTTGCTTGTCCTTGAGTAATCTGACTGTTTAAAATACCTTGAGTGTCTTGGACTTTTCCTGTCTTCACCAGCTTGTTCCTGTCTACACCTTCTCTTTCCTCTTCTATTTTTGGTATTTCTACCTTACTCCCCTCAGTGTTTTTTCTTCATAGCCTTACTGTTCTGCCAGATTTTCATACTTTCACAAAATTAATTGTGCCTTATCTGAAAATTTGCAGCCTCAAATTTTTTCCTATAAATAGATTCTGTTATTTTAGCCCAAATTCTTGTTTTGCTTTGATGTAAACTCTCTGTTGTGAACTCACTAAAATAAACATTCCTTCATGGGAGAACAGAAGGGCAGTGTATGCATAGGGAGACCACTCAGGACCCAGAAGTAGTACATGGGAGGGAAGGACACAGGGAGGAGGACACAGGGAGGAAGTGGGAAGAGAGCTGTTACATTGTGGGAACTTGCAGTCAATGTCATGAGACAAAATGTGTATGAACTGTTGTATGGAAAATGAATTTGCTCTGTAAACTTTCACCCAAATCACAATAAAAAATTAAAAAATAAAAATCAAGCATTCATCAGTTCCATTTTTAACTGGCTGCTTTATGTGTTACCTTTGGACCATACCATAAACTGCTCTTATCCTGCCTTGGAAGAACTTCCAAGTAGCATTCTTTTGCTATGCTTTGGGTAAATGCCATATTTTTACATTTATTTAATTTTTTAAGGAATAAATTAAAGTGTTTAGCTCCCAAGAGTTTTGAAGATGCTTAGTCAAATTTTATTAAATCTTTACTCCAAGATTAACTAGTCTGAGTGATACAGTAGAATTTATAAGTGCAGTGGATACATGCATAGATTACTTTTTAGGCAGAAGTGTTAGTGTTTGTGAATGTGGGTAATGCAGCTGTATAGAGCACATGTTGTTAGTAAGGCAACCCTAGTCACCTCTGTTTGGATACCAGGATCTTTTTCTTTTTCCTTCCTTTATTCTTGTGTGACCTAGACCATATTTGTTTTGTCTCTACCATTGTACAAGTAAGTCTTTTTTTATTTATAAATATTTTAGAAAATACAGCTGAAAAAAATTGTTCAGTTCCACCACCCAAAGCAATCACTATTAATAGCATATTGATGTCTTTTTTCTAGTCTTTTCCCCATGTTTAGATATTTAATTTTATTTTTACATTAATTGTGATCACATTGAGTAAATAATTTTGTATGTTGCTCTTCTTCTTCTTTTTAATAAAATCCATTTTTTTAAATAAATACTTGACGATCTACTATGTGCTGGGGAGGGTTCTGGATGTCTCTGATGAGATTATAGGAAGTCCCGGTAGGGATATGGCATGGGGGCATCAGCGCACAGCAGGCCTTAAAAGCTGCTCCCTCCAAAAGGAGAATAAGTGGATCTGAGGAGAGGCCCAGTGCTCAGCCCTGGCCACAGCAGCATGCAAAGGTGGAACAGAGGAGGAGGGGGTGAGGTAGAGCAGGCAACCTGGTGGGAAGAAAAGCTGGAGGGTCTAGAGAAGAAAGTGAACCCAGAAGGAGGGGAATGGCCCCTTGTGTCAAATGCTATTGAGTTTGGTAAGATGGAGGTCAGGTTGGAGTGCAGTGGAGTGGAGAAAGTACTAGCTTGTTTGGAGTGTTCTGGGGAGCAAATGGGATACATATTCTGCATGTTTACCATATTTTTAAACATAATTTAATGACTGTATAATTGAACATTTTACTTAACAATTTATGGTCTTTCTACTCTGTGACATTTATGTTTTTAATTCTTACTCTTACAAGTAAGATCAAACAAACAGCTTTGTAAACTTTCTATTTTTAGCATCATTTTCTTTGAATGGAGTAACTGAACGGGAGGTACTGGTCAAAGAGCAGAGCATCTTTAGAGCTTACGGTTCTTAATTGCTAAAATATTTTCCAGAAGGGCTGCACTTCCTCCAGCAGTGCCTGAATCCTGACTGTGTCAGGTAGATGCTTCAGTTGAGAAGTTCGTTTAACCTTGAGCAGAGATTTGGATAACAAGAAGCAAACCCACATGATGGAATGAAAACTATCCACAGCTTAGGAGATAGTTATGTTAAACAGAAATGCATGTCCAATGATTGCAAATCACATGGAGCCACAACTTCAAGGTGAAGCTGAGGTTGATTACTAATCCTTTTCACTAAGGTTCTGGTGAAACCTTTAACTAGATATGGCAAGAGAAATAGTTCAGCCAGGATCTCCCTGCTTCATTCCTATGTTCCTATGCATTCGTATAGATGTGATCTGGCTTGGCATTTAAGGAAATTTTCCCTTTTCCAGTAAACACCCTGCAAATTCCCCATAGCAGCTGCCTACTAATATCAGGGAATAACTTCTACCCTTTTCCATGCCTTCCTTGGGTGGGGTTTTATAAATATTTCCAGCTTGTGGCAAAGAGAGAACAACTTCTAGACTAATCACCATCTCAGAAATGCTTCCCCATTCCCCTCTTCCCACCCCCACCATTCCTCAAAAAACCCACTACTTTATAATTACTTCCTGGTCACATTATGAATCGTCCCTCCCCAGCTGCAGCAGCTGGATAAGAGGAACTGACCTCAGCTGCCTTGCTGAGTTTACTATTTAACTGCTTCCTGCCCAACGGGCAGCACCTCATCAGAATTTGTAGCACCCAGAGCAGCAGTGCTATAGGATTGCTTGGCAGAGTGATTGAGTTGCCAGAACCAGGAGACTTGGATGCCCTCCTGATTCTTCCACCGTTACTGGCTTGTGTGACCTTCTTGTGTTAATGTCTTTGAATCTCTTTTTTTCTCATCTGTTTTAAAAATAAAAAGATACTGCTTATGCACAGGGAGACAGCTCAGGGCACAGAAGAGTATGGAGGGATGAACACTGGGAAGAGGTAACTATGGGAAGGAAGTGGGAGGGGAGCTGTTGTATTGTAAATTTTGGTCAATGACATGAGACAAAGTATATGTGAACTGCTGTATGAAAAGTGAATTTGCTCTGTAAATCTTCAGCCAAATCAAAATAAAATTAAAAAAAATAAATAAAAATAAAAAGATAATGTAATACCAGCTTCATCAAATTATTGCAAGAAATTGATGTGATAGAATATGTGAAGTACCTACCATTGTGCCTGCAAGTTTAACTGTCACCTTCATTATCTCAACCCATACCTATTGTTGCACCTTCCTGACTTTCATTGCTCCAAGTTGGTGGCTGAAACCTGACTCTACAATCTTCTTTCTGTGTGTTTCATATTTGCAGGGGGGGTTGTGAAGAAGCATAGTCAGCCTGTTGTTTCCAAAACCTTGGGGTAAGTTCTTGGATGTTCGAGAAAGGTAAAGGTTGGAATTTCCTGCTGACTTGACCAGGATAGGTCTTGGAGTTAGTTTTCTTGGGCATCCTAGATTATAGTAACTAATGGGTGGAATCCTAGTGGGGTGTAATGTGTCATTCACATAGAGCCTCCTGATATAGGCAGCCTCTGTGTCTAGCCCCTTTGATTGGCCCAGCTCCTGAATGCTGAGAAAGTGGGAGATGTGGCCATAATCTGCAGGGACCTCTAAAACTTGAGTCAAAAGACATAAATAGGCAAACTTAGAAGAAGCAGTCGATATGTGACACTTCGTATAGAAAGTAAACTTATTAGTAAGGATAAGTAACAACAGCTGCTGTAACAAACTCCCAAATCACAACAGTGTAACATAGTGAAAGTTTATTTGTTACTCAAGCAAGGCCCAATTCAGATATTCCTGAACAGGTGGAGAGCTTTCCACATTATCTTTCAGAGACCCAAGGCTCCATCTGTTTTATGGCTCCATCATCTTCTAAGGCCTTGGAGCCTTGGCTAGACCTTTTGCATCTAGCCAGCAGAAAGAGCAAGAGAGAAAATGTAGAGGATTTCATAGGAAGTTTTTTATGGATCAGGCCTGGAAGTGGCATACATTACTTCTCATCTCAGTCTGTTGGCCAGAATCCAGGCATTTAGTCAGAGCTCAGTAGAATTCAGTTATACCTAACTGTCAGGGAGGAATTGGTAAATGAAGTTAGCTGCATGCCCAGGAGGTAGAGGAAATTGATTTCAGTGCCACAGATTTTTTGGAAAGGACATTAGAAATGTGTTTCTAATGTGTAGAATTCTGTGTGCCCATAGAATTAGGAGACTACCCTTTGTAAGTTTCTGATGCCAACTTTGGAGTAGAGGGAGGAGGATCTGAATTGCTACCTTGTCTGAGACTGGATTCTCTGTGTGCTCATTTCTTTCCAGGGACAGATTTTCAGTCCCCTCAGTGGAGACCCGTCCTAGCATCTGGGGAGAGTGTCCACCAAAGTTTGCTACCAAGCTGGGCCGAGTGGTGGTGAAAGAAAGACAGATGGGACGATTCTCATGCAAGATCACTGGCCGACCTCAACCACAGGTCACCTGGCTTAAGGTGAGGTGTCTGTATGCTCTGATGTTGGCCCAGGATTGAGGACCGTGAAAGTTTAGGGTTAGACCCTTGGACTAGTGAGAGTCTGTCTTTCCAATCAGTTCCTTTTGCTTCGAGTATCAGTGATTCTCAAGGGGTCTCCACATGTTTTATAGCAATGTTTGTTCTTTCCCCCATTCGCATACTCTCCTTTTGTCACTCAAACCACAATGTGCCCATATTTTCACTCTCTGAACATTGCATTAAACTTCTCAGCCTGGACAGATCTGGCAATCTCAGGAGAGTAGGATTTTGCTTGCAATCATTAGCCATTAAAGAGATGCAAGTTAAAACAATAATGAGATATCATCTCTCCCAATATTAATAGCAAAGTTAAAAAAAAAAAAAAAAAAACCAGAAAACAACAAATGCTGGTGAGGGTGTGGAGATATTAACTCTCATACTTTGCTGGTGGGACTGTAAAATGGTGTAACCACTGTGGAAAACAGTATAGTGCTTCCTTAAAAAGCTGGAAATAGAAATATGATCCAGCAATCCCACTACTAGGTATATATCCTAGAGAAATAAGAGTTGTGACACGAACAGATATATGCACACTCATGGTCATTGCAGCATTATGCACAGTAGCAAAAAGATGGAAACAACCTAAGTGTCCATCAGCCAGTGAATGGATAAACTATGATACATGCACACAATGAAATACTATGCACCATTAAAGAATAATGATGAATCTGCGAAACACCCCATAACATGGATGGACCTAGAAGACATTACACTGACTGAAATTAATCAGTCACAAAAGGACAAATACTGTAAGAGACCACTACTGTAAAAAATCAAGAAAGGGTTTATACACAGAAAGAAATACCTTTTTAAGGTTACTAGGCATGGGATGTAAATTGCCAGCTAGAGAGAGGGTAGACACATATTAAATTGGGTGAAGGGAAAGGAAATACACAATAAGGGGGAGGTCGGCACAAAATGGTCAAGGGAAAGGAGACACTGGGAGGAGCACAAACAAGAGTTAAAGGCAACAAAGATAAATACTATCACGCAATCATGTAGTATCAGTAATAGCAATAAATCTATGAGGGATACATACATAGACATATAAGCTGGACATGTATGGAAAGGGGAGTGAGATTATACCTATGAATATACATAAGTTTGACAGAGGATATTTCTACATATGTATTTATATGTGCTGCAAATATATCCATGAATATAGCAGAGCATACAAGGGGCAAAGTCATGAAAACGTCTTCATTCTTAGGGAATGAGTTGCTGGGCCTAGGGGCTCAGGATCATAGTGTTGGAGGACATCAAGGTCAGTTTGCATAACATAGTCCGCAGAAACAATGTTCTACATCCTACTTCGGTGAATAGTGACTGAGGTCTTGAAAGCTTGTGAGCAGCCATCTAAGGTGCTCCCCATCTGAAGCAAAAAAAGAGAGAAGTAAATCAAAGATGCATGGAAACAATTAATTCAAAGGATGAATGGACTACAGGAACTCTAGCCATCATGGCACTGAGACCAGAAGAACTAGATGGTGCCTAATTACCACTGCCAATCGCTCTGAAAGGGATCACAATAGGAGATCCTGGGTACTAAATGGAGAAAAATGTGAAACAAAACTCAAAATAATAATAATTAAAAAAAAAAAAAAAAAAGACCAGACTAATAGTCGGATAGAGACTAGTGGAACCCCTGAGGCTATAGCCCTTTATACACCCTTCAAGACTGGAGCCTAACTCACCTCCATGGCTCCACTTTCAGCTGAACAATGGACAGATCTATAAGGTGAACAGTAACACCAGGAAGTACACACTCCTTACAGTCAACCATGTGAGATAAAAAGGGCAGCATTTGGCCAGGGAAAAAGCACAGAAGACAAGGAGGGATAGGAAAAAAGGACAAATGAAATAGGAAACACAGGAAGAAAATGGGAAGAGTGCTGTTACATTATGGGGATTGCAATCAATGTCACAAAATAAAATGTATATGAACTGTTGAATGGAAAACCAATTTGCTCCTTGAACTTTTACTGGAATCACAATGAAAGTTAAAAAAAAAAAAAAGAGAGAGAGAGAGTGGAATTTAAGTCATGGGACTAGGATTTTAGCCACACACCCTGGTTCACAAAGCATGTGATTTGGGCAAGTCATGTGACATTTTAGAATCCCTGTTTTCCTGTCTGTGAGGAGGAGATAATACCACCTATTCAAAATACTGTTGGGAGGTTCCATGAAGTGGTTTGTAAGTCGTTCAGTACTGAGCAAAGATAAAGTTGGAGGAGGTGATGATGAAGGGGGAAATGGGGCAGCACAGACAGGATGGGAGTGAAATAAGGCACTGAGAACCCTCAGATAACAACTGGGGTCAAGGAGAGTAGGTTTTGCAAAGATGAGACTCTAGATAAAAGGGAGTGATGGGATAATTTTTACCTACTTCTTAATTCTCTGAAAATGATCCTAGAAAAAGAATAAAAAGAAGGAGGTAAAGGAAAACTGAAGTGAGGGGTATAGATATCCCACCCCAAACTAGAGGTCCTTTAAAGTTAGTTTCCAGGCATATGCTGTAAGCTGGACTGAACACTACACCACATACATAGACCTCAAGTCAGGGTCTTTGGATTGTCCAAAGACTGCTCTCTGACTGTGTTGATAGGACCCCGGAGCAGAAGGCTCTGCTGCCCATGCCCTGAAGCCTGTCCCACCCAGGATAGAAATGACAGTGCCAAAAAGTAAGCATGTTTCTGTGACCAAACTACCCTATTACCATCCACAGGGAGATGTTCCTCTGCAGCCAAGTGCCCGTGTGTCCATGTCTGAGAAGAATGGGATGCAAGTTCTAGAAATCCTTGATGTCAACCAAGATGATGTGGGAGTGTACACGTGCATGGTGGCAAATGGGTCGGGGAAGGCCTCCATGTCTGCTGAGCTTTCCATCCAAGGTATCACCTGGTGAGGAAGGGTAGTGCCGAATGAGTCCTCCCTGGTATCTGAACCTTTGTTCCTTATACATCTGTGCATATACACGTTGCACCCTTATATACCCATGCATTCCCCAGGGTCTTTAATCAGAAGAAGGAGGAGTGGGGCAGGCAGCACAGACACAGCACAGAGGAAGATCCTATGAGCCTGGGTGCTACTTTCACTTGTGTCCCTACACTCCCCCCCCCCACCCCCATGTATGTGTCTTCAGTCCTTTCTTCTCACTGAAACTCTCTTTTTACATCTCTAATTGCAGGTTGGAAAAATCGACATTGTGAATGTCTTGACATCATCCCAAATTTAACCTATTTAGAATATAACTCATCAGCCACTCTGTCCTTCAAATAAAATGTTCCCTCAACTTAACTCCTTCTACTCCAGGATCCCCATTTTCCTTCTCACAAAGACTGGATATTTCACCATCACCTCTGACCCCTACCTCTTCCTTGCTTTAGTCACCAGCCCCAGTCAGTTCTTCCCTTTGAAATCCCTTTGAAAATGTCTCCTCCTTTCCTTTTCCCTCAATTCCTCCCAGTCCAGCCCAGGGAAAGCTGATAAGTGTATGAGGAATGGGGGTTGGCATCACTTCTTTGGAGCAGAAACCTTGAAGGATGGAATTTGGTGGAATGGGAAGGAGGCGGCTTCCATACTCTCTTCCTCCTTTCTTGGCCTCTCGTGATTTTTCTCTTTCGCATCTCCTTCCTTTTTCAGAAACTATTCCTCCTTGCTCTCTTTATCCTTTTTATTTTTTTCCTAAGTCTCATAACTCAAAAAATAAATTTATTTTACATTGAAACCCAGAACGTACATATATATATATATAGACATATTTAACTGAAACAAGTTTCATGAAGCAATACTTACTATGTATTATGTAGTATTCTAAACTATTAAGAATATGAAAACCTTGATTCTGACCAGAGAGTTTGCCTCCCAACCCACCACTGGATGAGGACCTGCAGTTAGGTGTCTAGAGCAGTATATTTGTCATTCTCTCTTTACTTGTCCTAAATAACAGCAGAAAACTAAGCCAGTTGCCTT
This sequence comes from Orycteropus afer afer, assembly GCF_000298275.1. Classification (NCBI taxonomy): domain Eukaryota; kingdom Metazoa; phylum Chordata; class Mammalia; order Tubulidentata; family Orycteropodidae; genus Orycteropus; species Orycteropus afer. Next base: position 9,652,674 of record NW_006921701.1, on the reverse strand, counting down.
TGTGTCAATCCCAACTCATGGCAACCCCATGTGTGTCAGGGTAGAACTGTGCTCCATAGGGTTTTCACTGGCTAATTCTTTAGAAGTAGGTTGGCAGACCTTTCTTCCAAGATGCCTCTGAATGGACTCAAACCCAGCATTTCAGTTAGAAGCCAAGCACATTAGTGTGTGCATCATGCAGGAACTCCATGTTGTCTTAGGATTGAACTAAAAACTGTAAAGTTCAGAAGTACTTGATGACAAAATGATCCATTGTCTTGTATTTGCTTGAAAATACTCCAGAAAAAAAGAAGTAAATAAGTAAACAAAAACAAAACGGGATCAACAAGATGGCAATATGTTGATATTGCCTTTCAGGATTTGGTACATCCTTCTTTCTACTGGTATATACTTTGAAATTCTCATGATAAAAATTTTTAAAGAACAAGAAAAAATATATACCATATATATATATATATAGTATTTTTTTTTTAAGAACTGAATGAAATTACTCTTTCCCTGTACATTTTTAAAGCAGGTATTTGTCAAAACTGATCACTATGGGAGAGTTTGTTTTGCGTGATACATGCTACTTAAAGGTGTTAGCATTTGAAATTTTCAGTAGATACTCATTTTTGTGTGTCCCTGGATTGGATTTCTTTTCCCTCTGCAAGCTAGTGACTAGGAACAGGCCCCAACCCTCACGGTATGGTAGCAGAGGCCACTAAGAAAGAGCACAAGTCATGGGGAAGAACAGCACCAGAAGCTCTGACTGTGTGTCCCAGGGTGAGAGGAGTTTATCAGATCAACCACTGAAGTTCAGGACCAGGGGAGCCAAGCTGGGCCACTGGTGATGGAGAAATGCTTGAGAAGTGAAAACTCCACAGCAAATTAAAGGGAATATTGTTTTATCATTTTCCCCTCTTGGTGTATAACATAGTCTGTTCACACTCTTTCTGCTCTTCCCCCTTTTTCCCAGGTTTGGACAACACCAACAGGTATGTCAAACCTTTGTGATGATTATATTTTCCATCCTGAAATGCTCTGCAAGGAAAAGAGGAGCTGTTACAGAGAAATGCTCTAAATTTCTGAGTCATCAGATAGGGAGGAAGAATTGGCTGTTTTGGTGGCACTGTTTCATTTTGGGTGTTTTGTTTTGTTCTCCTACAGTAATATGCCATACAGGATCCACATCAGGGATGCCATCAGTATTAAGATTCTTAAAGACTGAGAATTAGCCATTTCAGTGTTGCCTTTCTCAGTATCTACTCGGTGTCTTCACTAACTAGCCATTGTTCAATCAGGCCCTCTACTCTGTGAAGGATGCCTTACACATTTCAGGTCATAAGGCATTCATTCATTCATCAAATATTCATCAGGCATCTCATTTCCTGTCTGTGGAGCTCAGTGCTAGACATTGGGTATACAGGGGTGAGCAGACAGCCTAGAGTAGAAAAAGGCTTTAAGCAAAATTACATGGGTACATTCTTAGAAACTGTGCTAAAACTATGAGAAAGAATACAAAAAAAAAAAAAAAAAACACTGCCGTGGAGTCAGATCTGACTTACAGCGTTTCGAGGCAGTATCACTACGGAAGTAGATTGCCCAACCTTCCTTCCGAGGAGCGGCTGGTGGGTTTGAACCGCCAGCCTTCCAGTTAGCGTCACGTGCCTTAGGCACTATGCCACCAGTCCTCCCATGAGGAAGAATAACAGAGCCATATTCATTTAGATGACAGCATCAGGGAAGCCCTTTCTGAAGTGTTCCAGAGAGAATGTTGTTGTTTTGTGTACATTCAAGTGGATTCCAACTCATACTGACCCCATGTGACAGAATAGAATGCCCCATAGAGTTTTCTAGGCTATAATCAATACAGGAGCAGATTGCCAGGTCTTTCTGCTACAGAGCCACTGGGTGGCTTCAAACCACCAACCTTTCAGTTGTTGTTGTTGTTGTTATTGTTATGTGCCGTCGAGTTGGACCCGACTCATAGCGACCCCTCCTTAGGTTGCTGAGGCAGTATCTCTACAGAAGTAGATCGCCCAATCTTCCTTCCAAGGAGTGGCTAGTGGGTTTGAACCACCAGCCTTCTGGTTAGCAGTCAAGTGCCTTAGGCCCTAAGCTACCAGAGCTCCCACCTTTTAGTTAGCACCCAAGAACTTAACTGTAGTGCCACCAAGGCTCCTTCAAGAGGGAATAGCAAGTATGAGAAGTAGACATGTGCAAGAACCCAAAAGAGCATGTGTGCTCAGTCTCTGAAGAAATCAGTGTCTTGTGAGCTTCAAGAGGCAGCTGTAGCCATTCTTGTAGATATCTTGAGAAGCTCAATTTGATTCCTAATTTAATGGAGTGTTTGCTGAGAGTCCATAAGCTTGGAATGACATCATTCAAGTTGTGCTTTTGAAAGATTGCCTGTGGTTGCCATGTGGAAAATGGATTAGAGAGGGGCACAGTGGACAAGAGGAAACCAACAGGGTGGTTTCAACTAGGGCACTAGTGGAAGTAAGGAGAAAGGCAGATTTCAGAACTGTACATAAAACAGAGTGTGGGTTGGGGGAAGAGGGACAGAGAAGTATCAAGAATGGCTGCCTGTTTTCTGGCTTGGAAAACTGAGAAAACTGTAAAGGAAAGAAAGTGACTCTTACTCTCTTAATTTGTGGGCTTTTGTGATCCCTGGAATCTGCCCTGGTGCACAGTGATGTTTATGACTAACCACATGGTCATTCTGTTCTCTTTCCCACTGTCCTGCCCTCCTCCACCACCACCACCAACAGGTCATTTGTGAGAGGCACACAGGCTGCCAATGCTGACATCAGGAGGGAGGTGACCAATGGAATTGCAAAGGGGCCAAAATTGGACAGCCTGGAGACTGCACCTGGAAGTAAGAACTGCTCCAGTGCCCAGAGAGATGCCTCCCCCACCTGGGCCACCAACAGCCAGCCTCAGCTCCTGAAGGAATCCAAGCTGGAACCATTCAAGGACTCACCCAGAAAGGCCCTGAGGACCCCTGTCCTTCAGAAGAGTTCCAGCACCATCACCCTGCAGGCTGCAAAAGCCCAGCCTGAGCAGAGAACACCAGCCTCAGGGGCCCTCTCTCCCTCCAGAGAAGAGAGGAAGAGGCCCGTGGTGCCCTGTCCAGCTACCCTCCACACAAGGCAGTCTGGCCTCCAAAGCCAAGAAGCTGTGAGCAAGGTTGCTACCAGGAAAATCCCGATGGAGAGCTGGAGGGATTCAACAGTCCCCAAATTTGAGAGCAAGCCCCAAAACCTGGAAGTCAGTGAGGATCAAACAGTCAAGTTCAGATGTGAGAGTAAGTAAAGCTATCTAAGGTCGTTTGTCTCCAAAATGCAGCCCCTTAGTTGTTGCTCCCCTTCTTCAGTACACAGCTAGGTCTGAACCTCTTATATCCACCTTTTACCTGGGACTGGGAGCTCTGGTGGTGTAGTGCCTAAGGCATTTTACTGCTAACCAGGAGGCTGGTGGTTCAAACCCACCAGCCACTCCTTGGAAGGAAGGTTGGACAATCTACTTCTGTAGTGATACTGCCTTGGAAACCCAAGGAGGGGTCACTATGAGTCAGATTCTACTTGACAGCAGGGAGTTTAATTAGAGACCCTTCAGGAAGCCACCATGCAGAGGCCTTCCACTCAGGAAGGTCCCAACCTAGTAATGTCCCTTATTCTGCGGAAACGTTAGACAGTGCCCATTGTTCATTGCTGTATGGAGCATTGGCCCTGTACCCTCATTTCTCCCACCATCCCCACCACCATCCTCCAAGAATAAGCAGCAGAGACTCCTCTCTTCCCTCTCTTCTCCTGAGTTTGGCTGACCCAAAGACCTGACTCATTATTCTTGTATTCCTGCTCCCTAAGGCTATATCTTGTAATGCTCACACCTTTGGAGTGGAGGGTTGAGGAGTAAGAAAGCAGGAAGGCACATCATATGGAGTCCTTCAGGTCCTCCCTGCCTATTAACACAGTGCACTCTACATGGGTCTCATCTCCTTCATTCGGCCTTGTAGTTTCAGGGGTCCCAAAGCCCAAAGTGGCCTGGTTCCTGGAAGGTGTCCCCATGAGGAGACAAGAAGGCACCATTGAGATCTATGAAGATGCTGGATCCCATTACCTCTGCCTGCTGAGAGCTCGTGTGAGGGACAGTGGGAGCTACAGCTGCACAGCTTCCAATGTCCGAGGCCAGGTATCCTGTAGCTGGGCCCTCCTGGTGAAAAGTGAGTACTTTTTTCCAAGTCATCCTGGGTTGATTTGGGAGGACCATTCATGGGGTCCTTCCTACATTGTGGACATTTCATCTGCTATAGCCCCTCAGGTAGGAGATACAACCCTATAAAACGTCCCCACCCACATGCCAAGACCAAGTATGTTGCTCCTGGCCAGTAGTTCTTTGTCAGTAGTTCACATTAGGATCGCCTTAAAATAAATATGCCTGTGCCCACTCCCAACCCAGCTCAAAGCTACCTTTTTTAGTTTCCTCAGCTGTCAGAATAGTGCCATGACTCACTTTTATAACCACAGAGAACCAAACGTTCACTAAATATAAGAAGTTTAGAGTAATGTGAGATGATGTGTGTGTCAGTTTCCTAGGGCTGCCATAGCAAATGACCGCAAAATGGGAGGCTGCAAACAATAGACATTTATTGTCTCGTAGTTTTAGGGACTAGAAGTCCAAAGTCAGGGTCAGTAGGGCCATGATCTCTCTGAAGGACCTTTCAGCTCTTTCAGCTTCTGGTGGCCCTAAGCATTCCTTGGCTTGTGGGAGCATAACCCGAATCTTTGCCTCCTTTGTCACATGACCATCTTCTCTCTAGTTCTGTGTCTTTATATCTCTTCTTCTTATAAGGATGCCAGTCATATTGACTTAGAGTCCACCCTACTCCAATATGACCTCATTAATTAATTACATCTGCAAAAGCACTGTTTCCAAATAAGGTCACATTCACAGATATTGGAAGTTGGGACTTGAACTTTTTGGGGTACAAATCAACTCATAACAATGTGGAATTCTATATATCTTATGTTTATTGTAATTCTTTTTATAAAAGTAATGTGTGTTCAACGTAGAGAATTTAGACAAAATAAAATCTTATGACTCAGAAAAAAATATTTTACTATTTTTAAACAAAATTGACATTGTGCTGTTTATACTGTTTTCTGTCTTAATTTGTTCTTTTAACATAAGCATCCTTCTATTTTTTTAAATATATTCTCTGAAAGCATTTATACACAGGTATAATGTCATATCCTTGGAGAATATAGTAAACAGCACCACAAGGATAGAACCAGCAAATTGCAGAATGTTGGAAACTCTACAGACAAATACCCTTTATCTATTTTTTTTCAGCAATTAAATCTCAACCAAAAAAAAAAAAAAAAAGAAAAGGAGAGACAACTAATAGGGAACATAGATTAAAAGATATGTGACAACATCAACAATTGTAATATAAGGACCTGGCTTAGATCCTGATCAAAACTATTTTTTAAAAAAATTATGAGCATATCAGGAAATTTTGAATATGAATATCTATAAGCAGGGTTCACAAGTCTGAGAGCCCAAGCTTCATCATCCAGGCCAGAGCTCTGTGTCTGAGAAAGAGAAAGACAGGAAATATCGTGTCTACCAAAGGGTAATGCTGTACTCAGAGAGCCTGTTTTCTCCTAAGGCTTTCTCATCTGTAAATTTATCTAAATCTTGTAAGATAATCTTTTTAACCTATTCAAATCTTAGGGTAATTCATCTCAGGTTGACTATCTTCTTTTGTTTTTTATAACACTTTTATTGAGATATGATTCACATAACATAAAAGTCACCCTTTTAAAGTGTATACTTCGATGGGTTTTAGTATAGTCAAAAGGTTGTGCAACCATCACCACTATCTAACATTCCATTTCCATCATCCCAAAAGAAACCCAGTCTCCGTTAGCAGTCACACCCTTTCCCTCCTCACTCAAACCCCTGGCAACCACTAATCTATTTTCTGTCTCTGTGGATTCATCTATTCTGTACATTTCATATAAATGAAATCATATAATATGTGGCCTTTTGTGTTTGGCTTATTTTACTTAGCATAATGTTTTGAAGGTTCATCCATGTTGTATCAGTACTTCATTTTTATGACTGAACAGTATTCTAATATATCATATTTTGTTTATTCATCCATTAGTTGATAGAGATAGACATTTGCTTTTTTTCCCCCTATTTGGAATTATTTGTGAATAATGCTGCTATATGAACATGGCATATACAAGTTTTTGTGTAGAGGTATATTTTCAGTTCTCTTGGATAGATACCTATTATTTCTATGATAACTCTAGTAGCTCTGGTGGCACAATGGTTAAAGCATTTGGCTGCTAGCCAAAAGGTCAGTGGTTTGAATCCACCAGCCACTCCATGGGAAAAAGCCAAGCCAATCTGCTTCTGTAAAGATTTACAGCCTTGGAAACCCTATGGGGCAGTTCTTCTTTATCCTATAAGGTCACCTATGGGTCTGAATCAACTCAGTAGCAGTGAGGTTTTTTTTTTTTTTAGTTGTTTGGTTTTTTTGTTTGTTTGTTTGTTTGTTTGTTTTACTATGGTAACCTTTTTTTTTAACTTTTTGTACTGCCAAACTGTTTTCCAAAGTGACAGCACTATTTTATATTCACATTACATTTATATTTACATTATCCTGTGGATTTCAGTTAATATCTAATGTCCTATCATTTTACCCTAAAAGATTCTCCTCTGGTATTTTTTGGGGGACAAGTCTGATAGCAAAAAATTCTCTCCATTTTTGTTGAATATCTTAATTTTTCCTTCATTTTGGAAGGATACATTTGCTGACTATAGAGTTCTTGGTTGACAATCCTTTTCATTCAGCATTTTAAATATGCCATCCCATTGCCTTCTGTACTCCGTGGTTTCTGATGAGAAGTCACCTGTAAATATTAATGGGGGTCCCTTATACATGATGAATTGCTTCTCTCTTGTTGCTTTCAAGATTCTCTCTTTGTCTTTTGAAAATTTGATATATCTTGGTGTGGATCTCTTTGAGTCTGTTCTATTTGGAGTTCTTTGAGTTCTTGAATGTGCAGATTAACTATTTTTTATCAACTATGGGAAACTTTAGCCATTATTTCTTCAAGTATTTTTTTATGATGCTTTCTCTTTTTCTTCTTCTTCTGTGACTCACATTATTCATATGTTTGTACACTTAATGCTGTTCTGCATGTCTCTGAGGCTCTGTTTACTTTTCTTTCTTTCTTTTTTTTTTTTTTTTTTCCTTCCTCTTCCTCAGACTAGATAATAACAATTAACCTATCTTCAAATCCACTGATTCTTTCTCCTGACTGTTCACATCTACTGCTAACCTCCTGAATTTTTCATTTCAGTTATTTTATTTTTCAACTCCAGAATGTCTATTTGTTTTTTTAGTGTAATTTCTATCTTTATTGATACTCTGTATTTAATGAGACATCATTCTCATACTTGAATTTTTAACATTGTTTTCTTTAATTTTTAGAACCTAGTTATATTAACAGACTTAAAGTATTTGTCTAGTAAGTCAAATCTCTGAGTTTCTCAGGAAGTTTCTATTGGCTGCTTCCCCCCCCCCCCCCATGAACAGATCATATATCTCTGTTTCTTTGTATCTTTTGTGATTTTGGTTAAAAAGTTATACATTTTAGATAATACAATGTGGCAACGCTGGAAATTAAATTTCTGTCCTCCCCAGGGATCTTCATTATTGATAGTGGTAGTGGTTGTTTCTTTCTTTATTTTCTGGATTAATTCTATAAATTTAGTATTATTTGTCATGTATGGCTACTGAAGTCTATGCTTAGTCTATGTAGTGGTCATATAATGAATAGACAGGTATTTCCTTAAATGTGTTCAATCAGTAGGTCTCTCAGCATTTGTAAAAGGTTCTGTGTGTATTTAGGACAAGTCTTCAATTTTCCAGCAGACACTTTACAACGCTACCTTAGCATTTTGTCTTAGTTCTCTAGCACTGCTATAACAGAAATACCGCAAGTGGATAGCTTCAACAAACAGGAATTTATTCTCTTACAGTTTAGAAGGCTAGAAGTCCAAATTCAGAGTGCTGGCTCAAGGCTCCTCCACCTTGAGCTTCAGCTCTGCCTCTTGTTCAAGGCCCACTGGAGCTGGAGGCTTCTTCTAACTCATGCAGCTGCTGGCTGCTGAGGCTGATGAACCCAAGATCAGCAGGTAAAATAGCACAATCCCAAGATCAGCAGGAAACATAGCCCAAAATGTGCCGAAAGCTAGCAACCTTTCTCAAAGCTTCTTCACATATACTGGAAGCAGCCCATACCCTGAAGACAGCTCTCCTTCAAATGGTTAACTACTCACAGCAGATTCTCCCAGGGAGGTGATTACACACATCCAGTCTCATCATGGGGAATAACTACATCCAGCTGCCAAGCCACTCAGAATCACAGTTGATACAACCTTAACTACCACACCTTTACTTCCTGATTGTGCAGAGTCTCAATATTAGCTAGATAGAAATTAGGTTCTTCTTAGGGTTTTCCTGGGCATACACATATGTGTGTGGCTTTCTAGGTTACCAGGAATGTGTTGGAGATTTTCAAGACCCCTTATGAACATCTCATTCCCCAGTTTTTCCTTTTTAGTTTTTTGGTCAGCCTCTTGTTAGCCCCAACTGATATTTCTGCCTCAGGTTGTTAAACAATTACCACTGTTTGTTTTTGACAAGCACCTTAGAGATAGAGTTATTTAGACCAAGTAAGCTCTGAGTTAGGTCAAATAAAGCTAGCTCTAAGAATAGAGCTGTTCAGGGAACTGCCAGACAGGTGAAAAATGAAAGTTCTCTGTAGATGGGGCTTTTGAGGCACTTCAAACCCATTTTCCCTCCCTCCCCCCAGTGGTTGTTAGGCTGCTGGTTTTCACAGCTACCATAGTTGAAAGACTGTTGGTTTTCAAGGCTGCCACAAAGCTGCGGGATGGGGCGGAGCAACAGGAATGGGAATCAAGCAAATTAAAATGCCACAAAGCTTGCTGTTCTTACTAAGATTCAGCTGTTTTTCTTTAATGAATGCCGCTTGGAATGTTTCAAGCCTTTGATTAATATCCAGAGTTCTTAAAAAGTTGATTTTGACAGTTTTTTCCAGTGTTCTAATTGAGTTTTGGCAGTCCTTACTCTGTCATTCTAGAAATGCTTAACTCCCTGTCTTCTTGAAGACATAGCTATTTTAAACCTTCTCTAACCTCAAAAAAAAAAAAAAAAAAAAAAAACCCACCAGTTCAGTCTCAGAAGATGACTTTACCAAGATGCATCTGATGCAAGTTCTTGTGCCTTCCCCTGCAACACCCTGTCACTGCAGAAAAGCTGTCTGATGCCCTCATAAGACCTCTTTCCATCCTTGCCTGTATCCTCTAAGATCTTTTCTAACAATGACATACTTTCCCACCAATTTCTTCATTATTTCCCTACTCCTTATTTAAAAGTTTCTTTCTTCTCCCTGCAAGTATATTCTTGTCTTACCTATGCTAAAAAATGAAATGAAATCTTCCTTCCATTTGACTGCCCTCAAGCTATCACCTTATCTCACCACTCCTTTCCCTCCCAATTACTGTAAGTGCATTCTCGATATGCATAGTCCCCAACTTAAAACAGGGTTTCATTCTGACAACTCCATCACAAGTCAGTTTGGACATAAGGGGAATACCACTTTTTTTTTTTTTTTAGTTTTCATTATTATTGCCTTTTACTGTTGGTATCTTTATAAATCCAATCTTTATCTTTGAGGGTTAGAAACATTACATATGAACTTACAGATATATCTTAATATGTACATACATTTTTAAAATACTTATATGCATTAAAACAGTGGATGATGTTGCAGTAATAACTCCACTTGTGGAAGTTTTTCGGTCATCTGGATTATCTCTGGAAATGGAATGGCATCTCTTGTTAGAAAATTAGAGTTGGCTGTATGTTCTTTTATGCACTGCAGCATTGTATGTTGCGTATATTTTACTAATAATGTTGTTGTTGTTGTTGTTATGTACCATCGAGTCAGACCTGACTCATAGCGACCCCTCCTTGGGTTTCTGAGGCAGTATCACTATGGAAGTAGATTGCCCCATCTTCCTTCCGAGGAGTGGCTGGTGGGTTTGAACCACCAGCCTTCTGGTTAGCAGTCAAGTGCCTTAGGCACTATGCTACCAGAGCTCCCACTAACTATTAATAAGATGTACAAAAAAAAAAAAGCCAGATGGTGGGATATGCACTTTATCATAACTTGAGTACATAGTAAGTTGTGGACTATCAACATGTAACAGCTAATCCTCATTGAGTATGTACTATGTACCAGAATCTACACTAAATTCTTTTCCTGAATTCCATCATTTAATTTTCCCAACAATGTTATCAAATAATTAGAGTTACATCTCGTAATGATCAATCAGTGCAATTCTATTCAATTCTGACATCAACTGCCCATGCAGTGCCTTTTCCTCTGACCCTGACCACCTGGATGTAGGTCAGACTTCACTAGTTAAAGGGCACAGACCTCCCATCTGCCAAGTCTGCCCAGATCTTTAGACACCAGCTACAAGTTTGAAAGTCTGACACCCTCACTTCTGACCTGCTGGCTGGCTATAAAGTTGAGAGCTTCCTCCACTTCTTCAGGAATCCAATTGTAAGTTTGGAGGTCACAATCCTTCTTCACTTCTGACCTGCTGGCTCCCACTACTCCCTTAGGTTTGATAATTCACTAGAATGACTCACAGAGCTCAGGAAAAACACTATACTTTTTTCTTTTAACTTTTTATTGTCATTTGGGTGAAATTTTGCAAAGCGGATTTGTTTTCTATTCAATAGTTCATGTACACATTGTGTTTTGTGATACTGCTCACATTCCCTACAGTGTAACATCTCACCTCCCACTTCCTCCCTGTGGTTGCCTTTTCCCTCTGTCCTTCTTGCCTGTATACTCCTGCATCCCTACATTTCTCCCTGTGCAAATATTGCCTTTCTCATCTCCCATGGCTGATTGTTCTAAGGAGTTCATCTCCCTGGTGCAGGTGTTCAGCTCATAGGCCTGTCTTTTGTTTGGCTGAGAGGTAAGTCATGGGAGTGAGATCAATTCCAGGCCTGAAAGGTGTCTAAGGGATTTCACCAGTCTTTATCAGACCAGTGAGCCTGATCTTTTTTTATGATTTTGAGTTTTGTTCCAGAAAATACTATGCTTATGTTGCATTTTTATTACAGCAAAAGCCAGAAGCTGTGGAAGGTGAAAATCTGTTAGAGAAGGAAAAGTGACATGTTTTTCACTAATGGGGAAAAAAAAAAAAAACCTCCAGACTCACTGCCATCAAATTGATTCCCACTCAAAGCAACCCCCTTTGAGTTTCCGAGGTAGTAAATCTTTATGGAAGTAGATTGCCCCATCTTCCATGGAGCAGCTGGTAGGTTTGAACTGCCAACGTTCTGGTTAGCAGTCAAATGCCTTAGATACTGCACCACCACTAATAGAGAATAATTGTTGTTGTTGTTGTTATTTGCCGTCGAGTCGGTCCCGACTCATAGCGACCCCTCCTTGGGTTTCTGAGGCAGTATCACTACGGAAGTAGGATTGCCCAACCTTCCTTCCGAGGATGATAGAAAAGTGGTAAAACTTCACCTTGTCAAAGGTGGAAAACTTGTGAGACCTGGAATAACAAGGCGGTCCCATAGAGTTCTCACAGGTTTCTCTCTGTAACAAAGTTATAAATGAAGAGATCCACAGGGCAAGGTCTGGGAGGGATCCCAACATGAAGCTTCCATATCCCAAAGGATATGCTACTCTCCCACATGGACTGTTATCTATTACAAGACAGAAAGCCCATGGAGCTTCTGTGACCACAGCATTTATTGGAGCCTCATTACATAGTCACGACTGATTGACTCATGTCCCCTTCCCTGAGGACAGCTAACATCGTATGATAGATCTTTCTGGCCTGGCCAGTCCCCATACAAGAAGTACTGTGTTAACATAAAACTTCAACTGTGATCTGGATACCTCATCAAAGACACTTCAGTCACTGGGGAAATCCTAAGGTTTTAGAGGTTATATCTCAGGAACCAAGGACAGGACCATACTTTTTGGGAAAATTGAATTCTTTACCACACACATTCATTTTCCAGATGAGAATACTGAGCCTCATCCATTTTCAGATGAGAATACAAACCTAGTAAAAGATAGGTGGTATTTGTTTTAGTTGACTTGACACTAAAGCCTGCATTCTTTTCAATGACTCCCAAAGACATTGCTGTAATAAGGGAATTTGATGCTGGCCAGGGGAAGGGGTGGGCATAGTGCCTCCCCACACCTCTCTGGATAGTCTGTCCCTTCCTCAGTGCCAGGCCTATTCACCATCATTCCGTCTTTTAGCTGCTCTGTAGCTCTGTGAGTCTATGAGGAGAGAGTGTGGACATAGAGTCAGAGAGCTGGTTGTAAAGCCTGGTTCCACCATTGAGCCTGACACTGAGAAGTCACAAACTCTGTGTGTAAAATGAGCTAAAGATAGCAATCTCATGGCATTGTCACAGTCACATCTAGAAAAGCACCTGGCACATAGTAAATCCTCAAATATGTTGGTTTTCTTACCCTTGGGCCCTTGCAATATAATATGGCCTTTCCCCTTATCACTGTATTGAATAGCTTCTCTTGAAAAGCTATGACATGTCTGATATATCTTCTAATCATGAAATCCAGTTATCTTTCCTCAGATAATAGCCACCTTGTCATTTCTGCAGTATATTCTGGTTGTTGTAGAAGTGATTACCTATCTCTATTGCTCTTAGGTATTGTTTCCCAATTCATAGATGTTGAAGACTTTTTAAAAGTCCAGCTCAGTGGTTCTCAAGTAGAGTGTGTACCAGAACCGTGAGGAAGAAACTTGTTAAATGTTTATTTGCAGGCCTCCAGACGTTCTAAACTGTTGGTTTAGGCTAGGCCTCCAACCATGCTTGGAAAACTATAACACATGTTAGTCTTTGTCATAATTCAGTCCTGGAATGGAAAAATAATTGTGATCATTTAGAATTAAAATGTCTTCACCAGTGGGCATGTGGTCTCTATAAATAAAAATATATATTCAAAAGACTGTGTAATCACTGATGAGACATATTAACGAAGGTACCAAAAAATACCAAACTCATTGCTATTGAGTGTATTTCACCTCATACTGATCCTATAGGACTGGGTAGAACTGCCCTATAGGGTTTCTAAGACCGTAAATCTTTGTGGAAGCAGACTACCTCATCTTTCTCCTATGGATCAGCTGGTGGGTATAAACCACCAACTTTTGGTTAGCAGCTGAACATTTAACCACTGCACTACTAGGGCTTCTGGTTGAAGAAGATAAGAGATACTAAAAAGTAGAGTAGGACCAAGAAAGACAGGAAGAGGGTGTTCTCAGAGTGCTGCAGATTAGCTAGAGTTAAGACAAGATTGGCAGTCCCTGAGTCACAGAGGAGAGAAACCAGGCCCAGGTTCTGATCCCTTCCCAGTGTGGGAATAATTTGTCACTATGAAAAAGTCTCTGCCAGTTATTATGCCTTGGGCTCCTTCTCTGTACACTATTAGTGCTGCCCACTTCCCCCAAAATGAAGATAGATTCAGGCAGCTGTGCTGGGTGCCCAGGCGGTGAGGGGTCTGTATGTGAGGCTTGGAGTGACTGTGGTCACCAGAGTGGACAAGCTGCAGTGTTGACTAGACCTGTGTGCACTTTGTCTTTGCAGGGTTGGTGATGACAGGGGTGGCCCCCTCTTTCTCCAGTGTTCTGAAGGACTGCACTGTCATTGAGGGCCAGGACTTTGTGCTAAAGTGTTCCGTGAAGGGGACCCCAGTGCCCCAAATCACTTGGCTGCTCAATGGTGAGTTCCCCCTACCCCAGACTTCTGCTCCAGTACCCCCTTTTTACCATCTCTGCATTCTCACTTGGCTCTTCCACTTATCACTGAACCATTTAGGCCACAGTCGTTCTGATGACATAAGAAGGCAGCATGGGGTTCAGAGAGAGCCTGGGAATTTGAGCCCATTACTGACTGGCTGTGGGCACTGGTCATGGTCCTGCTCCTTGAATTCTTTATCTATAAATTGGGGATAATGCCATCTCCCTTGCAGAGTGGTAGCTGTGGAAATTAAATTAAATGGTTTCTATAAAGTGCTTACTGAGGTACATGGCATGTAGGCACACAAGCAATTTCATTCCTTTTCCTGTGGCCAGACTCATAGTAGGTCCTCAATAAGTATTTGTTGAGTCAGAAAATGAGCAAATAAACTAATAAATGACTTAAGTTATTTGAGAAACTTAGCCTTTTATTTAGTGGCAGGTGGTTTTATGATTCATAGACCAGTAATTATTTTTATTATTATAGTCCTGAAGAGGCATGCTAACCTTCTTTTTTGCCAAGTACGATCCTTTAAAAAAAAAACTAATTACCAAATATTATCACCCTTCCCTTTTTAAAAACCAAAACCAAAAATCAAACCCACCACCACTGAGTTGATTCTAACTCATGGTGACTCTCATTGAGTTTCCAAGGCTGTAAATCTTTATGGAAGTAGACTGCTTCTTCTTCCTCTTGCAGAGCAGCTGGTGGGTTTGAACCACCAACCTTCTGGTTAGCATCCAAATGCTTTACCCACTTTGTCACCAGAGCTCCTTTAGAAAGAGCTTCTTTTAAAAAGG
>NW_006921701.1:9613740-9636419 GCF_000298275.1 Orycteropus afer afer | reverse complement strand
GTCCCTCAGGGTTCCTGTCAGTGGCCAAGCAGTGACTAAAACCTTGCCCCTTGTCAGCCCCATTATACACCTGGGAATTCAGATCATACACAGAAAGTTATTGGACCACTGTCTTAAGGCAGTAAATCTTTATGGAAGCAGGCTGCCTCATCTTTTTCCCATGGAGTGGCTGGTATGTTCAAACTGCCAACCTTTTGGTTAGCAGCCCAATGCTTTAACCACAGTGCCACCAGAGCTCCATATTGGGGAACCACAGGAAGATGAAATAGCACCTGCTGAGAGTTAGAAGACTTCTCTCCCACAAGTGACTGGGTGACCTTGGATACCCCACTTTCTTTCTCTGCACATTGGCTTCTTTATTGGTGAGGAGCTGGGCTGGAACAGAAAGTTGGGAGCTTGGCCAACTCTCACAAATGCTAGAACAGGCTTCTAAGGGAATAGCAGTGCCACTGAAGCAAAGTGTCCCCTGCTGTTGCTGTGTCATTGACATGTTACCTATGAATCTTCTTCTTTGGTTATGGTTTGCTCAGACTTTGCTAGAAATTACCTTTAGTCAGTGAGAGAAGGTGCCATGTCATCTTCCAACATGTGGTCTTCTTGAGTAGCTAAGTAAGAATGGAGACCTCCCTTCCCTCCCACCCCGAACCTAAGGGCAGAGCTCTTGTC
Organism: Orycteropus afer afer; assembly: GCF_000298275.1. Lineage (NCBI taxonomy): Eukaryota > Metazoa > Chordata > Mammalia > Tubulidentata > Orycteropodidae > Orycteropus > Orycteropus afer. Next base: position 9,635,753 of record NW_006921701.1, on the reverse strand, counting down.
AGGTGCTGTGCACTGATCACAAAGAGGCAGCCACCTGGTGGCTGAACAGAACATGGAGGTAAAGGGCTTATAATGGATTTATTTCTCTATGGCTGAGAGGCTAGACCAGGGGCCAGTAAACAAGTTCTGTAAAGGGCTGGACAGAATATAATTTCAACTTTGCAGGACATACAGTCTGTAGCAACTATTTGACTCTGCCATTACAGCAGAAAAGTAACCATGAACGATATGTAAATGCAAAGGAGCATGGCAATAAAACTTTATTTATGAGCACTGAAATGTTAAAAATAAATAAATAAATAAAACTCACTGCTGTTGAATTGGTTCTGACTCATAGCGACCCCTCCTTGGGTTTCCAAGGCAGTATCTCTCTACGGAAGTAGGTTGCCTTGTTTTCCTTCTGAGGAGTGGCTGGTGGAAATGTTAAGTTCATATCATTTTCATTCATCATTTAATATTCTTATTTTTTTTTTTCAATCATTTAAAAGTATAAAAACTATTCTTAGCTTACAAGCCATACAAAAACTGGCATGGATCACATTTTGCCTACAAGCCATAGTTTGCTGACCCCTGGGCTAAGCCATTCAGAATTTGAAAAACAACCTCACCTTATTCTTGATGAGTCTTGACATTTCCACATCCTTCCCAGTAGAGGGCACCCTTACTCAAGTTGGGTTTCCTTGGCTGCTGACTCTGGTACTACCCAGCCTTGGAGCTCCCAATCCTGATGTGTCCTGAGCTAACAACTCCTTCTTGGGACCACTATTCCAGCCATGTTTGAGAAGCCAAAATGTGTTATGCTTCATTAAAAAGAGAGGCCTCAAAATGCTTGTTGGCACATGTTTGACAGCAGAGGCACCTTGAGGACAATTGTGGAATGTTCTGGAACTCTCAGTGAAGGAGGCATTTGGGAGGTGTTATTGTCATTAAAAAAAATAAAAATAAAAATGAAAACAAAGAGCAGTGTTCAGTCCTCTCAGCAGCAGAATCCTGGTCCCTGCGTTTCCCAGCCCTACTCCCACTTTTATGAAGTATAGTAGATTGGGCAGAATCTCCTCCCTCAGGACCTATGTGCTGGATGGTCTCTTTGCCAAACTGTCAGAGAGACATTAAGCGTTGCTATGTGCAGGAGAAAACACTGCATACAGGGAGAGGACTTCTTTCTGTATTCTCTCCCACCCTTGCCACCCACCCCACTTTTATGAAGTGTGAATTACGACCCTGGGGCCAGGCAAAGGAAGAAACTGACAGTTGCTTCCTATATGACAAGTGGACACATTCCTGCTCTAATGCCAGAATCTCCAGTCATGAAATTTCTTTTCCTCTGGAAATGAAAGCCTACATCCTAGAATGATAAAGTCCCAGGAACAGATAGCATTAATGAAGCCACTGAAGTTCATTGTGTATACTCCTGTCTCTTCCCTTCCTGCACTCTGGACAAAGGGGGCCAGAATCATTCCCATACTTATGGGAAACTACTTGTCTTTGAATCCCAAAATGCACTGAATTGTACAGAAGAGATGCACCTAATTGCAACATCAGGTTGTGGACACAGACTTGCTTTCTGACATACATCTGCAATAGGAAATGGAATCATTGTTTCAGGAGCGAGGAGCCCCGTGTTCAGTCTGGGCGGGCTTTGTCTTGCCTAAGGCTAGACTATGGGCCATCTGACCCTGTAGGATTCTTTGCAGGCTCAGAATTCTGTGAAGGGGAGCATTAAGGAAGCCCCTGAAGTTCATTGCCTGTACAGACAGACTGCCCATAACAGTGTCCCTTTCCCTCCTGAGTTCTCAATTCTCCAGAATCCTTTTCCCTGTATCCTTCCAACCCCAGTCAGGCAACTTTGCTCCATTTTCTTCATAGCCCTAACATCTACCTTTCTCCACCAACAAGCCCCTGTCTAACTGCTGGGATGGGCCTGACTCATCCTGAGCCCTCAGTGAGTGGACATGGGCATTGTCAGCATCACACAGCTGGTGTTGGCTTTCACATCTCACCGGTTAGCTCCTTGGTCTGAGCCTCCTGTGCTTTCTCCCACAGAGCAGCCCATCCAGTATGCTCACTCCACCTGTGAGGCCGGCGTGGCTGAGCTCCACATCCAGGATGCCCTTCCAGAGGACAATGGCATCTACACCTGTCTAGCAGAAAACACCTTGGGGCAGGCATCTTGCAGCGCCCGGGTCACCGTCCACGGTAGGAGCCCCTGAGCACCTTGCTAGAAGCACCTTTCCTATAGACACATCCACTTGGGAGGTGAGACATTGGACCTGAAGGTGGGCAGGTAGAAGAGATGGTCTCCAGAAGTTCACAGTGACAGCAGTCTGCCATGGAAGACAGACATGCAAAGGCCAACCCCAACCCACCACCCTACCCCTGAGGGCTGTGGGAAGATCTAGGGGAAAGAGGCAAGGACTCCCTAACTCATAAAAGCTCCCATTCTGGTAGGAAGACAGCACACAATGAAAGAAGACTTAGGAAGAGAGTTTGTATCCCTGCTAGGAATCATGAAACTCATAAATGACCCCTTAAAGGCTGGGGACACTGATAACAGAGTGTGGGTATTAAGGCTTCTGAGAGTCACAGGTTACCCCCTTTCTCCTTCCTGCCTCCCCACCTGAGGCTTGTTTTTGTCCAGCATCAGCCTGGTGTCTCAGTAATCTGATTATCATGGTCATCTATTGATCAGCTCCTAGCACTTAGTCCTAAGAAATCCCAGTGGAGCTACGGGGCTCAGACACATCTCTCTGGGCTGTGATATTGGTGGGCTTTGTGGCAGTTCCTAGGGGAGTGTTCCTTGGGCTCAGGGCTTTCAGGTAAGCTTGATTTCCCACCTCACCTTGACCTGGGCCCCCAGTTCCTGTGCTGTGCATAGCTGGTCCTCTGCATGCTTGGATGTAGCATGTTGTGCTTTGCCCATCAGACTAGCAAGAGACTATGTATCCTCTCTGTTCCCTGGGCTCAGGCCTCTTGGGAAGAGTCTCCCTGTAGTGGAAGTAGCCACCTTCTGGGAGGCTGTAGGAGATGGTTTCACTGAGAACGAAAAAGGAAAAAAAAAAAATATTTTGCTGCTTAGGGTGTTAAATCTTTCAACTCACCTGTACAATGTTGTTTAGACCTCAACTGAGGGGTTGTTGTCCCCATTTTATAAGAAGGGCCTAGAGTTCTCAAGAAGTTACTGTAACTCACCTAAGCACATCAAGCTAGTAAGGAAGCTAACCTTTGGACCCAGAGTCTTGTGACTTTGAAGCCTGTGTTCATCTCTACACCCTGCCCTTTTCACTGTTTGCCCATCCTCTGGCCCAAAGTGGGAGGCTGGCCACCATGAGCTGGGCAGTACCAATCACTTAGAGATAAAGGAACTGGCACAGATGGCCAACTCTGATTCTGTGAAGCTCTCTGCCAGAAGTGGACATGCTACCTGGACTTTCCAACTTCTCTGATGTTCCTCAGCTTCTCTGGAGTGCTTTATTCATGAATTGGTCTACTTTCACCTTACAGGAAGCCCTCCATATAGGTTAGAGCCTGGCTCTGGCCCAGGGACTTTGTCCTAGCCCAGCAATAGTCCCATCAGAGGTGAGGATCCCCAGATGAAAGATTAAGAAGTTTTGCTGTCATTCTTTTGCCCCCATGGCCTGAGGGGAGCTGTCTGACCATCCACACAAGTATGTTTTAAAGCCAGAATGCTAGCTGGCATATTTATCCCATTTATCCTCACACTTCTAATTTCATGGCTCATTGAGGGGCCTCAGGAAATTGTGATGCTAAGATTTAAGAGGAAAAGATAACAGATCTGAACAGCATCTCTGGGACCAAGGGAGCAGTTCTAACTGCCCTCTGCCCCAATCACCTTCCTACCAAGGCATCCTTCTTGGTGGTTGGCCCACCTCAAAGTCCAATGCTTGGCAGAGAGTCAGAATGGCATGCTAGACCACATAGCTCAACCTTCTGTTTTCTGAGCTGCTCCCTTGAAAATTTCAGCCCACAGCCCAGCTAATCCGGTGCCTGCCCCCAATTGCCTGTGTTTAGATTGGATTAGAGAGGCCTAGCTGAGCAATAGTCCCATCAGATCAAGATCAAGAAGTTTTGGGGCCATTCTCTTGCCCCCACAGGCTGGGGGGAACTGCATGATCACCCACACAAGCATGTTTTAAAGCAGAAACACAGAGCACCCAGGCAAGAACTCAGCCAGGGCTGTTTGGATTTGCTCTAAGAACAGTCCTGAGTGAATGAGAACCCCCCTTCCTTGTAGGGGGGATTTACTGGCCTGTGAGAGCCAGAGGCTCAGATACCATAAATGGTGAACTCGGCTGAGAGGCACAGCCACGTGCTCAGGCCTGGCAGCATTTGGGCTGTTCCCGCACAGGATTGGGGCAGGGTAGCCTGGCACTATGATACCGCTGGCATTGTCAGCACTTGGGAGGCTCAAATCCAATTCCTGCACCATCCTCAGCTGTGCAGAGCTTTTCTTACTTTATTGGCAGTTCCTTTGGCTCCAGGTCCTCTAAGGGCACTTTATGGGGGTGGGGAGATGATTGCTGCAATGGCAGCAGAGGCATTAGTTGCTTCCTGTACCAACCTGCTGTTCCTACCTCTCTCTTGGCTGCCCAGGCTTAGCCTTTCTTTTCCCTGATAATCTCTGGGCCACTTAGGGGAACAGGGCTTATGGAACCCGATGACCTGGTCTCAGTGTGGACCCTGGCTCCACCACTTAACAGCCCTATGTCTTGGGCTGCTAGTTAACTCTCCTGACCTCACCTTCCTTTTCTGTGAAATAGGGACACTGATAGTCACCTCATAGAATTGTGAGGTTTGAATGAATTTTTATATGCAGTGTTGGATTACCCAATAAGCAAGGTAAGCATGGGCTTGCTTGTGCTTACTTACTAATCTGTAGTGGATGATTTCACATTTTTTCACCACATCAAAGATTTTGCTTCTAGATATGGCTGGTATCTCTCTCCCAACCCCACAGCACCTTCCTACAGAACTTCCTTCCTACAGAACCTCTTTTCAAATTTACAATCCCTGACAGGGGTGGTGTACCCAGTAAGCAAGGTAAGCACAGACTTACATGTGCTTTCTTACTAATCTGCAGTGAACAGTTTCACGTTTTTTTTTACCACATAATCCCATGCCTATCTTACTTATGAAGAAATCTGTCCCTGCATACATGCAACGTCCTGAGAACAGAGGAAGTGCTCGCTAAGTACTGGTGGTCCAAAAGAGCCCAGACTTCTACATGAGATAAAATAGTTAAAAATTTTCCAAGACTGGGGAGCAGTTTTACTAAAGGAGGATCAACTTTGCCTTGGTAGGTTGTTTTTTGTTACTTGATAAGGGAGAGACTCAGAGACTTAAAGTACCAGGCCAGATAGCTAAAGCCATAGCCTCAGGCATCTCATACCAAGGACTCTAGCCACAAGGTGGCGCCATTAGGCAGTGCTTCTCCCTCTGTTCAGTCCTCCCAGTCTTCCTGAGGATCCATTTCTAGGGGCAGTTCTGCTGGGGGCAAGCTCTGTCCCAAGTCAGCAGATACTTTACTGAAGGCCAGATGTGAAGACTCTTTCTCACCGCTTTAGCCTTTTGCCAAGGTTTTGCAATCATCCAGAAATCACTGGCTCAGCATTCTGACACAATTTCTGTAGCCACTCTTCCCTGCTTTCTCTGCCTCTCCTCCTCTGCCGCTCCTTCCCCCCAAAAAACCTGGGCAACTCCCACAAATGCCACTTTGTCTGGGAGGTTTCACTCATCACCCCAGAATGAGTTCTCTTAACACCCTGTACTTCCCATATCACTGCACTTATTTAACAGCAGATCTTTGGTAAGCACCTGCTTTGTTACCCGTGTTACTCTGGGAAGACTACAGCAAACAGGACAGAGAAGGGCCTGCCCTCCTGCCTTTACACAGATGAGGAGACAATCATCAACATCTGGTTAAATTTCAGATAATGATAAGTAGCCTTCAAAAAAACAAGCAGGGTGGGAGAATAGAGAATGAGAGAAGAGGCATTTTTTCAGTGGGGCGATGAAGGACGGTCTCTCTGAGGAGATTTGAACAGAGACTTGAAAGAGTGTTCCAAGCAGATGATACAGCAAATGCCAAGCCCTGAGTTGGGAACAAGGTTGACCTATTCATGGGATGTCGAGATGGCCCAGTGTGGCTAGAGCAAAGTGAGCAGGTGGCAGAGTGGCAGAGGACTAGTTTAGAGGAGAGGCAAATATGCAGGGCCTCCTGAAGTAAGGAGAAACAGTTTTATTCTAACTGAAATGCTACTCTTAACTGCTTATTTGATTGTCTTCCCTGTTAGACTTAAACTCACTGTGGGCAGGGACCATGTTTTACTCACCGTTTCATGTAGGACAGGTCGTCCATGTGCACCTGTATTCAGTGAATCAGTGACAGCAATCTGAGGTCAGTGTGTATCCTAAGGAATGCAGAAAGACATTCTCCCAACTTCCTTCATTGTCTGGAGGCTCAGTACTCAATCCATAAATTAGCTCCCAAGAGTTCTTCAGCAAAGATTCCATCTTTTCCTCCCCTCAAGCTGTTGTTATTGGTTGCTACTGAGTTGATTCTGACTCACAGCGACCCCATGTGATGGAGTAGATCTGTCCCACAGGATTCCTTTGGCTGTAATCTTGATGGGAGTAGATCACCAGGTCTTTCTCTTCAGGAGCCGCTGGGTGATTCAGACCGCCAGCCAGCCTTTCAGTTAGCATCAAGCACTTCACCCTCGTACCACTAAGGCTCCTTCCCCTCAACTGACCAAAATCTTACTGCCATTGAGTCAATTCCAACCTATAGTGACCCAATAGGACAGAGTTGAATTGTCCCAGAGAGTATCTAAGCTTATACATCTTTACAGAAGCAGACTGCCTTATCTTTCTCCCATGGAGCAACTATTGTTGTTGTTGTTAGGTGCCATCAAGTCAGCTCCGACTCATAGCAACCCTGTGTACAACAGAATGAAACACTGCCTGGTCCCGTGCCAGCCTCACAATCCTTGCTACGCCTGAGCCCATCATTGTAGCCACTGTGTCAGTCCATCTCATTGAGGGCCACTGGTAGGTTCAATTGATGACCTTTTGGTTAGCAGCTGATCCTAACCACTGCACCACCAGGGCTCATTCCCTACAAACTGCGGTGAGGTATGCATGAGAATATCCCTGGTGCAAATAGTCAACCAGGTGATGAAAATCTTCCCTCATGACCCAGGATGGAGTCTACAGGATGATTGATCCAATTTCCTGCAGGGCCCAGAAAGATCTGAAATGGGGTAAATATTTCACTGTGTTTAGAGTTAGTCATTGATGGGGGGCTTCTTTGGGCTGGAATACTTTTAATTTATCACTCCCTTGGAGTTCTTTGTCAAGGCTAAACTTCTTAAGTGACTGTATTTATTAATAACCTGCTAATTGTACCCATTTTGACATAGTTTCTCAGCCTGATGGTTTATTTATTTAACTGAAGGCCAGCTGGGCCTATTAGAGTCACTGTGGTGTAGTGCCTAAGGCGTCTGACTGCTAACCAGAAGGCTGGCGGTTCAAACACACCAGCCACTCCTTGGAAGGAAGGTTGTGCAATCTACTTCGGTAGAGATACCATCTCAGCAACCCAAGGAGGGATCACTCTGAGTCAGAACTGACTCAACGGCAGTGAGTTTGTTTTGTTTTGTTTGTTTGTTTGTTTTAAACATATTTATTATTATTTGTTTTGATGAAGAGCCCCTGATGAAAACAGCAGGCACTAGTGAAGTCGACTGTTCGCTGGACAGTGAAATCACCAGTGAAGGCACAATCTGTTTTCAGATTAGTAACATGCACTTTGGTGGCAGTGACAGCCTCCAACCACTGGAGAAGATCATTGTAATTGGAAGATACTGCTGTTTTCTCCTCTTATCCCAAATTATGCTCAGTTACTTTGTATAGTACATAATCTATCCAGATGGTATAAGTATAACCCTGCCCTCCATGGGCTTTAAAGCAGTGAAAACAAATTTTAATACTTAAGCTACCTGAAGAGAGATTTACTGGAGGTGGAAGATGAGCATTGGTTTTAACTTGTCAGTTTTTATTTTTTAAGAACGTTCATCCACCCAAGATGTCAATCCAAGGCCTTTGAAAATCCTAAGAAAGAAAGCAATAAATTAAACGTTAAATTTATTTGTAATATAACTGATATTTTAAGTTTCCGTAGATCACACATAAGAATTGGAGAGTTGGACCTTGTGGTTCCTTCATGTTACAGGGAGACTTTTGAATAGGTATGTGTACATTTGTGTCCAGGTCATAGATCTTGAGCCTCATTTTACTAATTGAGCAATTACAGAGGTTTGTAACTGTGTACTTCTGCATCCCAATGTAGGTGCTTTGGAGCCTTTGGTTAAGAATGCCATCCAGATTATAGCTTGTGTTCCTAATGGCACAATGTGAGCTGTGTTAAGACAGTGTGGTAGGGAGTGTGGTTTCCAGGCATTCACTGGGAGGGAACATTGGGGCAATTTGGGTACTATACTTTTAAGTTTAGAGTTTGATTATAACTTCGAAGACAGTAAGAAGGTTATGGGCCAATGATCCCTCCCTCCCATCTGGCAACCCTGTCATTACTGGGCAGAGATCTTTTTAGAGATGTCATGCGTCATTGTTTCCTTTCATTCTTTTCTGACATCTTTCTCTTCCTATTTGCTTCTTAGGTTTTTAGATGAGGGCAAGGAGGGCCAAAAGAGAGCAAGGCCAAGGGAGGAAGAATCTTTTTCTTTTCTTTTCTTTAAATGCCACAAGTAGCAGCAGCTTTGCTGACTCCCCAAGTAGGTTCCATCTGGTTCGGACACAGAATTTTCTTGGAAGGGAATTCACATTCCTCCCTGGGATTTGCAATTTGCATAGACACCCTGAAAATGGGAAGGGGCTAGACTTCACTTCAGGTGGGTGAAAGTAACCCTCCTTTGATGCAGACAAGTCCTCTTGAGTTAACAATCCTGGAATTTAGGGAAAGGAGGAGGCTGGTCTGGGATTGTGGACCATGCTGGATTCTAAGCAAAGAGGAGGAGAAGGCAGTGCTTCCAGAGCTCTCTTTTAGGTGGTGATTTGTTGAATTTCCATAGAATATCAAGGTTTGGAGCCAATTAGATTTGCTGTTGGAATGATACTCTGCATAGTAATAACTAAGCAAAATAGCTCAGATTCAAAGTTTAAAGAAAATCTTCAGTAGCTCTAAGATAAATGCAATCATTTTTCCACCTCACAACAATGCACTTTCAAGAGGGGTGTGTATGTGTGTCTGAGAGATTTGGGGGCAACAGAGATAGGAAGTGGTTAGAGGAAGGGATATTCCATGTCCATTGGCGTTAGGTGACCACCTGTGCAACCTGGGATGCTCTTAAGCAGCTGATACAGGCTGAGGCTCTGAAGTGGGGATTTCATAAGTGCCTGTGACAGCAATAGGCAGTGATCCCTCTATTGGGAAGAGCCCCTCCAGATCTCCTCAAATGGGAAGGGAGTGCGGGTGCTGCAAGGATATATCAAATCCTGAGTTTTCACTTCTCTGCCACTTCTTTTCTGCCACCAGCTGCACATGCAGCCCTTCCTCCTCTGACTCTAACCACCCACAGCCAGACCTCACAAGTGAAAAGACAGAGTCCTCCAGGCTGCCGGGTCTGCCCAAGACTTCAGACATCACCCACTAGTTTAGGAGTCCCCATGACACCCTAAGGTCTGACCTGCTGGCTTTCACTGCTCACTCGAGTTCAATATTTGCTGGAACAACTCACAGAACTTACAGAAAGCACTATACTTACTATTACTGTTTTATAAGGATACAAGTGAAGACACGCATAGGGCAAGATCTGAGAGGGTTCCCAACATGGAGCTTTCACACATCATTGTCTGTCAGCAACCAGGAAGCCCAAGGAGTGTCCATGCCCAGAGCCTCATTACATACTCATGATTGATTAGATCCTCCCCTCCCTTCCCCTGAGGTCAGCTGATACCACCTGGTGGTCTTTCTGGCCTGGCCAGCACCCCTGAGGCCCCTCAGGGGTGACTGAGCACAAACTGCCCTTGTAATCAGTGTATAAACATGTGTAATAGTGCCGATTCGGATCCCTAAAGGCAGGGCTTCACAAAGCAGCGAGTAAAAGTTTGGCAGGTGGAGAAAATGCTTCTAAGGAAAAAGTCTGAGGGTTCTCAATTTCAGGCCCGAAAGGAGCTAAAGGACTCTATCCATGTATCCAGATTGAGGAACAGGTTATATAGTTAATGTAGAAGAATTAGTGAGAAAGGTAACATGTTGCACTTGTTGTGTGGGTAATTAAACCTTCCTCTAAGAGTTTTTCAAAATATAATATTGACTTAGTATCAGTTAGTGTTAGTATTTTTAAGCTAAAACACTATCAATTAGTATTTTTAATAAGAAACATTGTTTTGATAGAAAAAGCCTAATTGGTTAGATTGTTTTATTTAACTCTCAACAACTCCATTTTACACTTTCCAATTAACTCCACTTTACAGATGAAGAAAACTGGTGCTCAGAGAGGTTAAGTCATTTGTCCACAGTGGCCCAGCTAATAAGTCGCAGAACTAGGCCTCCCACTGCTTATGTCCATGTACTTTCTACTTTGCTACTCTGAGGCCCTGACAAGTCACTCATTTGGTGCTTTTGCTTCACCAGAGCAAAAATGGCATGCTCTGACCAACCAGTTGTCCATGAGTAGATTCTGACTCATGGAGACCCTGTGTGTGTCTGAGTAGAAGTGTGCTTCATAATTTTTTCAATGGCTGGCTGTTACAGTGGTAGATCACCAGACCTTTCTTCAGAGGTCCCTCTGGGTGGACTCGAACCTCCAACCTTTCCATTAGCAGCAAGTGCAGTAACCATATGCACCACCCAGGTGCTTCTAGTTCATGACTAGGACTAATTTCAAAAAAACAGCTTCAGATTGATGAGTCAAAAGCAGAGCGAAAATGGCCAGAAAGGAAAAATCTGAGGATCAATAGAGTCAGAAAGGGAGGTCTTCCTCTCCTCCTTCCCTTTCTCTTTCCCTGTCTCTGTCATATTTCCTCTCTCCCTTTGTCTTTCTCTTCCCTCCTCTCTCTATTCTTCCCTTTCTCCTCCTCCTTTCTCTTTCTCATGTCTTATTAACAGCTTTATTCTCTATGACATCATTTTTTCGTCCCAACTTTGCTTTATAAGTGTTCTTAGTGTCTTGTCTTTCCCATTGGTGGACAGGTCAAGTTTTTTTTTCCTTTTTCTCGGACTGGAATGATGTACCCAATAGCTCCTCAGTTAGTATCATGACTCAGTGGGTCAGTGAGTAAATGGAGAGACATTGGGCCAAGTACCAATGCAATTATAAATTCATTTTAAATCTTTAATCCTAAACCAGTGAATCAAGGAGGCTTAGCCCTTCCTGGATTCCAGAAGGAAGGATCCTTTTGGATCTGGTCTCAGCAGAGCAGCAGGAAGCCCAGCTATGAGATAAACCTGGGGTATATTTAGCCCAGCCTATTTAAACTGGGTAGCATGTCCGTCACGGATCCCAGTGAACCCTCCTTGCTATCAGTGTGCCATGGCCAATGCCTGGCCTCCCAAAATGAAGGCTCAGACTTCCTGAAGCAACATTGCTTATGGAGACCTCTTGCCTCAGACCCTGGACCTCCTACTCCTGCCACAAGCCAGCACTGTGCCAGATGAAAGCTTAAAGGACAGCCCCAGAAAACTGAGTCTAGGGTAACTGGTGGGCATGAACACAAATGATAAGTGAAAGCTCCCAGCAAAGCTTTGGTGGCCAGCCTTTGTTCTCGGTATAGTAAAGGGAGAGCACCCAACCAGGACCCAGCTGACTGCATCCTTATCCCCAGTGGCCACTTCAGGCACAGGATCTCTGGGGAGGCCAGCTTCCTTCTCTGTTCCTCAACTCCTCAGCTCCTCTCCTATAAAACAGGGACAAAATCTATTTACTACTTCAGAGGATATTGAGCTGTGAGCATGCTTTATAATCATAAACTGCTGAACTTTGTCAGGAATCGTTGTTTTAATTTTATCTCTATGGCAGCTGTTACTTCTGCCTGATCAAATGTGAATTTTCTGTCTTGGGGGACTTTCTCATTGTCGTTATTGTCAGATTGAGTTTGCCTAACTGAAAAAGTCAGTTAGGTTAGGAAAGGCAAAATACATTTATTTTCCTACTTACTATGTGCTAGATATTATTCTGGCAGTTTTGCACGTGTTAAACTCACTGCCGTTGAGTCAGATCTGACTCATAGCAACCCCTCCTTGGGTTTCCGAGGTGATATCTCTATGGGAGTAGATTGCCTAGTCTTCCTTCTGAGGAGTGGCTGGGGGTTTGAACCACCAGCCTTCTGGTTAGCAGTCAAATCCCTTAGGCACTATGCCACCAAACCTCCCCTTACACATGTTAGTTCTTTTAATCAGTTAAAAACCCTGCAGAGGATAATATATGATCATCAATTTAGAGGTGAGAACACTGAGGCTTAGAGTAGGGAACATGCTACAGATCATAGAGCTGGTGATGGATCACAAAGCTAGATTCATGAGTTAAGAAAGGCAATTTTTATCTGCCTCTTCTTATTTTACCTCAGTCCACAGCATACATAGTTTGTGCTTATCTAGTAGCCTAAAGGTTGGCAGTTCAAGCCAACCCAGCAGCACCGCAGAAGGCACCAGGTGATCTACTTCTGAAAAATGAGCCATTGAAAACTCTGTGGAGCACAGTTCCACTCTGATCCACATGGGTAGCCATGAGTTGGAACTGACTCAATGGTGATGGGTTTTGGTTTTAATCTATCTCTTATTTTAAACTCAGTTCATACAAGAAGGAGCATAAATGGATACATAGTCTGTAGACCACAGATGAGCCAGAATAGTTTGCTTTAGAATGAAATGAAACACAAGCATGTACACATACACGTTGCCCTTTTCAGCTGGCTTGTCTCTACTCTGTTTCAGTTTTTCTTGGTTTTCAGGGGTCTTAAGATGCAGGTCAAGGATCTCTGGTGGTATAATGCCTAAGGCATTTGACTGCTAACCAGAAGGTTGGTGGTTCTAAACCACCAGCCACTCCTTGGAAGGAAGATGGGGCAATCTGCTTCTGTAAATATTTACTGCCTTGGAAACCCAAAGGGGGTCGCTATGAGTTGGAATCAATGTGATGGCAGTGAGTTTGATTTTTTTTTTTTTTTTTTTTTTGGAGGATGCAGGGCAGCAGATAGTATACTTGTCTTTGTGGAACACTCCCTTGGGTATCATGGGAGAAGGCTGATTCCCTTCAAAGAGGCTGGCCTTAGGTAATTCCTCCTAGACTCATCAGAAGGCCTGGGTAGGAGCCCTAGCACTGCCTTTGAGTATCTCTGTGACCTTGGATAAGCCATTTTACCTTCCTGAGCCCTGGTCTCTCTCTTAGTAAAGTCAGGTGGTGCGACTGGGGCCAGGGATTCGGGATTCTAGTTAGGAATTTTTTTTTTCCTGGAAAGACACTTGCCCAGAAACCAAGATCCTCCCTGGCTCCTTAACTCCGGTGCAGTGTGTGTCTGTAGAGAGGGTTGGTGGGTTTACTCACCCTGTGAAGAATTTAGGATGATTGGATGCTGGGCAGAGTCAGCTATTCAGTAGCCTGGATTTATGGTCACTCCAGTCTCATGTGACCCACCGCACCCCCCCACCCTCTGGGGTGAATCAATACAACCAGAAACCTGACCACAAACTGCAGGTCTGACAACAAGTTCATTCTGAACATTTACTCCTGTTAAAAATAATCAAAACTCACTGAAATTTGAACATTGGGTCTATTCTGAAAAGTTATTCTATATGTATATAAGGAAACCAGTCTGATTCCAGGAAAAGCAAATGGCTCAAATTTAGGTACAATGAGGCATATAAAGACAAGAAGGAGAAATGTGGAAGATCAACCACTGGCTAATCTTAACCCCATTGATTGAACCCGGCCCTCCCCCTTTTACTTGTTGTTGTTGTTGTTATGTGCTGTTGAGTCAGCCCCGATTCATAGCGACCCCTCCTTGGGTTTCCGAGGCAGTATCACTACGGAAGTAGGATTGCCCAACCTTCCTTCCGAGGAGTGGCTGGTGGGTTTGAACCGCCAGCCTTCTGGTTAGCAGTCAAGTGCTTTAGCCACTATGCTACCAGAGCCCTTTTACTTAGATCAACTGAAACCTGCACTCAAAGTAGCCTCTGGCCCTCCACCCAGTCATGTCTTTTAAAGTTCAAATTTGGTAAGCTTGGCTTCAAACAGGAAAGAAAGGATGCTGGCAGGATTCATTTTGGTCAGGAATTTCTTTACAGTGAATATATGGTTTTATGGGTAAGAAGATCTTAAAGTCATAGTAAGATACCTGTTATTAATCTTTCTCTTTGATGCTCCCAATCATATCTTTCCTCCCAATGTTCCTGCTGTTGGACTCTGGGAAGAAAGAATAGAATTAGAAGCAGTAAGTGACAGTGAACTACATGCCTGCCTAGGGCCAGTTCCCACAAACTTGTCAGTCACTCTCCCTCACCACTCTCTCCTGGATGGGGTGCTGTGATAGTTTGTTCTCAGCTTACTTAAAGATATATCCCATGGTATTTTTTAGCAAAAGAACCCTGGTTGCACAGTGGTTACAGTGCTCAGCTGGTAACTAGAAGGTTGGCAGTTCGAACCTAGCAGCAGCTCCAGGGAAGGATGTGGCGGTCTGCTTCTGTAAAGATTTATAGCCTTGGAAACCCTATTGGCAGTTCTTTTCTGTCCTGTAGGGTCACTATGAGTCTGAATTGACTTAACAGCACAGATTTGGGTGTTTTGTTGTTGTTGTTGTTGTTATTTCTTAGCAACATATTTGTACTCCTAACAGTATTTGCTCTGTGCTGGGGGCGGGGCAGAACCTAGATTCAAACATGTTCTATAAACCAACTCACTGCCGTCAAGTTGATTCCTACTCATAGTGAACCTATGGGACAGAGTAGAACTTCCCCATAGAGTTTCCAAAGCTGTAAATCTTTACAGAAGTATACTGCCTCATCTTTCTCCCACAGAGCAGCTAGTGGGTTCAAACTGCCATCCTTTTGGTTAGAAGCTGAGTGCTTTAACCAGTGTGCCACCAAAGCTCCTTATATATTCTATAAAGACTCTTTTATTAAGCCTTAAGCAAGACAAAAACAAAGCAGACATAATCTTCCAGATGAGAGAAATTGTCAGCATGAGACTGATGGAGTCCACTGACTCACAGCCTTGGTCTTCATATATATGATAGAGAACAAAAGAAATTGTCACAAGATCATGATTGGTAGAGGTTAATCCATCACTGTCACAGGCTGGACTACAGACTCAGGGACAGGACCATGATTGGGATACATACACAATTTCAAGTTGAAAAGCTTACAGGGTTGGTTCTGGGGCTTTAACTACCTGGCTGTGTGGTAGTCGGGGTATGACTCAAGATCATGCGGCCCTCTGTCATAGTCACCAGGATCCCAACTTTTAACTTAAATGAGATAACATGTGGCGATTTTAAGGAGCTCTGGTGGTATAATGCCTAAGGCATTTGGCTGCTAACCAGAAGGCTGGTGGTTCAAACCCACCAGCCACTCCATGGAAGGAAGATTGGGCAATCTACTTCCATAAAGATGTATAGCCTTGGAAACCCAGAGCGGGTCGCTATGAGTTGGAATCGACTCGATGGCAGTGAGTTTGGTTTGGGTTTTATTTTCGATAAATCATTAAAGACAGTCCTAGACAGTTTCCCTGGTTCTTTGTGTGAGCATCATACTAGTTAATCTCCTTTCAACCACACTCTTCCTGAGGGCAAACTGCCCCCTCCCTGGTTTGCCCCGGACTTGGCTAAGCATTGCCACATTGCTGATTTAATGAAAGAACTCAGATGGTGTCTGAACTTATGTCAAGATTCAAAATGGAATTAGGGCTCCCATTATAGACCATAGTCTTCCACAAACCAAGTACTTTAGAATTTAAACTTCAATGCAGCCCCAAACCAAAAAACCAAACTCCCTGCCATTGAGTCAATTCCAACTCAATAGCGACCCCCATTGGGTTTCTGAGGCAGTAAATCTTAACAGAAGTAGATTGCCCCATCTTCCAAATAAATCTGTAATCCTTAGG
The DNA here is from genome assembly GCF_000298275.1 of Orycteropus afer afer. Lineage (NCBI taxonomy): Eukaryota > Metazoa > Chordata > Mammalia > Tubulidentata > Orycteropodidae > Orycteropus > Orycteropus afer. The sequence continues at coordinate 9,619,620 of NW_006921701.1, read as the reverse complement.
CGAGGGACCAGTCTCCTTTTGTTCTTTTGCTGTTCTCCATATTATTGAACCCAAGTGGACAGGTGTGAGTTGGTCTCCTGGCAGCCTCATACAAATGTTGACACTGACAATAGTTTTACAAAGTGTTTTCACATATTGGCTCTTTGAAACTCCCTAGAGTATTATTATTCCCTATTTTACAGATGAGTAAATTGTGGTGGTGGAGGAAGGGAAGCAGTGACTTGCCCCAGGCCAGGGCCCAGCACCCCCGCAGGTGGGCCACTCCATAGCTACAGGCAGACAACAACCTCTCAGTCAGTGAACTGTGATGTGGAGGGCAGTACCCAGGCCACCCTCTCAGAAAGGTTCCTGAGAGGATGGAGGTGCAGATAGGACTTTAGTCCCCAGTGGTCATGACTCAAGGTGACTTGGCTTGGCCAAACTCCTGACCATGAATGGACTGGGGAACAGGGGCAGTGGGAAGAACCAAGAGATAATCGGGGTTAGAGATAGATTGCCAACTGGATTGAAGGAGAGAGAGCTGTGAGCTCTTGATGTTCCTGCAGCACCCAGGAATAAGAGCCGCATCCGCATGGTGCTTCTGTGAAGCTTGGGACTCTGGCTGAGGCAGCAGAGAGGCGGGAACAGGGAGTACTGGAGAGGCAAAAACATTTTGTCCTGAATCTTCCCAGTCTTCGCAAGACAGGAAATTCCTCAACTCTCCCGAGGCAGCCAGCTTTCCTGGCCACTGCAGCCCATTGGAGGACCGAGGTCTGTGCATCACCAACACCAGTACCCACTCAGGGGCCTCTGCCAAGGCATCAAGGCCACTCTCCATCAAAGGCAGCAATGCCTGAGCTGGGGGAGGGGGCTTTGAAAAGAGCAGGGGGAGCAATAGGGCCTGGGAGTCCCGTATTCCGGCTATGCACGAGGGGGTTTTCCCTGTCCTGACGCCATGCTCTTCTTACTGCACCTGCTTTGGAGAAGTTTTCCTTCGGCCTCCTGGGCCTTCCTGGCCTCTCTCCACCCATATCCCCAAAGGCAGAGAGTTTTTCAGTAGGCCATATTTAGTTTTCAGTAGCAACAAATAAAAATCCAAAGGTAAAATTGGAGCTAGGCCCTTTCAGGTATACAAAGCATCACCCAAGAAATGTATCCTTGTGGCTCCAGGCTTACCAGAGAAGAGCTGGGATTTGTGGTCCTGTGATGATAAGAACCCAAAACACCAGAGTCCCAGTCCCCTAAAACTTACTAAGTTCGAGATATCCCAGCCCTTCTTTCTCCCACCATTGTTGTTGTTGTTGTTATGTGCAGTCGAGTCGACCCGACTCATAGTGACCCCTCCTTGGGTTTCCGAGGCAGTGTCACTACGGAAGTAGATTGCCCCATTTTCCTTCTGAGGAGTGGCTGGTGGGTTTGAACCGCCAGCCTTGTGGTTAGCAGTCAAGTGCCTTAGCCACTATGCTACCAGCGCTCCCCCTGCCAAAACCAACAACATCATCAAAAGGTAAAAGAAAATTTTTGAAATATCTGGCTCACAGAGCAAAGTGAAATATCAGTGCCTCAGTGCTGTGTGCACCAGGGCTATCCTGAGTGTGAAATGAGACAATAGACTCAGCCATTTTGCTGCCCCTTTACCACTGTGCATGTGAGACAGGTTCAAAGCCCAGCCTGGGAGGAGGCAGCCGAGAAGAATGGAAAGCCTGTCTGTTAACCCATGTCACAAAGGACTCAGTGGAGTGAATAGTCCAGCCTGCAGCTGGAAACTTTTTCTAGTTTTTGTCCTAATCTCAGGCTACTTGCTCACTCTCCTCTAATTCTTGCTGTTTCTCAGAGAGAGAGATTTTTTTCCAGTTTTTATTGAGGTATTATTAATTGTACAATATGCTGCACATATTTATAGTGTTTGATATGATAAGTTAATACACTGTTTTCACCACAGTTTTTTAAATGAACATCTTCATCAGCCCCAGACATTTCTGTGTGCCCCTTTGCCATCTAGTCCCCCAACCCCTGCCTCAGGCAACTGCTGATCTGCCATCTGTCACCTGTCACTATATTTTGTATTTTCTAGAATTGTATATAAATGTTGTTGTTGTTGTTATGTGCCGTCGAGTCAGCCCCGACTCATAGCGACCCCTCCTTGGGTTTCTGAGGCAGTATCACTACGGAAGTAGGATTGCCCAACCTTCCTTCCGAGGAGTGGCTGGTGGGTTTGAACCGCCAGCCGTCTGGTTAACAGGCAAGTGTCTTAGCCACTATGCTACCAGAGCTCCCTGTATATTAATAGACCCATTCAGTATATACTTTTTTTTTGTCTGGCTTCTTCAACTCAGTGTAACTGTCTTAAGATCTGTCCATATTGTGACATGTATCTTTAGTTCATTTCTTTTTATGGAAAAGTAATAGTCCATTGTATGGATTTATCACAATTTGTTTATTTATTAATCTATTGATGCACATTTGCATTGTTTCCAGTTTGGAGCTATTACAAAAAGCACAAAACTGCTGTGAATGTTTGTGTGAATGTTTTTGTATAGATAGGTACTTTCATTTTGGGGAATAAATACTTAGGAGGAGAACGACTGGGTCATATGGTAAGTATATCTTTAACTTTTAAAGAAACTGCCAAATGGTTTTCAAAATGGTCTCTACCATTTGACATTCCCACTGGCAGCGCCTGAGACTTCCAGTTGCTACACATCGTTGCCAACACCAATCCTTGAAAGGTCAACCTTTTTAATTTTACCCACTCTAATGGGTTGTCTTTGGCTTTCTTGAGGAGTTTAAAATCTCTTAAGATGGTGGTGGAGTACCCTGCAATCATAGAAAACGGGGAAACACTTCAGTTCTGTTTTATGAATGAGATCACGATTTACTGTTAAGTGTAAAAACAAGGGACCAATCACTGCATACAGTAGGCTATCATTTTATTTTTTTAAAAAAAGAAGAAACTAAAAAAAAATACATATTTGCTTGTGTATGTTGTATATGTAGGCCATCTCTGGCAAGATGAGCAAGAAACTGCAAATTGGTTGCCTCTGATCAGAGATGCTTGACAGCTGGGAGACAAGATTGGGAGGGAGACTTTACACATACTCTCTGGTACCTTTTTAATTTTGGGCCGTGTATCACGTATTGAAAAAAGAAAATAACATTTAAGAAAACTCATCCCACAAGATGCCAAGTATTGGCCTCTTTCCTTTGAAGTCCTCCTGAAGAAACAGAGCCTACAATGGGCATGGCTCCAGAGTGGTCTGTGATCCCCTCCCTGCTCTCAGGTAATAGCGTGGTCATATGGAGCAGAGAAACAGGGCACATCTTGTTCCTAATGATGTCCTGTTGGACCACTTGCCACTGAGTTGATTCCAACTCATGGTGACCTCATGTGGATCAGAGTAGAAATGTGCTCCATAGGATTCTCAGAGGCTGATTTTTTAGAAGTAGCTCACTAGGACTTTCTTCAAAGTGCCTGTGGTTAGACTCAACCCTCCAACTTTTTGGTTAACCACTAACTGAACACATTAACTATTTACATCACCCATGGCCTCAAAAACTTTATCTGTTAGCAGTCAGTTTCTGGTGGAAACCTGAGCCTTGACACAGTCATTATTGTACCAAGATTACTTTTAGTCTGTGTTTGTTGAATGAATGAATGAATGTTCAAGCCACATTCTGTTGTCTACCACACAGAAAAGAAGAGTGACAGGAAGAGTGAGTACCTTCTACCCGTGGCTCCCAGCAAACCCACTGCACCCATCTTCCTGCAGGGCCTCTCTGATATCAAAGTCATGGATGGAAGCCAGGTCACGATGGCAGTCCAGGTGTCAGGTCTGTCTCTGCATCTCTCTTCTTGGGGTGTATATGAAAAGTACAACTGTAAATGGGCATTGTTCTCCAAGGGACCTCTCAGATCACTGATCCACCAGAAAATCAGCAAGACACTACTAAGCAATGGACGTGAAGCAAGTGGTGGCTTCTAGGCCCCTCTATTCAGCCTTCTATGGGTAGGATTTTCTAGATTCAAGGTTAAGTGGTCCAGGGGAGGAAGATAGCCATGGCTAGATGGAAGAGGGATTAATTTGAAAATATAATGTAAACAATGTAGCTGGTGCAAAGCCAGATTATGTGAGAATTTCTTGAGTCTTGGAAGATATGCTCAGTTGTTCTACCCAAATTTTAAGGTGTTAAGATGTAGCAGAGGTCCTTCTAAAACAGGGGCAGTGGTAACAAGAACATCCCAATATCTGTATAGTTTGTCATTAATTGTATAAGTGGTTGTTGGTGCTCACAGCCCTGTTTTGCCACTGATTGTTCCCGTTGACAGCCTGGCCTCACATTCCCGATGTCTCAATTTCTCTTGTGGCTGCAGAAGCAATAAAAATATGTTATGAGAGAACCCAAGTGCATATCCTCTTAGGGATCTTAGGATGAACTCCTTGCTCCTGCAGGCTGGAGGCAATTTTATGACAATCTGACAATCCCAGGCAGAGTGCTGCACTCCCCCCACAAAAAATCTTTTCTCTCCCTACCACCACCATAGCCTGGGAAGTGAACACTGCAGCAGCTATGTGATAGCTGACTCACACAGCCCAGCATCCTCAGAGGTGCTCTGGACCCGGTCTCCAGGCCTGTGATGTCTGTGCCACCTCCTTCAACAGCCCATTCCAGGGGACTTCTGCCTTGTTCTGGACTTCTCTCTGCCTTGCTCTGTCGTTGTCCTTTTGTTGTCATGGTTACCTGCTGTCCGAGTCAATTGGGTTTTCATTGGCTGATTTTTTGGAAGTAGATTGTCAGGCCTTTGTTGGTAGTCCATTTTAGTCTGGAAGCCCCACTGAAACTTGTACAGCATCATAGCAACAGGCATGCTTCCACTGACAGATGAGTGGAGACTGTGCATGAGATTCATTGGCCAGAGTGACACAAACAAGTTAAGCACTTGACTGTTAGCCAAAAGGTTGATGGTTTGAAGCTACTGCAGGGTACCTCAGAAGACCTGCTTCTGAAAGATTACAGCCTTGAAAACCCTATGGAGCAGTTCTACTCTGCATTCATAGGGTTACAATGAGTCAGAACTGACTTGACAGCAACTAACAACAACTCCCACACAGGAGGCGAGAATTCTATCACTGAACCAGCACTAAACCTTACTCTTCTGTAGTCACACAGAATAATTCTCAACTTTTATCACAGAGGAAACCATCACAGGTAGTCATTGTTTCATATCCCCAAAAAATTCCTGGAAACTTCCCCCAAAAAATAAATGAGTAAAATCTGAAAATTCCATCTACCTTGAGTGGTGTTTGGAAATGCTATGCAAACTGGTACCCATCTTTACTTGGGAGTACACGTGCATAATAGCAATAAGAAAGACTAACTGAGCTGTCTTTTCAGTGTTTTGCTTTTTTGTTTGTTTGTTTTTAATGCTTCATTGTGATTTGGGTGAAGTTTACAGAGAAAATTGGTTTCCCATTCAACAATTCATACACTTTTTTTTTTTTTTATTGTGACTTGGGCGAAAATTCACAGAGCAAATTCACCCTCCACGCAGCAGTCCACACACACCTCGCCTCACGACACCAACCACAACTCACCACAGTGCAAAAGCTCCCCTCCCACCTCCCCCCAACAGTCATTCCTCCATGTGTCTATCCCTGCACATACCCCTGCCCCATGAGCTGTCTCCCTACACACAAACAGCCCCTCTCTGCCCCATGATTGTTCTCTCCAAGGAGCACATCCACCTCAGGCAAATGCTCAACTCCTATACTTGTCCCTTGCTTGGATGGAAGACACAGGTGTGGGCCCAACTCCAGACCCGAAAGGCAGCCAGGGGCCACAGTTTCAGTGGTTCCACCAGGCCCCATCAGACCAGCAAACCTGGTCCCCCCCTTTTTTTTT
>NW_006921701.1:9611004-9613015 GCF_000298275.1 Orycteropus afer afer | reverse complement strand
AGTATATGTGAACTGCTGTATGAAAAGTGAATTTACTCTGTAAATCTTCACCCAAATCCTAATAAAAAAAAAAAAAAAGTGACTACAGCCTTGTTGCTTGTCAATTCTACTATACACCTGGGAATTCAGATCATACAAATACACTTATAGGACCACTGTCTGCCAACCCTATACATGGTCTTACACTCCTCACTTCATAGACATACCTAATAGTTCAGCCTGTCCACCCATCTATCCACCTGTATACCCATGTTTGCCTTCACTGACAATGCAGTACTGTATGTGCAAATGGGTTCATCATTGTCTGTACCTCCCATGTACCTCTCTATGTCTTCCTCTTCCTTAATGCCACCATGTTGATCACTCACATATGGTACATTACCCTTCTCTTCACCCAAATCAATATTTATCTCTACCTCTCTAATAGTGTTCCCTCCCCCCACACACACTCCCACCCCTGGTAACTAGCAAGGAAAATTTCATTCCATAGATAAACCTTACCTTGACTTTTACAATAATGGACTAATACAATATTTGTCTTTCTGTGACTGACTTATTTCACTCAGCATAATGTCCTCCAAGTTCATCCACGTTACGTGGTGTTTTGCAGATTCTAGGTTATTCTTTAGGATTGCATAGTATTCCATTGTGTGTATGTACCAAAGTTTGGTTATCCGTTCTTCAGTTGATAGACACCTAGGTTGTTTCCATCTTTTGGCTATTGTAAATAGTGCTGCGATGAACATAATTGTGTGTATGTTTGCTCTTGTCATGGCTCTCACTTCTTTAGGATATATACCTAGTAATGGAATGGCTGGGTCAAATGGTATTTCTAATTTCAACTTTTTAGGGAATCGCCATACTGCTTTCCACAGTGGTTGGACCATTTTACAGTCCCACCAGCAGTGTGTAAGAGTCCCAATCTCTCCACATCCTCACCAGCATTTGTTATTATCTCTTATTGAACTTTGCTACTAGTGCTGGAGCAAGATGGTATCTTGTTGTTTTGATTTGCATCTCTCTAATGGCTAATGATTGTGAGCATTTCTTCATGTGTTTGTTGGCCGCCTGAATATCCTCCTTGGTGAAGTGTCTATTCATGTCTTCTGCCCATTTTTCAATTGGATTATTTGTCTTTTTGTTATTGAGGTGTTGGAGTTTTCTGTAAATTCTAGAGGTAAGTCTCTTGTCAGATATGTCATTGCCAATTTTTTTTTTCCAATCTGTAGATTCTCTTTTGACTCTTTTGGAAAAGTATTTGGAAGCACATAAAAATTTAATTTTTAGAAAACCAACCCTATACATGGTCTTGGGTACACTTCTCACTTCATAGACATACCTAATAGTTCAGCCTGTCCACCCATCTATCCACCTGTATACCCATGTTTGCCCATTCATCTAGTATCTCTTTTGATGTTTGTGCATTTTGGGTTATGCTTGATAGTCTATTTATGCCATAAATTAGGGCCCCTAAATTTGCCCCTAGTTTTTCCTTGAGGAATTCTATAGTTTTAGGTTTCACATTTAAGTCTTTGATACATCTGGAGTTAGTTTTTGTGTGTGGTATGAGGTACAAATCTTGTTTCATTTTTCTGCAAATGGATATCTAGTTTTGCCAGCACCATTTATTAAACAGACCATCTCTTCCCCTTTTAATGGATTTCAGCCCTTTGTCAAAGATCAGCTGACCATAGGTCGATGGATCTATTTCTGGGTTCTCAGTTCTATTCCATTGGTCTATGTGTCTGTCATTATACTAATGCCGGGCAGTTTTGACTACTGTGGTGATACAGCTGGTTTTGAGTTCTGGCACTGTGAGATCTCCTACTTTGTTCTTCTTCTTCAATAGTGTTTTGCTTATCTGAGGGCTCTTTCCTTCCCATATACAGTTAGTGATTGGTTTTTCCAGATCCTTAAAAAATGTTGATGGGATCTGGATTGGGATTGCATTGAATGTATAGATTACTTTGGGTAGAATTGACATTTTCACAATGTTCAATCTTCCTATCCA
>NW_006921701.1:9607939-9609174 GCF_000298275.1 Orycteropus afer afer | reverse complement strand
CATCTATTTGATGTTTCAACTCTTTTAAAGTCTGATTTATGTATTTTGGGGCTCTTTCATTGGGTCCATAGATATTTATTATGGTTATATCTTCTTGTTCAATTGTTCCTTTAATCATTATATATTGTCCTTCCTTGTCTCATATGGCGGTTTTCGTCTTAAAGTCAATTTGATCAGAAATTAATATTGCCTCTCCTGCTCTGTTTACAGTTGCCATTTGCTTGATATATCTTTTTCCAACCTTTAATTTTTAGTCTGTTTTTGTCTTTGTCTCTAAGGTGTGTCTCTTGTAGACAGCTTATTGATGGGTTTTGTTTTCCTATTCAATCTGCAACTTTCCATCTCTTGAGTGGTGCATTTAATCCATTACCATTCAGTGTAATTATTGACAGATATGAATTGATTGCTGTCATTTTGTTATGTGTTTTTTCATGGTGTCCCTGGTTTCTTTGTTCCATATTATTTTCTGTGCTGAGCTCATTATTTTTATGAATTGTGTTATCATTTCTTTTGTTGCTGTTGTTTTACTATTTGCTGAATATTTGTGCTTGTCTTCTTTTTTATTATGATGTGAAGGTTCATCATTTTTCTTTGAGGTTACCCTGTGATTTATAATTTTCTCCCTGAAATTAAAACAGTCCATTGTATGTTGCAACTCTTTTGACTTTTTCACCATTTAGAAGTTCTGTAACTACACAGTAATTTCCTTCTTTTTGGTTTGTACTTGTCCTCACTTGCCAATTGATGTCTCTGGTTCCCTCTTTAAAATCTTGTAAGCTTATTTTACTTTGGATATGTCCATAGCTGTGGTTTCTGGGTTATGTCATCTTCTGTATGAATGATCAGTTGTTATTTGCTATTTTTGGTTCTCTGTTCAAAAGACTCCCTTTAGTATCTCTTGTAAGGTTGATCTGGTTTTAACAAATTCCCTCCATTTCTGCTTATCTGGAAATTTCTTAATTTCACCATCATAGTTGAGGGAAAATTTTGCCAGGCATATAATTCTTGGTTGAAAATTTTTCTCTTTCAGGATTTTATATATACCATCCCATTGCCTTCTTGTTTGCATGGTTTCTGCTGAGAAATCAGAGCTTATTCTTACTGGTTGTCCTTTGTAAGTAACTTTTTGTTTTTTCCATTCTGCTTTCAGGATTCTTTCTTTGTTTTGGTTTCAATGAGTTTGATGATGATTTGTCTTGGTGATTTTCTTTTGGGGTCTATCCTGTTTGGGGTTC
>NW_006921701.1:9603848-9606604 GCF_000298275.1 Orycteropus afer afer | reverse complement strand
CTGTTCTTAAGTCCCTGGAATCTGGGAGAATGCTGTTGCTATAAATATCCAAAATTGTTAAGCTGCTTGTAAACATTCAAAGTGGCTGCACCCTCCAGATAGACAAAAGTCTACAGCTCAGCCTGCCTTCCTCTTCACTGCTTCCCCTTTTATTCCCCAGTCACCAGAGCAGTCCTCTGTGCAGACCCTGGGTAGCAGGGCTGAGTTTTAGGTTAATTCTTAGGTCCTACCACCACTTGGCAATATCCAAGCTGTCTGTGCCATCCAGATTGCTGCCAGACAGCAGCTCCATATATCTCCTTTTTTGGTGTTTTCATGCAAATTCTTCTGCTAGTTGGAGTTTAGTCTACTTCTATATCCTTCCCTTTAAGGCTCAGGGGTCCAAGAATATCTTCTGCATCTGTGTTAATTGGTTCCCCTTTCTTTGTTGAAGAGGGTCTGTGCAGTCTTTCGGCCTATTCCACCATCTTCAATTCATACACATGTTGATTCATGACATTGATTATAATCCCCACAGTGTAACAGCACTCTTGTCACTTCCTCCCTCTGTTTACCATTTCCCTTCATCCTTCTGTCCTATCCCTTCCTTTCTTCTGAGATTTATCCCTGGGAAAATGCTGCCCTTTCATTTCCTATGGTTATTTGTACTTCCGTGGTGTTATTGTTCACCTTATAGGCCTGTCTATTGAACAAATAAAAGTACCAGGAAGCAAGCCAGCAGCACTTTGGAACAACTAAGGAAGCCTAGGAAGTGAGCCAACGGCAATTTGGAACAGCTAAGGGAGACCAGGAAGCAAATGGACCACTTTGGAACAGCTAAGGGAGGCCAAGAAGTGAGCAGAGCACTTTTGAACAACTAAGAGAGATTAACTTGTCTGTCAATTTATCGTACTGTGGTGGCTTATGTGTTGCTGTGAGGCTGGAAGCTATGCCACTGGTGTTTCAAATGCCAGCAGGGTAACCCATGGTAGACAGGTTTCAACAGAGCTTCCAGACTAAGACAAACACAGAAGAAGGAAGAGGCCATCCACTTTTCAAAGAATTGGCCAGTGAACACCTTATGAATAGCAGTGAAACACTGTTTGATATATTACTGGAAAACTTTATGAATGGCCCTGAACCATTGTCCAATATAGTGCCGGAAGATGAGCCCATCAGGTTGGAGGGTACTCAAGATATGACTGAGGAAGAGCTGCTGCCTCAGAGTAGAGCTGACCTTAATGATGTGGATGGAGTAAAGCTTTCAGGACTTCCATTTACTGATGTAGTATGACTCAAAATGAGAAGAAACAACTGCAAACATCCATTAATAATTGAAACATGGAAAGTACAAAGTATGAATCTAGGAAAATTGGAAGTTGTCAAAAATAAAATGGAATGCATAAAGATCGATACCCTAGGCATTAGTGAGCTGAAATGGACTGGTTTTGGACATTTTAAATCAGCCAATCATATGATCTACTATGCCAGGAATGACAAAATGAAGAGGAATGGTGTGGCATTCATCATCACAAAGAATGTTTCAAGATCTATCCTGAAGTACAATGCTGTCAGTGATAGGATAATATCCATACGCCTACAAGGAAGACCAGTTAATACTACTATTATTCAAATTTATGCACCAACCACCAAATCCAAAGACAAGGAAATTTAAGATTTTTACCAACTTCTTCAATCTGAAATTGACCAAACATGCAATCAAGATGTATTGATTATCACTGGTGATTGGAATGCGAAAGTTGGAAACAAAGAAGAATCACTGGTAGTTTGAAATTTTGGTCTTGGTGATAGAAATAATGCTGGAGATCACATGATAGAATTTTGCAAGACCAACAACTTATTCATTGCAAATACATTTTTCAACAACACAAACAGCAGCTGTACACATGAACTTCACCAGATGGAGTACACAGGAATCAGATCTACACAGGAATCAGACTACATCTGTATCAAGAGGTGATGGAGAAGCTCGATATCTTCAGCCAAAACACAGCCAGGAGCTGATTGTGAAACAGACCATCAACTGCTTATTTGCAAGTTCAACCTGAAGTTGAAGACAGTTAAAATAAGTCCACAAGAACCTAAATATGACCTTAATTATATCCCTCCTGAATTTAGAGACCACCTAAAGAATAGATTTGATCCATTGAACACCAATGACCAAAAACCAGAGGAATTGTGGGATGACATCAAGAACATCATCCATGAAGAAAGCAAAAGTTCATTATAAAGACAGGAAAGGAAGACCAAAATTGTTGTCAGAAGAGACTCTGAAACTTGCCCTTGAACAGAGCATAGCTAAAGCAAATGGAAGAAATGACAAGATAAAAGAGCTGAATAAGAGATTTCAAAGAGCAGCTCGAGAAGACAAAGTCAATTATTGTAATGAAACATGCAAAGACCTGGAGTTAGAAAACCAAAAGGGAAGAGCATGCTCGGCATTTCTCAAGCTGAAAGAACTGAAGGGAAAAATTAAGCCTTGAGTTGCAATATTGAAAGATTCTATGGGCAATATATTGAATGATGCAGGAAACATCAAAAGAAAATGGAAGTACAGGGAGACAACTCCAAGGGCAGGAGAGCATGGGAGGGAAGGACACAGGTAAGAGGTGGCTATGGGGAGGAAGTGGGAGGAGAGCTGTTGCATTGTGGGAGATTACAGTCAATGTCATGAGACAAAGTGTATGTGAACTGCTGTATGAAAGATGAATTTGCTCTGTAAATTTTCACCCAAATCACAATAAAATGTAAAAAAA
>NW_006921701.1:9570127-9603413 GCF_000298275.1 Orycteropus afer afer | reverse complement strand
AAAGAAAGGTGATCCCACAGAATGTGGAAATTATCAAACAATATCATTAATATTGCATGCAAGTAAAATCTTACTGAAGATAATTCAAAAATGGTTGTAGCAATATATTGACAGAGAACTTCCAGAAATGCAGGCTGGATTCAGAAGAGGACCTAGAATAAGGGATATCATTGCAGATGTCACGTGGATCTTGGCTCAGAACAAAGAATACCAGAAAGATGTTTATTTGTGTTTTATTGACTATGCAAAAGCATTCAATTGTATGGATCGTAACAAGTTATGGATAACATTGAAAAGAATGGGAATTCCAGAACAGTTAATTGTACTTCTCAGTAACCTGTACATAGACCAGGAGGCTGTCGTTCAAACAGAACAAGGAGATACTGCGTGGTTTAAAATCAGGAAGGGAGCATCAGGGTTGTATCCTTTCACCATACTTATTCAATCTGTATGCTGAGCAAATAATCAGAGAATCTGGACTATATGAAGAAGAATGTGGCATCAGCATTGGTGGAAGAGTCATTAACAACCTGCGATATGCAAATGACACAACTTTGCTTAAAATGAGGATAACTTAATCCACTTACTGATGAAGATTGAAGTCTACAGTCTGCAGTATGGATTACACCTCAATATAAAGAACACAAAAATCCTCACAACTAAACCAATAAGCAGCATCGTGATAAATGGAGAAAAGATTGAAGTTGTCAAAGATTCATATTACTTGGTTCTACAATCAACACCAATGGAAGCAGCAGTCAGGGCATCAGAAGACGTATTGCATTGGGCAAATCTGCTGCAAAAGACCATTTTCAAATGCTGAAGAGCAAAGGCGTCTCCTTGAAGACTAAGGTGTGCCTAACCCAAGCCATAGTATTTTCAATCGCCTCATATGCATGTGAGAGCTGGACAATGAATAAGGACGACCAAAGAAGAGTGGAAGCTTTTGAGTTGTTGTGTTAGTGAAGAATGCTGAAAGTACCATGGACTGCTAAAAGAACTAACAAATCTGTTCTGGAAGAAGTACAGCAGGAATGCTCCTTGGAAGCAAGAATGGCTAGACTTCGTCTCACCTACTGTGGTCATGTCAGAAGGAACTGTTCCCTAGAGAAGGATATCATGCTTGGTAAAGTGGAGGGTCAATGAAAAAGGGGAAGGCCCTCAATAAGATGGATTGACACAGTGGCTGCAATGATGGGCTCAGGTGTAGCAAGAATTATGAAGCTGGTAAAGGACTGGGTAGTGTTACATTCTGTTGTACATAGGGTTGCTATGAGTCAGAGACAACTCGACGGCACCTAACAACAACAACATTGAACAATACATTAATATCACATGCAAGTAAAATTTTGCTGAAGATAATTCAAAAATGATTGCTGTGATATATTAACAGGTAACTTCTAGAAATGCAAGCTGGATTCAGAAGAGGATGTGGAACCAAGGATATCATTACTGATGTCAGATGTATCTTAGCTGAAAGCAAAGAGTACCAGAAAGATGTCTACCTGTGTTTTATTGACTATGCAAAGGCATTCGACTGTATGGATCATAACAAATTATGGATAATATTGTGAAGAATGAGAGTTCCAGAAGATTTATTTGTGCTCGTGAGGAACCTGTGCATAGACCAAGAGGCTGTCATTCAAACAAAGCCAAGGGATACTGCATGGTTTAATATCAGGAAGGGTGTATGTCAGAGTTGTATCTTTTCACCATATTTATTCAGTCTGTGTGCTGAGAAAATAATCTGAGAAGCTAAACTATATGAAGAAGAATGCAGCATGAGGATTGGAGGAAGACTCATTAAGAACCTGCAATAGGCAGATGACACAACCTTGCTTGCTGAAAGTGAGGATGACTTAAAGCATTTACTAATGAAGATTAAAGACTACAGTCTGCAGTATGGATTACACCTCAACATAAGGAAAATGAAGATCCCCACAACTGGCCAATAAGCAACATCATGATAAATGGAGAAAAGATTGAAGTTTCCAGAGATTTCATTTTACTTTGATCCACAGCCAGCACCCATGGAAGCAGCAGTCAGGAAATCAGCTGTCTTACTGCACTGGGAAAATCTACTGCAAAAGATGTCTTTAAATATTTAGAAGCAAAGATGTCACTTTGAAGGCTAAGGTAAACCTGACCCAAGCCATGGCATTTTCAGTAGCCTCACATGCATGTGAAAGCTTGACAATGAATAAGAAAGACCATAGAAGAGCTGATGTTTTTGAATTGTGGTGTTGGAGAAGAATAGTGAAAGTACCGTGGACTGCCAGATGAATGAACAAATCTGTCCTGGATGAAGTACAGCCAGAATGCTCCTTGGAAGTGAGAATGGCCAGACTTTGTCTCACCTACTAGGGTTGTGTTGTAAGAAGGGTCCATTCCCTAGAGGACATCATGCTTGGTAAAGTAGACCATCAGTGAAGAATGGGAAGACCCTCAATGAGATGGATTGACACAGAGGCTGCAATGATGGACTCAAATATAACAAGGATTGTGAGGATAGCGCCGGACTGGGCACTGTTTCTTTCTGTTGTACATAGGGTTGCTGTGAGTCAGAGCCGACTGACAGCACTTAACAGCAAGCAGCAACAACATTGATTGGTTGATTCTTCCGGGGGGTGGCACCTGAGCTTTCTTTGTGGTGAAAACTGGCAAGAGAGTTGTCATGTGAGTTGCCATTTCATGGATATGGATGCACTGTGTGAGGCAGTGATGAGCAGAAAGTACTTTCAGCTTGAACCTAGTGTTCCCATTACCTCTTGGTATAATCAAACATTATGAATTCTAATTCTAAAAATCTTATTTCATGGTTCTTCTCTTTCATCTCTGAAATCCTGTTTTTCACTTCTGGATTCTTTCTAGTTTCCCCAGAGTAGTTGTTAAATAATAATTATAATGAACATTTTTTCTAGTGCTTTCTTTGTGCCAGGTGCTTTTCTAAGCTGCTACTCTAATGGGCTACAAAGGGATGCTGTATCAATTCATTTAATCCTCTCAGCAAACCTATGAGGTCAATATGAGAAAAATCTCTATTTTACAGGTGGGGAATCTGAAGTATAGAGAGTTTAGTACAGTACTTAGTAGAGTATCAGGTGGAGAATTGTCACATGGTCCAGGGAAGTACCTCCCTGGCTAGTCCCCCTGCCTCTTTCTCACTCCCTCTCCTCCTGGTCCAGGAAACCCATACCCTGAGGTCATCTGGCTTCACAATGGGAAAGAGATCCAGGAGTCAGAGGACTTCCACTTTGAACAGGAAGGTTCTCGGCACAGCCTTTGTATCCAGGAGGTGTTCCCAGAGGACACAGGCACGTACACCTGTGAGGCCTGGAACAGCGCTGGAGAAGTCCGTACGCAGGCCGTGCTCACGGTGCAAGGTGAGGCTGACCAGCTGCTGGGCTGGGCTGGGGCTTTAGGGGGTGAGTGTATTGCCATGGCCTCTCCATAAACCACTTGAAGGTGAGGAAACCATGTAAGCCTCCTTTGTTCCCACTGTGGACCTTCCGCTCCCCTAGTGCCATCCCAGCTTCCAAAGCCAGCTTCCTAGTCAATGCTTCAAGCTCTGGCTGAATGGGCTGCCCTTCCCCACCTTTTGTAAGTCCCTGCTCTCTCTAGGTTATTTATGATGAGCTGCATAGAGTGCTAAGAGAGAAATTTTATAATGCTCCCAACAATTTAGCAGCGACAGCACTTTGAGGTGAATCATGAGCTTATCGGGGTCCTTGCCTCTACAGAATTTGTATTTAAGAAGAGAAACAAAATAAGCACACATATAGAAAGTGGCAATGGTTAATCGTATATCTGAGGTAGACCATTAGAGCCTCGCCCAGTGTCCCCTGTACCTTCTGAGCTGCTGCTATCTCTTGTTTGGGGTATGCAAATTCATGTTAATATTATCTTCTGAGAATGTAACCAAGAAAGACTTGCAACAAAAAGGAAGTACTGTGTTTGAATACCCAGTAGAAGTGATTTCTCACAAGCTTTTGTTTTAATGTAGTGCCTAAGGCACTTGACTGCTAACCAGAAGGCTGGCGGTTTGAACCCACCAGCCACTCCTCTCGGAAGGAAGGTGGGGTAATCTACTTCCGTAGTGATACTGCCTCAGAAACCCAAGGAGGGGTCACTATGAGTCAAGTCCAACTCAACAGCACGTAACAACAACAACATTGTATGGGTAACCTGCTCTCTTCCAACCCTTCACCCCCATGAGAGTTGAGGGGAGATTGTCTGCTGAAAGATACTCTCTCTACCTTTGTTGTTAGGTGGTGTCAAGTTAATTCTGACTCATAACAACCTAGTGACAGACTAGAACAGCCTTACAGAGTTTCATAGGCAGTTATCTTACTGGTGGCATAGTGCCTAAGGTATTTGCCTGCTAATTAGAAAGTTGGTGGTTCAAACACACCAACCAAGGTAAACCTGCTCTGTAGGACAAAGATGAGGCAATTCACTTATGTAAAGATTTACACCCTTGGAAATCCAGTGGGGGTCGCTATGAGTTGAAATCGACTTGGTGGCAGTGGGTTTGGTTTGGTTTTGATTTCATCTTTATGGGAATAGATTGCCAGATTTTTCACCTGCAGAGCAGCTGGTATGTTCCAACCACTGACTTTTCACTTAGCATCTGAGCACTTAACTTTTGCACCACCAGACTTCCTTCTCTAACTCTACCCTTTGCCAATTTCCAGAGCCTCATGATGGCACCCAGCCCTGGTTCATCAGCAAGCCTCGCTCAGTTACAGCCACCCTGGGCCAGAGTGTCCTCATGTCCTGCGCCATTGCTGGTGACCCCTTTCCCACCGTGCACTGGCTCCGAGATGGCAAACCCCTCTCCAAAGACAGTGGCCACTTTGAGGTGCTGCAGAATGAGGATGTGTTTACCTTGGTTCTAAAGAACGTGCAGCCCTGGCATGCTGGCCAGTATGAGATCCTGCTCAAGTGAGTCTGCATGCCCTGCCAACTTCCCTTAACCCAGCCCCCCAAATTCCCAGCTAGCCTAACCTGGGACTGAGAAGCCAGAGGAAGCACAAACTAATGTGGGGCTTGGGCCTCAAGGTCAAGAAAGTGCAGTTCTAATGCCAATGACCAGCTTTCATTTCTTATTCAGTGCAACAGACATTTATTGAGCATCTTTCTTCTGAGCTCAGTTCCCCAGAGTCCTGCATCTTATTTCATGCTGGATTTTGTTCCCCTTTTATTTAGAGTAGGGAAAATATGACAGAGGGAAGAATGGATTGATATTGGAAAAGCAGGTGGATAGAGGGAATATATTATTATCGACTGTTGCATTAAGGAGCTCTGGTGGCACAGTGCCTAAGGCATTTGACTGCTAGTTAGAAGGCTTGTGGTTCAAACCCACCAGCCACTCCATGGAAAGAAGACCAGGCAATTTACTTCCTTAAAGATTTACTGCCTTGGAAACCCAAAGGGGGTCACTATGAGTTGGAAGTAACTTGATGGCAGTGGATTTTATTTTATTTTATTTTATTTTTTGATGTTATTGTTGCATTAACAAATTACTCCAACACTTAGCACTTTAAACAGCAAATATTTATTATCTCACAGTTTCTGTGAGTTGAGAATTTAGAAGCAGCTTAGCTGACTGATCTTAGCTCATGTTCTTAAATGAGGGTGTAATCTGGTTGTCAACAAGGGCAGCAGTTTCTGAAGACTTGACTGACCTGGAGAATCTGCTTCCAAGGTGGCTCATTCACATGACTGTTGGCAGGAGACCTCAGCTCCTTGCCATGTAGACCTTGCCACAGGGCTGCTCCAATGTTTTCATGACATGGCAGCTGGATTTCCCAGGAACACGTGATCCAGGAGAGAGAATAAGCCAGAACCTATAATGTCTTTAATGACCTACTCTCAGAAGTCACACAGCATCACTTCCATCATATTCATAAGATGTGAGTCACCAAGTGTAGCCTGCACTCAAGGGAAGGGGAATTAAGCTCCACCCCTTGAAAAGAGGAGAATCAAAGACTGTGTAGCTAGTTTAAAACTACCACAAGAAGGTTAACTACCTCCATTCCTTTTTTTCTCACCTTTTTAAGGTCTTTTTAGGTTACCTGGGAAGGTAAGCTCCATGAAGGCATCTACTGTATTCTCAGTGCCCAGACCAGTGTCTGACCTATAGTAAGCACTTGGTAGATATTTATTAAATTAAAGTGATCCAGTCCTTCCAAATTTTAAAATTCTCTGCTGACCCTGGGTTGATGGGAACAGTACCAACCCAAGTACTAGGATTGGCAGTTGCATTGAAGAAGAGCACTTGTGTGCACCTTGACCCTGCACATGGTTGTGCTTCCTCCTGGGGATGGCTGGACTGTCCTGGCTTGGGTGTCTGGCTACTTTTCAAAGGACTTCTCTCCTGAACTTAATTATTCCCTTTTACTGAGCCCATCCATGTTCAAGACTCTGAGCTACAGATAGCTCTGTAGTTGCATGCCAAAACTACTGACACGATGGAGCCTTGAGACACTGGTAATTGCAAAACCCAGTATGTATTCCACCTACTTGGGTCCTTTCTGAGTATGAACTCCCACTACATAACAAATCACCTCACTACTTAAAAGAAAAAATAGTTGCCATCGAGTGGATTCCAACTCATGGCAACTGCATGTGTGTTGAGTATAACTGTACTCCACGGGGTTTCCAAGGTATGACCTTTCAGAAGTATATCACCGGTCTTTCTCCTGAAGTGCCTCTGGGTGGGTTCAATCTACCAACCTTTCAGTTAATAGCCCAGAGTTTAACCATCTGTGCCACCCAAGGACTCTCCCCAGTACTTAGTTCTTAGTGATTTTAAAAAATAGCCATTTGTTATTTCCTAGGAGTGTACAGGTCTTCTAGGCAATTTTGCTGACCCAGGCAGGGCTCGATGGATTTTGACAGAACTCAGTGACACATCTGTGGGCAGTTGATGAGATGGTTCTAGGCTGACTGGTCCTCCTACTACCATGAGTAGTATGCTCAGAACACATCAACCACCTTTGCCTTATGCCTGAAGTGGTTATTATCACGAAGGCAAATCTGCTACCAGAATAGAGAGACTAATCCTCTTACTTCACTCCAAACCAAAAACCAAACTCACTGCCATCAAGTCAACTCTGACTCATAACGACTCCCATTGGGTTTCCAAGGCTGTAAATCTTTCCAGAAACAGACTACCAAATCTTTCTTCTGCTGAGCAGCTAGTGGGTTCCAATCAATGATCTTCTGGTTAGCAGCCAGTTGCCTTAACCACTACACCCTCAGAGCTCCTTTCTTACTCCCAAAGGCTAGGGCAAATAATAGGAAGTGATTATATGTGGAGATATTTGATGGTGAGTTTTTCTGCATAGAAGTAGTAGTGCTTTGAGCCCATACTCATGTTAATCAAGACAGACATCCTAGAAAAGACAAGCTTTTAGTGGAATTTTGAGAGGTAAAAAGGACAGGGTGAGGCTTGGTGAGTGAGAAAAGGTTTTGCTGTTGAGGACATGCTGGATCGGGAAGAGCAAAGCAAAGGGCTGTGGGAAGAGAGCCAGGACTGAGTGGAGGTCTGCACTGGGAGGCCAGCAGGCAGACTGTCTGGGGCCAGCCAAGGACAGTCATAAAACAGAGACTGTCCCAGCTGGAAGGGACCTTAGAAGCTATCTAACCTCCTCCTCATTTAATAATGGGGGACACCAAGGTCTCAGGGTCATGGACTTCTTCATGGCCACCCAAAGGCAAGCAGCAGAGTACAGGCTCGAAGAACCAGCTTTCCATTATGTCCTTCCATTCCTTGAAGCCTAGCATGGGGAGTTTCTGTCAAGCGCACTGGGAACTTGAGGAACCTGGGAAATCATGCTGAGTTTCCTCTTTACCCTCCCCAAAGTCCAGCCTCTTCATTCCTTTGTGAGGCTGTTACCCTGGCCTTGGCTTAGTCCCCAGCTGAGAAGGAGCAAGTCAGTGGAAAGTTCTCCTGGGGAGTGTGTGCCAGGCCTGCCAGGGACCTTGTTCTCCTCTAGCTTTTCTCATCTTGACATAAGTCAGACCTAGACTCAAGGCAGAATGCCTTTCAAGGAGGATGCCTGGAGGGCTGGGAGGAGGGCAGAAGAGCACAGGTCCTGTCCCTCTAAAGTTGTGGGGTAGGTGTGGGTAGAGAGTTTTCACCTCTCCTCCCTTCCCAGCTCTCATCTCCTGAACTAAAGGGAAATGTTGAATTCCAAAATATTTAAAAGATTGATGACACTTGCCAGGAAATTAGTTCTTTAAACTAATTTTTCATATAAAATTCATTCCAGAGGTGAATGATTCAGAGTGGGATGAGGTCCAAGGCTTTGTAACCAAAGAGTGGGCATATTTAGGGCTTAGGAATCTGGGGCAAAAAAAGGGCTCTATTAGGTTGTAAAAGGCACATCTTATCCCATATCCTGAGGAAGCGCCTGGGCCGGGGAACCTCATCCTCATCCCAGGCTTCATTTTGTAACTGGGTGTTCACGGATGCCAAGGATGGCCCCAAGAGGCTGGTCCTACTGGTTAGTTTATCTGACAGTGGGTCTCTGACCTTTGAAGGCTCTAAATTAACCTATAAATCATCTTAAAGGCCCAGTGGAGACCTAAATTTATGGTTGTAGAAATAGTTACCTCCTAGTCACCTTCCAAAGGAGTTCTGGTAGTGCAGTGCCTAAGGCATTTGACTGCTAACGAAAAGGTTGCAGGTTCAAACCCACCAGCTGCTCCCTGAGAGGAAGACAGGGCAATCTACTTCTGTAAAGATTTACCACCCTGGAAACCCAATGGGAATCGCCATGAGTCAGATCTGACTCGATGGCCATGGGTTTTTTGGAGTAATCACCCCCCAGGGATCTCTGGTGGTATAGTGGTTAAAGCATCCGTCTGCTAACCAACAGGTCAAACCCACCAGCCACTCCTTGGGAGAAAGGTGGAGTGGTCTGCTTCCATGAAGATTTACAGCCCTAGAAACTCTATGGGACAGTTCTACTCTGTCCTATAGGGTCAGAATGGACTCTATGACACAAGTCTAAGGTAACAGGTTTGGTTCAGTTTTAATTGACCCCTAAGGATGATCTAGTTAGTGGGCCAGTCATAGTTCCCAAGTTCTTCACCTTTATTCTGGCCCCTCAGACTGCCTTGAGGGCCTCAGGGTGAGGCCTAGGGGCAGCTTGAGCAGAAGGTCTTGCTGGGCTATTCCTTATCTGTGTGTCTCTCCTTGAGAGCAGGTAATAGAAAACACCAGAAGCCCTTACCTGTTTCCCCCAAGGAGAGATATAGCTTATTCCAGCTCAAGGGTTGTGACTCCCCACCATTAAATGCCTCTGAGACTTTGCTGGGGATAAAACAGTGCTACCAGGTCAGTATCTCTCCTAACTTTTGTGTCTGGGCTGTGTTCTATGAGGGGATGTCATAGAACACAAAAGAGTTACCAGAAGATACAGCCCTTAAATGTCTTGTCCTCCTGCCCCACACCATCCGCAGCTTGGCAGAAACGGGACCAGGGGGCTGAGCCTCAGCCCCAAAATGGCCTCCCATGGGTATCCTACAAATTGACCCACACTCCATAAACTTGCTAAGTGTGAATACTGAGTTCTCAGGGAGCTCTAAGGGCCTTTTAGCCTTCCCAGGGCCTAGTAGCAGAGTGCCTAAGGCCCTTGACTGCTAATCAGAAGGCTGGTGGTTCAAACCCACCAACAACTGCTCAGAAGGAAGGTTGGGCAATCTACTTCCATAGTGATACTGCCTCTGAAACCCAAGGAGGGGTCTCTCGGAGTCGGATCCGACTTGAAGACAGTGGGTTTGGTTTGGTTTGGGGCAGCATGAGGGCTCCGGGAAGAGGGATAATAAAGGAGGGTGTCCTGTCAGGTGAGAGGTGGCAAACAGCAACCTGTCCTTGCTTCAAATGGACTGCAGGCAATCCCTTAGACAGATGAATTGTCTGCCATGCCATGGCCTGCTAGCATCTGACCAGAGTTGGACCTCCATTGGAAGGGAGGCCCTTTAAATTGAGGTCTGTTCATGTGGCTATGATTTACATGCCTGCCATGTAGACCCCACATATGTGTGTATATGTGCTTATGACTAACATAGACATATACACATAGACATGCATAGATACACACATATATCCCAGAATAGATTTATACTAATGAACATTGTATGATGGGGTGGGAAAGTCACAGAATTTGGATTGGGGTAGACCTCTATCCTAATCCCTTCTCCTACTAGTTAGCTCTGAGCTGAGGCAACTTCCTTAACCTTTGAAAACGTCGTTCTTCTTACATATAAAAATGGAATTAACCCCTATCTTGCAGACTTGTCACAAATTAAGTGAGGTGGATCATGTAAGGACTGTATCACAGAGCTTGACACATCTGTAGTTGAATCAGAGCCATAGATTGGCCCTGGCAGTGCTAATAAGACACCCCAGTCCCAGGGAGTGAGTGTGAACCCTGATGTTCTAAGACCCTGATAGTGACAGCACTGCTCCACAAAAACCCTAGACTTCCTTTCCTTCTCTTTAGAATGGCCACAATTGTGCTCTGTACCTCCCTGAAATGTTGGGAGAAGCAAGAACAATAATGTTTTAAAATAATGTGTATGAGAGATGGAGGGTGCCATAAAGCAATGCAGTCATTATTATCTTGAAGAGTCCCCTGGCTCTTGAACACCTTTACCGTCCCTCATTCTGTCAGAGCTCTGACACACCACCAGGTGGCAGCCTTGTGGGGCTGGAGGGATGATCTGCTGCTAGTCCAAGCCCCTTGGTGCAGCCCCTCCCTTGAGTGGAGGGGGCCTGAGCTACGCACACCCCACGGTGGAAGGGTTTCACAGACATGAAGAATCTGGGGTCCACCCCACCTGAAAGAAGAAGAAAAAGGGTTACCCATGTAAGGAGACACTTGTTAGGTTTTTGATACAAAAAGCTCTGAACTAAGGGCATCAGCAGATGGATGGGGTGGGAGTAGGAGAGTTTTTGTTTCATGAGCAGGAGGAGGGGAAGTATCAGGAGAAGGAAGTGGCCACCTCTATATCAAGGGAGCATGAAATGCGACTCCAGGTACCCACAGGCAGAGCCTTCCTGCCCATCCTGTGCAGGGATGGCCATCCTCTCCACCACAGTCACAGCAGGTTTCACTTTTATTTTTATCCTTTTATCGTCAAATACAATATACTTACAGAAAAAAAAGGATAAAACAGTCCTACTTCTGGATGCCAGTCTTAACTGTTATCCAAAAGATTCTTTTTTCTTTTCATTTTAAACAAGAGTTAAGAAAACAAAGCGTGACCAAAAGGTGAGAAGGCCCTATCCTAAATCTAAGTCTGTAGTAGAAGTGTTGGAGTCAAACTGAGCCTGTGATCTCCTGCCTTCCCTGGTGGCCAGCCAGCCTGTGGCCAAGTCCACGCTGGCCTTGCCCCTAGGCTGAATAGGCTTCTTGCCCAGAGAGCTTCTTGATCTTCATTGATGCCTTGAATTCTACAGGAACCGGGTTGGTGAATGCAGTTGCCAGGTGTCACTGATGCTACAGACCAGCCCTGCCAGAGCCCCTTCAAGGTGAGTGCTCCGTGAGGCCCACTCTACCACCCACCCACCCATCCACCTTTCCCTGACCATGCTTCTTCCTCCTGGCCCCTGAAAACCCAGCCTCACAGCCCCAGATTGTTTGTATCCTCCAGCCAGAGGCTGCCAGAGCCAAGAGGGAGAGATTGGAAGGGGAATAAGGGAGGGAGCAGAGGAGGGGGGGGTGAATTTTTTTTTTTTTTTTGCACACACCCTTATAAGGCTACTGAAGTCATTACCGATGTAATAACCCAACTAAACAAGCGAGCTCCTCTCACCAATGTTCCCTTCTATAAACACAGCCTGGCCAGCCCCCACCTCCTCTCCCCTCTCCTCTCTACCCTCCCACCCTCAGGGATTTGTTCTCCCTTGACGTCTCTGTCTTACCCAGCCCCTTTTCCTCCTGCTACTTTCCTTTTTCCCTTCACTGGTTACAGGGGGAGGGAGCCTTCCAGCTGTGAGGGCCTCTGTGGTGGAGGAGTTGGTGCTGATGGTGGTGGTGGTGGTGATCGCTATGGAACCCTGAGACCCAGCTGGCCATCCAGAGGGCAGGGTTGGCCAGAGGAGGAAGACAGTGAGGACGTGAGGGGAGTGCTGAAGAGGCGTGTGGAGACACGGCAACACACTGAGGAGGCGATTCGCCAGCAGGAGGTGGAGCAGCTGGACTTTCGTGACCTCCTGGGGAAGAAGGTAAGCACCAGGACCTTGTCAGAAGACGACCTGAAGGAGATCCCAGCTGAGCAGATGGATTTCCGCGCCAACCTGCAGCGGCAAGTGAAGCCAAAGACTGTGTCAGAGGAAGAGAGGAAGGTGCATAGCCCCCAGCAGGTGGACTTCCGCTCAGTCCTGGCCAAGAAGGGGACATCCAAGACCCCAGTGCCTGAGAAGGTGCCACCTCCAAAATCTACCACCCCAGATTTCCGTTCAGTACTGGGCAGCAAGAAGAAGTTACCAGCAGAGAATGGTAATACCAGTGCTGAAACCTTGAATGCCAAAGGAGTGGAGAGCCCCAAGGCAGTGAGCAATGCACAGCCTTCAGAGTCCCTGAAACCCATGGGTAACACCAAGCCAGCCGAGACCCTGAAACCTGTGGGCAATGCCAAGCCAGCAGAGACCCTGAAACCTGTGGGCAATGTCAAACCAGCAGAGACCCTGAAACCTGTGGGCAATGTCAAACCCGCAGAGACCCTGAAGCCTATGGCCAATGCCAAGCCAGGTGAGACCCTGAAGCCTGTGGCCAATGCCAAGCCAGGTGAGACCCTGAAGCCTGTGGCCAATGCCAAACCAGCCGAGACCCTGAAACCTGTGGGCAACCTCAAGCCAGCTGAGATCCTGAAACCTGTGGGCAACGCCAAGCCATCAGAGACCCTGAAACCTGTGGGCAACCTCAAGCCAGCCGAGACTCTGAAACCTGTCGGCAACGCCAAACCAGCTGAGACCCTGAAACCTGTAAGCAATGCCAAGCCAGCCGAGACCCTAAAACCCATAGGCAATGCCAAGCCTGCTGAGACCCTGAAACCTATGGGCAATGCCAAGCCTGTTGAGACCCTGAAACCTCTAGGCAATGCCAAGCCAGCTGAGACCCCAATACCAGCTGGGAAAGGAGAATGCAAGGAGGAGGTTAAAAATGATGTGAACTGCAAGAAGGGGCATGCAGGAGTCCCAGATAATGAAAAAAGATCAGAAAGCCAAGGGACACCTCCAACCTTCAAGGAGAAGCTACAAGATGTCCATGTGGCAGAGGGCAAGAAGCTGCTACTCCAGTGTCAGGTGTCCTCTGACCCACCAGCCACCATCACCTGGACACTGAATGGAAAGACTCTCAAGACCACCAAGTTCATCATCCTCTCCCAAGAAGGTAAATGAGGGCAAGGGACGGGGAGGAAGGGGACTTGTCAGCTTATGGAGCCTTGGTCTTGGCAAGCACAGCTCATGTTCACCCTTCACCCACAGAATAGGTACCCCCTGGGGCCTTAGATATATGATCCATTACTGGGGGTGGGGGGAGGCAGGAGTCTGGTCCTGGTGGCACAAGTCCAGGTCTTGGCATCTGTTTGCAAGGACAACTCTGTTTGCAGGCTTGGAAACTGCCGGGCACTGAGGGTGAGCAGTGATGGGATAGCATGGGACTGTGATTTGGGGTCAACAGTAATTTAAATCTTGATAACACTGTGAGTTTGGTGAGACCTGGAGAGGAAGCCAAAAACTCAAAACAGCCCCTAATGCTCTCACATACAGGCAGACAGAGCTACTTGCTTCCTAATTTGGATGAGACTTTTGTTTGTTGGTATTTCACATTCTTAGGTGGTGGGAAGAAGAAGGGGGGCTCTAGATCCTGCCGTCTGTGGCCTTTTGGGATCTGGAGTTCTCAGATGGGCCAGTTTATACCTGGAGAAGAAGTGGGGGAGTGGAAGGGGTATTTTCCCTGGACCTTCAATTTGATTTAAAGTGTTTTTGTAAATCCCAGCCTGGGGGGTGCTCCCAGGCTGGCAGACATTCAACACCACACTCTGGTGGCCAACATGGAACAAGATCACCAAAGCTAGAAGAGAGTCCTGCCTCAGCTTGAAGCTGATGCTGATGGCTCTGGACAGCAGGGTACCAAGAAGCTTTACCCTTGGTGGGCAGAGTGTGGCCCTGTGAAACAGGAATGGACAGGTCCTGCTCTAGTCCAAACCAACTGAGACGTCAGAATCCCTCATTCTTCCACGGTGCACTCACTCCTTCCCTTCCAGACCCTCCCTCGTCCCTTGAGTCCTTCTTTCCTCTTAAATAGTGGAATGAAGTCTTTGAAGACAACAGTTAGCTCACAGTGAAGTTTCTGTCTTCACTCTGCACCTCAGCAAATCTGGCATAGCTGAGCCTTTTGATTCTAAATGCTGAAGGAGTGAAGGGGAAATTGTCCAGGAGAGAGAAAAATACATTATTTTTTGCTAATGTGTTGACACAGTAACTTGTTTATGGGATGGCCCCAGATTGGTCAGGTCTTCCAGAAGTCATCCCATCCATTCCCTAACTCTACTAGCTCTGCCTCCCTGAGGTCCACACACAGATGGGCACAGGAGTGGATGTCACAGCCTGCTCTGTCACTCTTTGTGTGGCCTTTCCATTTGGGAAAACTGATCTGAAAGCTTGCCTGGAAGCATTTCCCAAGTTACCCCATGACGGTCTCTCCAGACAAGACAAAGGGTGGACACTGCCATCCTTGGAACATGTGCAATCCAACAGGCTTGCACAAAGTGAGGTCTATGGTGGCACCAACTCAGGGAGACAGCTGGAGGGCAATGCTCAAAGCTGAGCAGCTGCTCTGGGACCTTACATGGGTTTTAAACCCAGAGCCACGAATGGCCACTTAAAATAATCCACTCAACTTAGCAATGTAAGGCAGACCCCAGACCAAAGCACACCTGAGCTAACTGAGGTCTGGCTACTCATGCCCAGAGTGCCATAGACTTGTTTTATCTGCTGTTCTCTGAGGACTAAACAGCATAAAGACCCCAGCTGCTTCAGCATTGTCTCACATGAAAACCATCTGAAAGAGATAGCTTAGGTTCGAAGCAAAGGAAAAAGAAATGATTAAAAGAAAGGCCATCACAAGAAGTGATGAGAATGGAAAGGGACCAGAAGAGATTCATGAGGCAGCCCCAAATCATACTTTAGAAAAGATTCTAAATTAATTTTAAATCTCATTTTAGACATAAGAATAGTTTGTATTCTATTGAATGCTGTCTGCCAGACAGTGTCCTTGGCATCTTACCTTTCCCACTCATTTAGTCCTCACAACTGCTCTGATGCCAATTTAACAGAGAAGAACTGTGCTCAAGGTTGCACAAGTCATAAGCAGCAGAGCTGGGACTTGAATACAGGCGGAGTTCCTGCACCTGAACCACTGTGCCCTAATGCAACCTTATTGGTATGTCAGAAGACTGGAGGCAGCTGAGCAACCTTTAATGATAAGTCCTAAAAAGCATTGTCTATCAAAAGCAAAAGCTAATGGCTACTAACTTCTCAACATTGTTCACAGCTGTCAAAAGTTTAGAAGACTGGGGTGCCCCTCCTTCACCAACTGTCTGGTATTTTCAATACAGTGGAAGAAGCCAACCTTGAAATGAGCCTATCCATTCTTGCCACACTAGGGAAGAGTGACTTGCCTCAAAATCCCAGCCCCACCTTCTGTCTGTCACCTTCTCTATAGCTTCACTACTCACCCAGTCTTCACACAGGAGTACCAGCAGAAAGCCTATCATTAGGCCTTATCAGTTGCCACTTCAGCAGTCCCTTTGCAGGTTATAGGGCATTTTTAGAGTGAGAGATCTTCTCTCCATAGATTTGGAAAGAGAGGACACATCCTCACAGTGATAACACTATACAAGCCAAGTGGTATCAGGATGGGCTATGCAAGTAAGAGAGAGCTCAGTGCTGGGGCCATTGGGAAAGGCTGGTGGTGAAAAGAGCCAGGCCTTGATCTGAACTTGAAGGCAGGCCAGGCACTTAGACCAGCAGGGAAGAGGGAGGGTATAGGCTTTCTAGGCAGGAGGTCAGCAGCACCAAAAGTGGACCTGCTCACAGCACTTTCTGGGACATAGAAACAAGCCAGCTGAGCTTGAAAGGAAGGCATGGTCCTGAGTTTATCATATATCATCCTCTGGAATTCAGTTCTGAAGACAGTGGGGAGCCGGGTACACAAAGCTGGGTTTTAGGATTTTGATTGAGTCCGTATCCAAGAGATCAGTAAGAAGGCTACTGAAGAAGTCAGGGAGAAAGGTGGTAAGGCTCAGACTTAAAGGTTTAAGAACACAGTTTAAGAAGAAAGAATAGAATTATCCTTGGAAGGGGTTTGGAAGTGGGTAGGGAAAGAAGAGGATGGAGCATCTGGGTGACTGGGGTCACAGTGATACAATTGGTGAAAATAAGGAAGCTGGAAGCTGGTGGTTTGAGGTAGTTTGTAGTAGAGGAAGATGAAGTACTCCATCCAGCACCCACCTCCCCTGCCCCAGCTTCTTGATGGGCTGCCTCCTTGACTTGGAACCTTTCTTGCTTCACTGAGCCCTGTGATGTCACCTCTTCTAAAATCAAGATTCACTTCCTTCAGAGAGAAACTCATGTGCTCTCCTCTGCCCACATCAATGTGTGCACCTCCTGCTAGGTTTCTGGGCCACTTAGCTCATGTCTGTAGTTTGAGCAGGGTTCATAGCCTGCAGGCTTCCTAAACCAGAACAACATCACTTCCACTGAGCACCGAAGAGATCAGGAGAAAAGATGTGATTGCAGTCAACTAGCATTGACTGTTAGTTCTTGGCAAGACAGACAGGCATGTGGAGGTGTCCATCCTCTTCCTACATCTTTCCCTAGCTGCAGAGTGGATGGTGCTCTAAGTACCACAGGCTGGGGCTCCCCTGCCCTCTGGGGACAGGCACCTAGACCCCATAGACCTACCATGTGGATGTCTCAGGCTCCTGAACTTTGGCCGTGGGGTGGGATCAAGTTGTTACCTGAGCCAAGGAGAGCTCATTGACACTAGGATTCTGTTATTCCGAGAGGAGCTTTTATCTTTACGCCTCATTTCCTGTCTCTAGGCCAGCTCAGGCTCCTCTCCATGACAAAACATGCCTCACAATTTAATCACAAGAATCCATTTTTGTTGTTGTTGTTAAGTGATGATTCATCTTTAATTGCCTTCAGGGTGGAATCTTGTGAAGGATTTTTCAAAACCTGTATAAATTCATCTGCAGCACTTACTATGTGCGAGGTACTTTTCTAACCCCAGTAGTCATAAGCATAATCCACTTAAAGAACCAGTGAACTAGAAATTCTTTTTCCTTTTAGAAATTATATTATCTCTTCTAACAGTAGGTTGTATTTGATTAAGTGTTCATGACCTTTTCTTGCATACGTTCTACCAGATCACCTGCTACAGAAATGGACCATTGTCAGTCTCAGAATAGCAAATATTTATTTTACTGCGACTGCATTCCAGGCTCAGGAAAAACATTCATTCTAACAGGCATGGTCACTGCCCCTAGAGAGTGAGTGTGGGAGACAGCATATAATGCAGCAATGGCCTTGTGAGAAGTGCTTTGGTAAAGATTACCTCAGGGCGGCTTGGGAGCACTGAAGTGGACCAACTAGGGCTGGGGGTTTTGGAAGGGACACAGAAGACACCATCCTGAGGAGGTGACCACACTGTAGGCCTGGGCCTGCCAGGTGGACCGAGTCAGGAAGGTCTGCTGACAAAGGGCAGCCTCAGAACAGAGCCTCCAGGGGTTCAAGTTGCTACCTCCCACCACCTACATCCCCTTCCTGCCCTCTCCCCACACACTCAGGAAAGAAGGAAGATAGGGAAGACTCCAGACCTGGGAGCACTTATTCCGTGGCCCTGAGGGGCTCTCACAGGGAAGGTTCTAGTTAAGCCATTCATTAGGTTCTTGTTCTGTTGCGACCTCTCCCATCCCCCAGCATCTCCCTCTCAAAATTCCCCACCAAGCTGAGGCTTCTCAAAAAAAAAAAAAAAAAAAAAAAATTTGCTGGGAAACGTTTTTTCTTCTGGAGGTCAGGAATGAGCTATCCCACAGGAAATGCCAGATTCTTCATCTGGGGTAGCTGAGCCTCCAAGCCTGCCTGGGGGCCCCTCCCCCAGCCCACGCATATGGCCAGGGGTCTTGGCTGTGGACAGTGAAAAAGCTGCCTGCTCTGCTGCTGGCCCCTTGACTGGGTGAGCTGGGGTGCTAGGTTCCAAATGATCCATTTCTAGTGGCCTCATTGCTGTCTTTGCAGTTTTGCCACTTTGGTTTAAGGCTAAAGGCAACTGGGAGACTGAAACTAAAAGAAAATAAAGGTTGGATAGGATGTTTGTTGGGAGTAGGATATCTGCTCCCAGAGTCGTAGACCCATTTTGAGGAAAAGGTGCAAGAAGAGGTCAGTTTCCTCTAAGTCTTGAGTTTGGGGGACTGAAATCTTCTCACCATCCAACTGCCCTCCCAGGTGGATGGAGATTCTTTCCCTAGAAGATAATTATCCTTACTCCCCTATTCCCTGCCCAAGCTGTCACTCTTGTGACAAACTACCTAAAAACTCAACCTGAATCCTTTCTGATACAGTGTTTGCAAATGTCTTTACCTCACCACAGTGGGAAAGACCCTGACCCATGGCCCACTCCCACAGGGGAACACAGTGAGGCCTTTCCTTGAGGAGTAGGGTCTTCTGCTGTTGTTGAGAATATATACAGCAAAACATGCACCAGTTTCACAATTTGCACAAGTATAATTCAGGGACACTGATTACATTCTTTAAGTTGTGCAACCATTCTCACCGTTCTTTTCCAAGTTGTTCCTCCTGCATTAATATAAACTCACTGCCCCCTAAGCTTTCTTTGTAACCTTTCTAGTTGCTGTTGTCAGTTGATCCTGCATAGGTAGATCTTTAAAAGGACACCATGTCTAGGGAATAGGATCTATATACAAAACCAAACCAAGTCCACTGCCCTCCAGTCGATTCTGACTCATAGCAACCCTATAGGACAGAGTAGAACTGCCCCAAAGAATTTCCAAGGCCATGAATCCTCATAGAAGCAGACTGCCTCAACTTTCTCCCACAGATCAGCTGATGGGTTCGAACTGCTGACTTTTTGGTTAGCAGCCCAATGCTTTCACCACAGTGCCATCAGAGCTCCCTAGGATCTTACATGAGAGATAGTAAAGAGTGTCAGAGTGGGGAGAAGGGGCCCCAGGTGGTTTGTAGGACTAGGGTTTCCCTGTTTAAAACATTACCCAGGTGCCAAAGAGTAAAAAGAACTATTACACTTTTACTTTCTCTTTCACCTTAGTGAGGCTCTCTGGCAGAACTAATAGCATCCTTCCTTTTTTTAATATCTCGTGTGTTTGTTGATTGAGTCTGTGATCTGTCTGAGGGAGGACAAGTGGCAGTGAGTGTGTGCTTTTTGAGATTAGAAGGCCCTTTTGGGAATGGGTCCAACCCCTTCTCTTCTGGTCATGCTGCTCCCACACGCACACCTGTCATGCACACAGCTCTGCCTCCAGTGTTATTGACTCATGTGAGGTGGGGTTGGGGGTGGGAGGGTGAGGTTGACTGAAACCAGTGGCTCCAAACAGCAGGATGCACGTGGCTCTGGCTCTCTGGAGATCCCCTCCTCCTGTTGTTATGGACTGCTGCCCTGACAATAGGGGCAGCTTTGGGCAGGACGCCAGGTGTTGGCTTGTTTGTGCATCTGAAGGCAGGAACTAGGAGACTGCTGACCTCTTGCCTTACCCAGTAGCAATGTGCCCTGTGGGGGTCTCTTCACACCCTGACCAGAAGCCCCCAAGGGGGCCTCAGAGGAGAAGTAGCCAGCTATAGGATAAGGAGCTGGGATGGGCAAGGAGCAGGCGCAGGTTCCTATGCATGCATAGCCTGACTCTTCCCCTAGCCAGGCCAGAAAAAGTGTGCTGAGCCCAGGGTAGATCCACATGAGAGTTCTAACCCTCTCTGAGGTGACTAGGAGACCCTACACAGAAGGCGGGCAGCCCCAAGGTGTCTGGCCCATTGCCCCTCCTTGCCATGATTTTTCAGCTCATACACCCTTCTTGAAAATCCAGCTCTAGGTTCCCAGGCTATATGTCACCTTCTCCTCCAAAGAGATCTTCCCGCAGGCCATTGCCCTGCTGAACAAGGGTTCCTGCCCTTCCCAACCCACCTCTTTGCTCAAAGCTCCCATTTGTAAGAAGCATTCCCAGAGTCATTGCTGTAAGCTGGGCAGAGCCTTCTCACCTGCCACTGTGCCTGACACGGATCTGTAAACCTGTGCCCGGCTCTTTGTCTCTCCTGGGACATCTGAATGTGGGTCCTGTGTATTGTCTCCCTCCATTGTATCAATGCTCCACAAAGGCAGAGGCTATTTCTCTCCCTTCTTCTGTACCTTTCCATCACATCCCCATAAGAAGGCTGTCTGGAGGGGAGGGCATCAGGAGGGATCTGTTACTTTGGATGTAGGCTATCAACAGATAGTGCCCTGGCTTTGGTGGGGAAGGGGCTTGATTGCCACAAGGCTGCCATGTGAGTAGCACTCTCCTGCCATGCTCCATAAGCCAGGGTGCCTCATTCCTGGTCCACTCAACAATTTAATTTTTTCTCCCTTCCCAGGCTCATTATGTTCTGTCTCCATCGAGAAGGCTCTGCCTGAGGATAGAGGCTTGTACAAGTGTGTGGCCAAGAACAGTGCCGGCCAGGCTGAGTGCTCCTGCCAAGTCACCGTGGACGGTAGGTGGAACCCACCCATCATCTCACACATACACATTTCTCAGCCCCTCCTTGCCCACCTGATAGAACTGCACCCAAGACTGCCATCACTACCCGAGACATTCATTTTATGCTTGTCAAACTATCTTTGACAGAAATGAGACAGGAAGGAAATGGGACACTCTGTTTGATCACCCCACTTGGCCCTTTCCTGCCCCCCTCCTTGCTGGAAGGAGGGACTGGTCACCTTATCACACCACCCCCCAACCCTGACTCCCACATATAGAACCTCGTTGAGCAGGAAAGCCAGGGTATGGGACAGAAGAAGAAAAGACACACCCACAGGAAAACGACTGAGAATTATGTTACAAGCTACACCAAACAAGTGTCAGTGCTGGCAGAATAAAGCCGGCACTCTCCTGAGAGGATTGGTGAAGAGGAAGGAGCGGGGTCCATGTGGGGAGACTTCCTCAAGAAGGTGAGCTGGGGCTAAGGCTCCAGGTAGGAAGGAAAGGGCTTATGCCAAAAGGGAAGGTAATAGTAATTCATCAGAGGGAGGGGAAGGACATGTGTGAGAAGGTGCAGGCCACCAGGTCTGAGTAGAGTTTCCGTCTTGGGGATGGGTAAAATCAAGCTGTGAAGAATTCAGGTTTATTGTAAAGAAACACAAGTAGTGTGTTTGTGACTCTTCCATCTCTGCCCCACATGGAGTTTAGTTTATAGTTTTGGAACTAGAAAGCACTCTGTGATGACCAGGCTAACCCCCTCATTTTACAGATGAGAAAACTGAGGCCTCCCAGAGAGGAAACATTTTTGCCCATTTAGGGCAGAGCCAGGGCCAGAGCCCGTCTAAGGACTCACAATCCAGTGCCCTTTCTTTTTATTTTTGTACTTGTGTGGAACTGTCTAAAAAGGTAGTTTGGGAAAAACAATTTATTGCCCTTGAAATGCCTGGTTAATAACCATTAGTGACATGTTAAAAACTAGTGTCCAAATAAGGCATCTCTAAGATCAGCTTTGTTGTTCTAACTACCGAATATGATCACTGGAGTTCTGAAGTCCTAACCTGTTGTGCTGCCATTCCCAGAGACAGAGCCTTTGTCCTCACTTTGATTTTTCTAATCTGATTTCCATACCACAGAACTGAGATCTACAACCCATAGTGAATGGGGGAAAGGAAAGAAGTCTTTTGAAAATGTCTTTAAAACAACAGCAATGTGATGGCAATGCAATTTAAGTGGTTACCAGCCAACAGTAAAGCTGGAATTGTCTAATATTGTACATGTCTCCCTGGAGTTGTGTGAATGTGTTTGCCACAGGAGCTCTGAGTCTCAGGGAACAGATTTGAAAGATCAGAGTTTTTTGTCAGTTTAGAGGGGAGCTTGAGGCACAAGTTTTGAGACTGTAGGCAAGGGGCTGCCAGTGATTATTCCGGTGTCCCAGTCCTTCCTCACCTGGCTGTCACCTCCCTACCCACCCCCATTCCCACCTGCCCCTGTTAGAGTCCTACTTCTTTCTACACAGATGCTACTGTTGGGAGTCGGGGGAAATCATGTATCTGAGAACTTGACCCAGGAATCCTATTTCTGAAAGTACCACCACTCTTTTGAGAACTACCCTGACTCCAGCCACAATCTGTCAGGAAGTGCAGGCTGCTAATAAGGTTATCTGCTTTGGAACCCTCAGCCTTTTTGAGTCCTATTTACATGGCTGCTTAAGGCAGGAGAGCAATTCATTCTCCTTATCAGCAAATTTTCAGCACCTTTTAGAGAAACAGCAAATGGTTTGCTTTTAAAACCAAACTTTGTTCTCAAAATGAAATTTGCTTTTCCCCTACAGAAGACATTTTTCTTTCTTTCTTTCTTTTTAATTTTGGGAAATTTCTTCTGCAATTTAAGGGGCTTTGTTTGCCCAGATGGTCTTCTTCTGGTGGATCCCCTTGCTCTCTCAACTAATCTTAATGACCATCATTATTTATCTCTGGTTCCTTTCAAGAGGCTTTTGCAGAGTTTGGCCTCAGGCTGCAGATTGGGAGCTAGATCTTGAAAGAAGAGCTGGAAAAGTGGTGAAGGGAGGCCAGCTGAGATAACAGGACCAACTCTCAGTTTTAGGTTGTTTTGTTTATTGCAAAGAAATAAGAGGCAGCCCCTCCACCCCCACTCTTTTCCCTGTTGCTATACTTGGAGAGTCATTAGAGTCCTGCATGGCGGGTGGGCTTCTTGCCCCATTTAGCATTATTTCTCCATTAAGATCTACCTCCAGGCAAACAATAAAGAACTATAGTCCCCTGCCAACCTTCAGCACCTTTTTACCTCCTGCGCTCCACTGACTTTGTGTGCTTCCTGTCCTCTCTGCTTTCTCTCCACTCCTCAAAACAACAGTACTGAACTTAGAGATCCCAAAGGGGCTGTGCACAATTTGACATGATCAGCAAAATTTTGTGTGTAGTGGTTCAGAGTATTTTTCTGAGGAGAAAATGCATAGTTTTTCCCTCAAATTCTCAGAAGGATTCATGAATCAAAATATATTGAAGAATTTCTTGCCCCAAGGAGTAGCCATTATTGAAATTTTAAGCCCAGTCATTGTACAGGTTCTTCAGCTCTCCCTCCATCTGCAGTTACCTGCCTGATCCTGGATGAGGTTGGTCCTGCGCCTCCCTCCCTGTCCTCTCCCGCCCCCAAGAAGAAGTCAGGTCCCTCTCCACTAGGGGTGAGGACAGCAACTAATGCTGATTTCTGGCTGGCCTCCCTCTGCCACTGAATAGGGCTGCCCTCGACTGTCACTCTTTATTAGCGTGCACCAAATAGCTCCTTCCGAGCTCAGCAAATGAAAGCTTGTAGTTTGTACAGAAACTGCAGAAAGGAATTGAAGGCTTGAGTGGATAAAGGACTGGCAGAAGACTCACCCACCAGGGGAAAAAATGACCTCTGGTGGCTGCCATGGCCAGAGACCCTTGTGCATTACGCATTTTCAGTTTATGCAAGAGCTAGGCAGAGTGTCTTTCTCCATGAGAAACCAAGGCTCAATGAGGGCCAATAGCCTTCCCAGGTCAGACAGTAAGTAGTAGGTCCAGTGTTTGAGCCCAGATATCTCTGATTCCAAAGCCCACAGCCTTCCCACCACCCTGCACAGTATGTTGCAGTATGGATTACCATGGCAGGATTCAAACCCAAGTATATCTGATTCTGAAGGTGCACCCTTCCCACAACCTAGCATGGCCTCTCTGTGAATTAAATGAATTAAGATGACAGTGCCTGACCTCTGACAGTTCCAGATCTCCCCTGAAGCAGCCCTCCCTGCTGGGAAGTCCTTCTGTGCACCTGGCCTTAGTGATCCATTTCCTCTCATTCAGACCCAGAGGAAGAATGAGGAAGCAAAGCCCTACTTGACCTAAATCCAAAAATAGGAGTCAGAAGAGACCCTAACCTTGGTGGCTCATCCAGCCCTTCCAGCACACGCCTCCCTTCCCTAGCCTCCATGGCCCAGGCCACGGCTCAAGTGCTGCCAGCTACCAATGGGGTCAGGGCTCCATGACTATGGAAGGTGGTGTATGGTTGTGGTAAGAGGTGACATTCCATGGGGCACTCATTCCAATACTCATTCATTCATTCAAGAAATATATCTGTGCCAGGCATTGCTCTAGGGCTGGGGTTAAAAGCAGGGAACAAAACAGAAAAAGTTTCTGCTTTCAGGGATTTTCCATTCTAGTGAGGGAGATGCAGTGACACAGATGAACACTTAAGTCATGTGATCTCAGGTAATTACTCCTGGGACTGAGTGAGGCCCCTAGGAATGAATGTGCATGGAGATGACAAGACAGAGTGGGGCAGAGAGGAAGAGAAATACTCCAACACTGATAGGCAGGGGCAGGACAGGGCTCTGTGAAGGAGGGAGACTAAGGAGGAATGAAAGAAATCCAGGAGAGAGGGGTGCCCCCAAAGCCAAGTGATGAAAATTTCAGGAAGAAAGAAATGACCATGATCAATGTGTCAGATGCTCCTGCCTAGTTGAGTAAAGTGAGTCTGAGCATGAGCTGTTGGACTTGGCAATGTGGAGGGCATTGGTGACTTTAACAAGAAGGTTTCAGGGGAGAAATGGTAACAAAGGCCTGGTTAGAGGCCCACAGAGACAGAGTCACTTACTCACCCAGCTAATAACTAGCTGGGTGGTGATTCAAACCCAAGCCTTGGCTTCTAACCACTGCTCCACTGCCACTGTGGCCATGGGCAGATCTGACTTTTGCTGAGCTAATGTCAACCCACCTTCCTTTGTTGACATCAGTTTTGCAATATTCATATGTCTGCTCACACTTTCACATGTATTCTTTACATCAGTACAGGCAGCTAACATGTATTAGTTGAACTAAGTAAAATTATGTTTTTATAGGTCAAAAACAATGGAATATTAGTGAATGCATATTATTCAACCTGATACAAGTATATAAAGCACTTAGCATACTGCCAGGCATGTGGTGACTACGCAATAAATGTCAGCTCTATTGTTTTCTGTCTCGTTCACTCCTCCTTTTCTATTGAGGTGTGTTGTTATCATTTTCCTAGTGAGGAGGTTACTTCTCTGAAAACTTTAGGAACTTACCCAAGGACTCACAGGCACTAAATAGCAGAGGTAGAAGGGAGCTCAGGTTTTCTGACTTGAAATCTCTCTGTCTCTATTATGCTAGCATGTGAGCAAGAAGGAATGGGCCATCCTTGTACCCTTGGCCCTACTTGGGGCTCCAGGAAGCTCAAGCCCCTCCCAGCACCCTCCCAAGACCTCATTCTCCCTGGCTGGGGTCAGAGCCCAGCAAACTAACCTCTTGGGGGAGATAGGAAAAATAATGCTGCCCTGGAGGGCTTGAGTATAGAGCTAGCCCAGGAGTGGAAGGGGTAAGGCAATGTCCATATAAGGATACGTTTTCCTTCTCCTTGGAGAGGCCCCCCACTTCCCCACACCTCTGTCTTCCCACCCCACGCTTCTTTGGGGGCACAGCCAGGCCAGCAAAGGACTTGAGCCCTGGGGCCCAGATCTAGAAATGGAGTTCAATTTCATCACAAAATGATTAAAATAGACAGAAAATACAAGCTGCTCTTCAACTTTATTACTATTATTTTTATCCCCTGGGCAGCTGTGTGAGCACAAAGCTGGTTTTGATTAAGCACATGGTCCTTCCAGCCCACTCCTTGCTGTGGTTCTCACGGAGGTCCAGGCTCTCAGCCTCCCTGGCTGGGCCCCAGGGTGCCTGCACAGTCCATGGCGCCACGCTTCAGGTGGGGCGGGGCTCTGGTGGGAAGGCTCTAAGTCTGAGAGGTGCTGGTTTGAAAGGGAAATGTGAGCTCCTTTCCTCCTGGCCAGATGGAAAGATAAGATGCAAGAGAGTTTCTAAAAACAAGACTCCAAGAGCATCATATGGTAGTGTGCTCACACGGCCAGTGTGAATCCAGCACCCCAGAGCTGAAGGCAGATGCTGAGAGCAGAAACAGGCTGTTCAGGGCTTTATGGAGGTGAAGAATTTTAAAGCAGATGTGCAAGGGGGTGAGGGAGGTGGTTACCAGTAGGAATGAATGAATGAGTAGGTAAATGATCACTTTTCTGCTCTCCAGAGCATTGTTGCATGTGTTCTCTCCTTTGAGCCTCATACCATAAGGAAGAGAAAACACATGCCATTCTCTTTGTACAGATATGGAAACAGACACACAGGGCAGCTTACGTTATTTGCCCAAGATGGCTGGTGACAAAGGCAAAACTAGAACCCTCCTCTCTCAACCCCTACTCTGATGATGCTTGGAAGCAAAACCGAGCACAATCCAAGGAGGGAAGGAGTCTCTCTATTCCTGCCTTCTCTCTTTCAAGAACCTAGGGAAACTGGGCTTCTCATCCTTTGCTTACCAGTGCCTCAGTTTAACCATCAGCAAAGCAATGCTGTTCTTATGCTCCAGAACTCACCAGGATAAAGGGAGCAAAGAAAGTGTTGAAGCTGAGGAACTCAGACCTAGCTATATCTTCTGCTTTTATTGTTGTGAGCCATCGAGTCTGTTCTGACTCATAGCAACCCCGTGTGACACAGTGGAACTGCCCTATAGGATTTTCTAGGCCATAGTCTTTACAGGAACAGAGCGCCACTGATGGGTTCAAACCACTGATCTTTTGGTTAGGAGCCTAGCACTTAACCACTGTATTACCAGGGCTCCTACATCCTCTACTACCCTCCTATAAAAAGGGGGAAAACAAACAAGAGAAAATTCTAGGCACACTTTTCTTTAAATTGTCAACAGTGACTGTCAGAAGGGTTAGTCCTGAAAGAAAGGAAAAAGGGAGGTCTCAGGACAAAGGGTTCAAACCCACCAGCCACTCCTCGGAAGGAAGGTTGGGCAATCCTACTTCCGTAGTGATACTGCCTCGGAAACCCAAGGAGGGGTCGCTATGAGTCGGGGCCGACTCGACGGCACATAACAACAACAACAACAACAGGACAAAGGAACTTCATCTCATGTAGATGTACCCCATGTCCCTGGTTTATAGCACCCCAGTGTGCCCCCAGATATCCACTATAACAACACCTCCACCTCAACACACATACACATACACCCAGAGCTTGAGAGAGACTAGAAGTTTTCAACCCTGGCTGCATTTTAGAATTATCTGTGGACTTCTAGAAATTATTGATGCCCAGGCCCCACCTCAGACCACTTAAACCAGGATCTGCAGAGGTGAGGTACCTAGGTATAGGTGATTCTAATGTCAGCTAAGGTTGAGAACCATCAAGCTTGACAAATGTCCTGAGGACTTTTCTGCACTAAGAATGCCATTATCCCTAGGGAATACCTGCTTCTCCCTCCATGCCTGCACTGGGAATGGGGTTTATGTGGTGTAGGTGGCCCCCTGAAGAGTAGAACACAAGCTTGGCAGTGTGAGCTACAGATGATGGAACCACTGACTCACCATCTGAGGCTCCTTTGCTCTTGAGGAAGGTGGCAAGAGAAAGGTAACAGG
Source organism: Orycteropus afer afer (assembly GCF_000298275.1). Classification (NCBI taxonomy): domain Eukaryota; kingdom Metazoa; phylum Chordata; class Mammalia; order Tubulidentata; family Orycteropodidae; genus Orycteropus; species Orycteropus afer. Next base: position 9,575,638 of record NW_006921701.1, on the reverse strand, counting down.
CAATGGGGAATGGGTATCAGGGCCAGGTTACCAAGTGCTGCTTAAAATGATCTCTTCCTGCTTTGTTCCCCTACCCCATCCTCTGTCACATACAGCTAGGAAGTTCTACTCAACACCAACACTTAATCATTCCTACAGTTACAAGTTTGGCTTTTGGACGTCTTTGGTGGGGAATTGCTCCCATGGTCCTGAAGACTCTTCATAGGATGCCCAGTCTGCCTCTGAGCTGCCGTCAAGCCTAGACAGTGCTCACACAGGGCCTCTGTCCCTGGATAAACTGGAAGTGGACTGGTATTAGGATGGGAAAGAAACCTGACTGGTGTTCAGAACCACTTGCTGTGGAGTTGACTCTGACTCACAGTGACCCTATGTGTGTCAGAGTAGGACTGTGCTCCACAGGGTTTTCAGTGGTTGATTTTTCAGAGATAGATTGCCAGGCCTTTCCTTCAAGGTGCCTGTAGCTGGACTTGAACCTCCAACCTTGCAACTAGCAGCCACAGGCATTAATTTTTGCACCAGGTATGACTGGTATTTAGGCCTCAGAAACTATGGTGTATAGAAGAATTGATGTGGGCAAGTCTACTTTCTGGAGAAGGAAAGGGACCCAGATACCATATAACCCAACCCATTGCCATCAAGCCAATTCTGATTCCTAGCAACTCTGTAGGACAGCATAGAACTGCCCCATAAGGTTTCCATGCTGTAAATCTTTATGGAAACAGACTGCCACATCTTTCTCCTGTAGAGTGACTGATGTGTTCAAACTGCCAACCTTTTGGTTATCAGCTGAGCCCTTTCACATGTAGAAAGAGAAATGCATCCAGATGGGTGTCTGAGAGTCCATGTGTCAGGGTAGGGCATATCCACAGCCCCTTTATTCTGTGTTCCCCATTCCCATCCCCACCCCACAGCCCCAGGAGCCCCATCCAGGGGAGAGCATGGCAGGAGCCAGTGTTAGCAGCCCAACCTGTCCCATCCTGGAGGCGGGGACAATGCGATGGCCCTCCCTCCCCAGCCAAGCCACAGGAATGTGGCTGAAGTCTCTGCTGGAAAGTCCCACCCCCTCCTTCCTCTCACTGAGCTTCCTCTCTACTGGAACCGGAAAAGGACAGACAGGAAGGGGGCTTTGAGGGGGAGCCTCCCTCCCAGCACTGTCCCCAAAGACTGTTGGGGTGTGGGAGAGAGGAAAGCCAGTGAAAATGCTGGGGCATAGCGATAGCAGTTCAGCCAGCAACTTCTTATCCCAGGCCCTGGGTGGTTTCCCTACCACTTCCTCAAGTCCCATCTCCCAGGCCTCAGAGAGGGCTTTTTCCACCAATCCCAGCCCAGAGTGATGTTACCCTGCTGCCCTGATAAGGGAGGGTTTCTATGCCATTATCTACATTGCTTTCCATTAGCCTAGAAAATAGGATGTATAGTAAAGGCTTGAGGAGTCGGGCACTCACCTTCTCAGCATACTCTTTTCTGCCCAGAAGGCTGCTGATACAGGGTTTCATTGTGTCTGCTTTGGGGAGGACACCCTGGATGGTGCAAACAGCTAACATGCTTGGCTGCTAAATAAATGGTTGGAGGCTTGAGTCCACCCAAAGGTGCCTTGGAAGAAAGGACTGACAATCTATTCGAACTGTACTTTGGAGCACAGTTCTACTCTGACACACCTAGGGTCACCCTGAGTCAGAATCGACTTAATAGCAACTGGTATCTGGTAGCAGAAGTCTCCAAGATGCATGCAGGGCTCAGTCTCAGGAGGGTGAGGCATGCTAGCTGCTCACTCACTGTCATTCTGCCTGACCTGGAGCCAGTGTCTATCTGTGGAATGGAGGCTAAGGAATCAAGGCTGCAAGCCCCCACCAGACTATGAATTCAAATGCAGGGACGTTGGCACCTCTTCCTCTATATAAAAGGTTTCTCTCTGCACAGAGCCAGCTTTTGGAAATCTAGAACATTTAGCCTGAGTCAAGACTCAATGAATGAAAAAGATGGGGAAGAATAAGCAGAGGGGAGACAGCTCTCGCCCCACCCTGCCAGTTACCCTAAGCAATATTATTTCTGACAGCATGAGCTTGGTCCCCTAAGAGGAAAGCATTCAGCTCCCAGGATATCCTGTCCATCCATCTTGTTGTGTGGCTGTGCTCTCACAACCTGATTTGCAAGGCCCAGTGGAGCTGACATTCCTTCTTCGGTGCTTTGGGGAAGCAGGTGCCATGGCCTCAGGCTCCGTTCTGCTCAGTGGCCGTGGGAAGGAGGTAGGGGGTGCATAGTTTTGATTTTGATACCTCCTTTGTTCACTTCCTAGGGCAGCTGTGACTAATATTTGTTATTATCTGTGTTGTTCCAGATGCTCCTGCCAGTGAGAATGCCAAGGCCCCGGAGATGAAATCCCGTAGATCCAAGGGCTCTCTTCCCATCGTGCTAGGAACAGAGAGTAAGTTATCTTTCAACTTCACTAGGCAATGGTAGAAGAGCTCCTGTGGTGTAGTGGTTAAAGCATTTTGCTGCTAACCAAAAGGTCCACAGTTTGAACCCACCAGCAGCTCCATCGGAGAAAGGTGTGACAGTCTGCTTCCATAAAGATTTACAGCCTTTGAAATTCTATGGGGGTCACTATGAGTCAGAATCTACTCAATGGCAGTGGGTTTGGTTTTCAGTCTTTTGAGGCAAAGGCAAGGGATAGAGAACTCTGGGGCTGCAGGGTAGATCAGAGCCCCCTGCTTCCTGGTCACTCATTCTTGCTTTAGCTCTGCCAAGTCTAGCTCCTGCCCCACTACCTCAAAGTGTCAGTGGCCCAGCCAGTGGTCTTTTCTCAGTGGTCTTTTTTTCTCGCCATCCTCTCTAGAGCCTGGCTAGAGTTGCACATCTCTCCTTTGTGTCCTTCTACTTGTGTCTACCCTCAGCTTCACACAACCCTTTCACTTCTCAACAGGACCCCTGTCAGAGTGCCTCCTAATCTCTCCCCATTGAATCCATTCTCAGGTGTTATTAGGTGCCACTAAGCTGTTTCTGGGAGCTCTGGTAGCGTAGTGCCTAAAGCACTTGACTGCTAACCAGAAGGCTGGCGGTTTGAACCTACCAGCCACTCCTCGGAAGGAAGATGGTGTAGTGATACTGCCTCGGAAACCCAAGGAGGGGTCGCTATGAATTGGGTCCGACTCACTGGCACACAACAACAACAAGCTGTTTCCAACTCTTAGCCACCCCAAATGACAAAGTAGAACAGCCTCATAGGGTTTCCTGGTCTATAATCTTTACGGAAGCAGACTGCCAGGTCTTTCTCCCTCAGAGCCGCTGTGGGGTTTAAACTACCAACTTTTCAATTAGCAACCACGTGCTTAACTGTTGAGCCACCTAGGCTCCTTATTAAAAACAAAACTCACTGCCGTTGGTTCCAACTCATAGCAACCCCTCCTTGGCTTCCAGCCAAACAAAAGACAGGCATATGAGCTGAGCATTTACATTAGGTAGATAGACTCCTTGGAGAGATCAATCATGGGAGAACAGAAAGGCTGTGTATATCTCCTTGGAGAGATCAATCATGGGAGAACAGAAAGGCTGTGTGTATCTACAGAAGTAGATTTCCCAGTTATTAAAAAAAAAAAAAAAAAAACTGCCGTCAAGTCGGATCTGACTCACAGTGACCCCTCTTTGGGTTTCCGAAGCAGTATCACTACAGGAGTAGATTGCCCAACCTTCCTTCCAGGGAGTGGCTGGTGCTTCTGGTTAGCAGTCAAGTGCCTTAGGCACTGTGCCACCAGAGCTCCCAGTTATTAGACCTTCCTAAATTGTAGCTCTGATGTTATCTTTCAGTTATCCCCAGAACCTACCAAGTCCCATACAGAGTCCCCCCAGCACCTACCTGCACATGTACTGCTAGGGACACCTGGCACATGTATGCACATATGTTCCCACATGTGACCTGGCCTCAGTTTCTTTTTCTGAGCTCTGGCCCTCAACTCGTCTACTCCTACTGTGTGCTCATACTGTATACTCACTGCACTGAACAGCCCCCTGTGTTTCTTCTCTTGTGCCTATGCTGTAGTGCCTCACTCCTGGAACACCTTCCTCTTGCCTTCCCTGGCAAAAGCCCACTGAAAAGCCACCTCATCCCTGAATTATGTGGGTTTCCATGGTGCTTAGTACCTCCTTCTGTCTTGGACTGTCTTCTTCCTAGTGTCATGGTTATATGTCTGTGACATCCTCCCTACTGATCTTGTAAATTCCCTGAGGGCCTCCCACTGCTATTGAGTCTATTCCAACCCATACCAACCCTATAGGACAAAATAGAAGTGTCCCTTAGGGTTTTCAGGGCTGTAATCTTTTTTTTTTCTTTTTGTGATTTGGGTAAGATTTACAGAGCAAATACACTTTCCATACAGCAGTTCACATACACTTTGTCTCATGACATTGACCACAATTTACCACAATGCAACATCTCCCCTCCTACTTCCTCCCGATAGTTACCTCTTCCCTGTGTCCATCCCTCCATGCACTCCTGCCCCCTGAGCTGTCTCCCTGTGCATGAGCAGCCCTTCTTTCTCCCATGATTGTTCTCTCCAAGGAGTGTATCTACCTCAGGTAAATGTTCAACTCATATACCTGTCTCTTGTTTGGCTGGAAGCCACAGGTGTGGGTTCAGTTCCAGACCTGACAGGCAGCTAGGGGCCATAGTCTCAGTGGTTCCACCAGGCTCTATCGGACCAGCAAACCTGGTCCCCCCTTCCTTCTTTTTTTATTCTAAAAGATTTTTAGTTTTGTTCCACATTGTTCTCCCTCTCTATCCAGGATCTCCTACATAGATCCTCTTCTAATTGGTTGACAGTGGTAGCTGGGCACCATCTAGTTCTTCTGGTCTCATAGTTGTATAGGCTGCAGATCAGATGGTGTACCAGTCACTAGGACTAATTGTTTCCATGAATTTTTGGTTTTCTTCATTCTTCTTTGCTCTGGACGAGGAGAGACCCATCGTTGCATTAGATGGCAGCTAGAAAGCTTTTAAGATCCCAGTAGCTACTCACCACAGTAGGAGGTGGAACAATGTTTTGTGTAGTATGTTATGCCAGTTGAGCTTGGTGTCCTCTGTGACTGTGGTCCTGAGCCCACAGGTTCAACTACTCAGTCCCTCTGGGTAGCTGGCTATGACCAAGCCGTGACCACAGTCTTGCCCCTTGTCAGCTCCACTATACACCTGGGAATTCAGATCATACACATAAAGTTATAGGACCATTGTCTGCCAACCCTATACATTCTTGGGTGCACTCCCCATTTCATAGACATACCCAATAGCTCAGCCTGTCCACTCATCTATCCACCCATATACCCATGTTTGCCTTCAATGACAACGCCGTACTATGCATGCAAAAGGGTTCATCTTTGTTGTCTGTACTTCCCACGTACCTCTCTATGTCTTTCTCTTCCTCAGTGCCATTATATTGATCACTCACATTTGGTACATTGCCCTTCTCTTCACCCAAATCAAAACTTATCTCTATCTATCTAACAGTGTTCCCTCCCCTC